>NC_134266.1:112673918-113273918 GCF_031893055.1 Leptodactylus fuscus
TAAAAAAAACAGCATTCCAAGAAAAACACTTGCTACCCACTGTAGAATTTGGTGGAGGTTCCATCATGCTTTGTGGCTGTGTGGCCAATGCCGGCACCGGGAATCTTGTTAAAGTTGAGGGTCGCATGGATTCCACTCAGTATCAGCAGATTCTTGAGAATAATGTTCAAGAATCAGTGATGAAGTTGAAGTTACGCCGGGGATGGATATTTCAGCAAGACAATGATCCAAAACACCGCTCCAAATCGACTCAGGCATTCATTCAGAGGAACAATTACAATGTTCTGGAATGGCCATCCCAGTCCCCAGACCTGAATATCATTGAACATCTGGATGATTTGAAGCGGGCTGTCTATGCTCGGCGACCATCAAACCTAACTGAACTTGAATTGTTTTGTAAAGAGGAATGGTCCAAAATACCTTCATCCAGGATCCAGGAACTGATTAAAAGCTACTGGAAGCGACTAGAGGCTGTTATCTTTTGCAAAAGGAGGATCTACTAAATATTAATGTCACTTTTCTGTTGAAGTGCCCATACTTTTGCACTGGTCAAGTTTTGGTTTAATGCATATTGCACATTTTCTGTTAGTACAATAAATCTCATTTCAATCCTGAAATATTACTGTGTCCATCAGTTATTAGATATATCAAACTGAAATGGCTGTTGCAAACACCAAAATATTTAGAACTAAAAATGATTAAGATTAATAGGGGTGCCCAAACTTTTTCATAGGACTGTATTCTTTGAATTACCAGTCAGAAACTTCCACTATATGGCAGTAGCAAGAAATGAGGGTATTTGTAACCCCAATATATTCTTTGAATTCCCAGTCAGACAATGGCACTATATACCTGTAGCAAAAATTGTGGGTGCACGTTACCCCAATATATTCTTTGAATTACCAGTCAGAAACTGGCACTATATGGCAGTAGCAAGAAATGAGGGTATTTGTAACCCCAATATATTCTTTGAACTCCCAGTCAGACAATGGCACTATATACCAGTAGCAAAAATTGTGGGTGCACGTTACCCCAATATATTCTTTGAATTACCAGTCAGAAACTGGCACTATATGGCAGTAGCAAGAAATGAGGGTATTTGTAACCCCAATATATTCTTTGAATTCCCGGTCAGACAATGGCACTATATACCAGTAGCAAAAATTGTGGGTGCACGTTACCCCAATATATTCTTTGAATTACCAGTCAGAAACTGGCACTATATGGCAGTAGCAAGAAATGAGGGTATTTGTAACCCCAATATATTCTTTGAATTCCCAGTCAGACAATGGCACTATATACCAGTAGCAAAAATTGTGGGTGCACGTTACCCCAATATATTCTTTGAATTACCAGTCAGAAACTGGCACTATATGGCAGTAGCAAGAAATGAGGGTATTTGTAACCCCAATATATTCTTTGAATTCCCAGTCAGACAATGGCACTATATACCAGTAGCAAAAATTGTGGGTGCATGTTACCCCAATATATTCTTTGAATTACCAGTCAGAAACTGGCACTATATGGCAGTAGCAAGAAATTAGGGTATTTGTAACCCCAATATATTCTTTGAATTCACAGTCAGACAATGGCACTATATACCAGTAGCAAAAATTGTGGGTGCACGTTACCCCAATATATTCTTTGAATTACCAGTCAGAAACTGGCACTATATGGCAGTAGCAAGAAATGAGGGTATTTGTAACCCCAATATATTCTTTGAATTCCCAGTCAGACAATGGCACTATATACCAGTAGCAAAAATTGTGGGTGCACGTTACCCCAATATATTCTTTGAATTACCAGTCAGAAACTGGCACTATATGGCAGTAGCAAGAAATGAGGGTATTTGTAACCCCAATATATTCTTTGAATTCACAGTCAGACAATGGCACTATATACCAGTAGCAAAAATTGTGGGTGCACGTTACCCCAATATATTCTTTGAATTACCAGTCAGAATCTGGCACTATATGGCAGTAGCAAGAAATGAGGGTATTTGTAACCGCAATATATTCTTTGAATTCACAGTCAGAAACTGGCACTATATGGCAGTAGCAAGAAATGAGGGTATTTGTAACCCCAATATATTCTTTGAATTCCCAGTCAGACAATGGCACTATATACCAGTAGCAAAAATTGTGGGTGCACGTTACCCCAATATATTCTTTGAATTACCAGTCAGAAACTGGCACTATATGGCAGTAGCAAGAAATGAGGGTATTTGTAACCCCAATATATTCTTTGAATTCCCAGTCAGACAATGGCACTATATACCAGTAGCAAAAATTGTGGGTGCACGTTACCCCAATATATTCTTTGAATTACCAGTCAGAAACTGGCACTATATGGCAGTAGCAAGTAATGAGGGTATTTGTAACCCCAGTATATTCTTTGAATTCCCAGTCAGACAATGGCACTATATACCAGTAGCAAAAATTGTGGGTGCACGTTACCCCAATATATTCTTTGAATTACCAGTCAGAAACTGGCACTATATGGCAGTAGCAAGAAATGAGGGTATTTGTAACCCCAATATATTCTTTGAATTCCCAGTCAGACAATGGCACTATATACCAGTAGCAAAAATTGTGGGTGCACGTTACCCCAATATATTCTTTGAATTACCAGTCAGAAACTGGCACTATATGGCAGTAGCAAGAAATGAGGGTATTTGTAACCCCAATATATTCTTTGAATTCCCAGTCAGACAATGGCACTATATACCAGTAGCAAAAATTGTGGGTGCACGTTACCCAAATATATTCTTTGAATTACCAGTCAGAAACTGGCATTATATGGCAGTTGCAATAAATGAGGGTATTTGTAACCCCAATATATTCTTTGAATTCCCAGTCAGACAATGGCACTATATACCAGTAGCAAAAATTGTGGGTGCACGTTACCCCAATATATTCTTTGAATTACCAGTCAGAAACTGGCACTATATGGCAGTAGCAAGAAATGAGGGTATTTGTAACCCCAATATATTCTTTGAATTCCCGGTCAGACAATGGCACTATATACCAGTAGCAAAAATTGTGGGTGCACGTTACCCCAATATATTCTTTGAATTACCAGTCAGAAACTGGCACTATATGGCAGTAGCAAGAAATGAGGGTATTTGTAACCCCAATATATTCTTTGAACTCCCAGTCAGACAATGGCACTATATACCAGTAGCAAAAATTGTGGGTGCACGTTACCCCAATATATTCTTTGAATTACCAGTCAGAAACTGGCACTATATGGCAGTAGCAAGAAATGAGGGTATTTGTAACCCCAATATATTCTTTGAATTCCCAGTCAGACAATGGCACTATATACCAGTAGCAAAAATTGTGGGTGCACGTTACCCCAATATATTCTTTGAATTACCAGTCAGAAACTGGCACTATATGGCAGTAGCAAGAAATGAGGGTATTTGTAACCCCAATATATTCTTTGAATTCCCAGTCAGACAATGGCACTATATACTAGTAGCAAAAATTGTGGGTGCACGTTACCCCAATATATTCTTTGAATTACCAGTCAGAAACTGGCACTATATGGCAGTAGCAAGAAATGAGGGTATTTGTAACCCCAATATATTCTTTGAATTCCCAGTCAGACAATGGCACTATATACCAGTAGCAAAAATTGTGGGTGCACGTTACCCCAATATATTCTTTGAATTACCAGTCAGAAACTGGCACTATATGGCAGTAGCAAGAAATGAGGGTATTTGTAACCCCAATATATTCTTTGAATTCCCAGTCAGACAATGGCACTATATACCAGTAGCAAAAATTGTGGGTGCACGTTACCCCAATATATTCTTTGAATTACCAGTCAGAAACTGGCACTATATGGCAGTAGCAATAAATGAGGGTATTTGTAACCCCAATATATTCTTTGAATTCCCAGTCAGACAATGGCACTATATACCAGTAGCAAAAATTGTGGGTGCACGTTACCCCAATATATTCTTTGAATTACCAGTCAGAAACTGGCACTATATGGCAGTAGCAAGAAATGAGGGTATTTGTAACCCCAATATATTCTTTGAATTCCCAGTCAGACAATGGCACTATATACCAGTAGCAAAAATTGTGGGTGCACATTACCCCAATATATTCTTTGAATTACCAGTCAGAAACTGGCACTATATGGCAGTAGCAAGAAATGAGGGTATTTGTAACCCCAATATATTCTTTGAATTCCCAGTCAGACAATGGCACTATATACCAGTAGCAAAAATTGTGGGTGCACGTTACCCCAATATATTCTTTGAATTACCAGTCAGAAACTGGCACTATATGGCAGTAGCAAGAAATGAGGGTATTTGTAACCCCAATATATTCTTTGAATTCCCAGTCAGACAATGGCACTATATACCAGTATCAAAAATTGTGGGTGCACGTTACCCCAATATATTCTTTGAATTACCAGTCAGAATCTGGCACTATATGGCAGTAGCAAGAAATGAGGGTATTTGTAACCGCAATATATTCTTTGAATTCACAGTCAGAAACTGGCACTATATGGCAGTAGCAAGAAATGAGGGTATTTGTAACCCCAATATATTCTTTGAATTCCCAGTCAGACAATGGCACTATATACCAGTAGCAAAAATTGTGGGTGCACGTTACCCCAATATATTCTTTGAATTACCAGTCAGAAACTGGCACTATATGGCAGTAGCAAGAAATGAGGGTATTTGTAACCCCAATATATTCTTTGAATTCCCAGTCAGACAATGGCACTATATACCAGTAGCAAAAATTGTGGGTGCACGTTACCCCAATATATTCTTTGAATTACCAGTCAGAAACTGGCACTATATGGCAGTAGCAAGTAATGAGGGTATTTGTAACCCCAGTATATTCTTTGAATTCCCAGTCAGACAATGGCACTATATACCAGTAGCAAAAATTGTGGGTGCACGTTACCCCAATATATTCTTTGAATTGCCAGTCAGAAACTGGCACTATATGGCAGTAGCAAGAAATGAGGGTATTTGTAACCCCAATATATTCTTTGAATTCCCAGTCAGACAATGGCACTATATACCAGTAGCAAAAATTGTGGGTGCACGTTACCCCAATATATTCTTTGAATTACCAGTCAGAAACTGGCACTATATGGCAGTAGCAAGAAATGAGGGTATTTGTAACCCCAATATATTCTTTGAATTCCCAGTCAGACAATGGCACTATATACCAGTAGCAAAAATTGTGGGTGCACGTTACCCCAATATATTCTTTGAATTACCAGTCAGAAACTGGCATTATATGGCAGTAGCAATAAATGAGGGTATTTGTAACCCCAATATATTCTTTGAATTCCCAGTCAGACAATGGCACTATATACCAGTAGTAAAAATTGTGGGTGCACGTTACCCCAATATATTCTTTGAATTACCAGTCAGAAACTGGCACTATATGGCAGTAGCAAGAAATGAGGGTATTTGTAACCCCAATATATTCTTTGAATTCCCAGTCAGACAATGGCACTATATACCAGTAGCAAAAATTGTGGGTGCACGTTACCCCAATATACAGTCCTATGAAAAAGTTTGGGCACCCCTATTAATCTTAATCATTTTTAGTTCTAAATATTTTGGTGTTTGCAGCAGCCATTTCAGTTTGATATATCTAATAACTGATGGACACAGTAATATTTCAGGATTGAAATGAGGTTTATTGTACTAACAGAAAATGTGCAATATGCATTAAACCAAAATTTGACCGGTGCAAAAGTATGGGCACCTCACTAGAAAAGTGACATTAATATTTAGTAGATCCTCCTTTTGCAAAGATAACAGCCTCTAGTCGCTTCCTGTAGCTTTTAATCAGTTCCTGGATCCTGGATGAAGGTATTTTGGACCATTCCTCTTTACAAAACAATTCAAGTTCAGTTAAGTTTGATGGTCGCCGAGCATGGACAGCCCGCTCTCGAATGATCTAAAAACAAAGATTGTTCAACATAGTTGTTCAGGGGAAGGATACAAAAAGTTGTCTCAGAGATTTAACCTGTCAGTTTCCACTGTGAGGAACACAGTAAGGAAATGGAAGACCACAGGGACAGTTCTTGTTAAGCCCAGAAGAGGCAGGCCAAGAAAAATATCAGAAAGGCAGAAAAGAGGAATGGTGAGAACAGTCAATGACAATCCACAGACCACCTCCAAAGAGCTGCAGCATCATCTTGCTGCAGATGGTGTCACTGTGCATCAGTCAACAATACAGCGCACTTTGCACAAGGAGAAGCTGTATGGGAGAGTGATGAGAAAGAAGCCGTTTCTGCAAGCACACCACAAACAGAGTCGCCTGAGGTATGCAAAAGCACATTTGGACAAGCCAGCTTCATTTTGGAAGAAGGTCCTGTGGACTGATGAAACTAAGATTGAGTTGTTTGGTCATACAAAAAGGCATTATGCATGGCGTCCAAAAAAAACAGCATTCCAAGAAAAACACTTGCTACCCACTGTAGAATTTGGTGGAGGTTCCATCATGCTTTGTGGCTGTGTGGCCAATGCCGGCACCGGGAATCTTGTTAAAGTTGAGGGTCGCATGGATTCCACTCAGTATCAGCAGATTCTTGAGAATAATGTTCAAGAATCAGTGAAGTTGAAGTTACGCCGGGGATGGATATTTCAGCAAGACAATGATCCAAAACACCGCTCCAAATCGACTCAGGCATTCATTCAGAGGAACAATTACAATGTTCTGGAATGGCCATCCCAGTCCCCAGACCTGAATATCATTGAACATCTGGATGATTTGAAGCGGGCTGTCTATGCTCGGCGACCATCAAACCTAACTGAACTTGAATTGTTTTGTAAAGAGGAATGGTCCAAAATACCTTCATCCAGGATCCAGGAACTGATTAAAAGCTACTGGAAGCGACTAGAGGCTGTTATCTTTGCAAAAGGAGGATCTACTAAATATTAATGTCACTTTTCTGTTGAAGTGCCCATACTTTTGCACTGGTCAAGTTTTGGTTTAATGCATATTGCACATTTTCTGTTAGTACAATAAATCTCATTTCAATCCTGAAATATTACTGTGTCCATCAGTTATTAGATATATCAAACTGAAATGGCTGTTGCAAACACCAAAATATTTAGAACTAAAAATGATTAAGATTAATAGGGGTGCCCAAACTTTTTCATAGGACTGTATTCTTTGAATTACCAGTCAGAAACTTCCACTATATGGCAGTAGCAAGAAATGAGGGTATTTGTAACCCCAATATATTCTTTGAATTCACGGTCAGACAATGGCACTATATACCAGTAGCAAAAATTGTGGGTGCACGTTACCCCAATATATTCTTTGAATTACCAGTCAGAAACTGGCACTATATGGCAGTAGCAAGAAATGAGGGTATTTGTAACCCCAATATATTCTTTGAACTCCCAGTCAGACAATGGCACTATATACCAGTAGCAAAATTTGTGGGTGCACGTTACCCCAATATATTCTTTGAATTACCAGTCAGAAACTGGCACTATATGGCAGTAGCAAGAAATGAGGGTATTTGTAACCCCAATATATTCTTTGAATTCCCAGTCAGACAATGGCACTATATACCAGTAGCAAAAATTGTGGGTGCACGTTACCCCAATATATTCTTTGAATTACCAGTCAGAAACTGGCACTATATGGCAGTAGCAAGAAATGAGGGTATTTGTAACCCCAATATATTCTTTGAATTCCCAGTCAGACAATGGCACTATATACCAGTAGCAAAAATTGTGGGTGCATGTTACCCCAATATATTCTTTGAATTACCAGTCAGAAACTGGCACTATATGGCAGTAGCAATAAATTAGGGTATTTGTAACCCCAATATATTCTTTGAATTCACAGTCAGACAATGGCACTATATACCAGTAGCAAAAATTGTGGGTGCACGTTACCCCAATATATTCTTTGAATTACCAGTCAGAAACTGGCACTATATGGCAGTAGCAATAAATGAGGGTATTTGTAACCCCAATATATTCTTTGAATTCCCAGTCAGACAATGGCACTATATACCAGTAGCAAAAATTGTGGGTGCACGTTACCCCAATATATTCTTTGAATTACCAGTCAGAAACTGGCACTATATGGCAGTAGCAAGAAATGAGGGTATTTGTAACCCCAATATATTCTTTGAATTCCCAGTCAGACAATGGCACTATATACCAGTAGCAAAAATTGTGGGTGCACGTTACCCCAATATATTCTTTGAATTACCAGTCAGAAACTGGCACTATATGGCAGTAGCAAGAAATGAGGGTATTTGTAACCCCAATATATTCTTTGAATTCCCAGTCAGACAATGGCACTATATACCAGTAGCAAAAATTGTGGGTGCACGTTACCCCAATATATTCTTTGAATTACCAGTCAGAAACTGGCACTATATGGCAGTAGCAAGAAATGAGGGTATTTGTAACCCCAATATATTCTTTGAATTCCCAGTCAGACAATGGCACTATATACCAGTAGCAAAAATTGTGGGTGCACGTTACCCCAATATATTCTTTGAATTACCAGTCAGAAACTGGCACTATACGGCAGTAGCAAGAAATGAGGGTATTTGTAACCCCAATATATTCTTTGAATTCACAGTCAGACAATGGCACTATATACCAGTAGCAAAAATTGTGGGTGCACGTTACCCCAATATATTCTTTGAATTACCAGTCAGAAACTGGCACTATATGGCAATAGCAAGAAATGAGGGTATTTGTAACCCCAATATATTCTTTGAATTCCCAGTCAGACAATGGCACTATATACCAGTAGCCAAAATTGTGGGTGCACGTTACCCCAATATATTCTTTGAATTCACAGTCAGAAACTGGCACTATATGGCAGTAGCAAGAAATGAGGGTATTTGTAACCCCAATATATTCTTTGAATTCCCAGTCAGACAATGGCACTATATACTAGTAGCAAAAATTGTGGGTGCACGTTACCCCAATATATTCTTTGAATTACCAGTCAGAAACTGGCACTATATGGCAGTAGCAAGAAATGAGGGTATTTGTAACCCCAATATATTCTTTGAATTCCCAGTCAGACAATGGCACTATATACCAGTAGCCAAAATTGTGGGTGCACGTTACCCCAATATATTCTTTGAATTACCAGTCAGAAACTGGCACTATACGGCAGTAGCAAGAAATGAGGGTATTTGTAACCCCAATATATTCTTTGAATTCCCAGTCAGACAATGGCACTATATACCAGTAGCAAAAATTGTGGGTGCACGTTACCCCAATATATTCTTTGAATTACCAGTCAGAAACTGGCACTATATGGCAGTAGCAAGAAATGAGGGTATTTGTAACCCCAATATATTCTTTGAATTCACAGTCAGACAATGGCACTATATACCAGTAGCAAAAATTGTGGGTGCACGTTACCCCAATATATTCTTTGAATTACCAGTCAGAAACTGGCACTATATGACAGTAGCAAGAAATGAGGGTATTTGTAACCCCAATATATTCTTTGAATTCCCAGTCAGACAATGGCACTATATGCCAGTAGCAAAAATTGTGGGTGCACGTTACCCCAATATATTCTTTGAATTACCAGTCAGAAACTGGCACTATATGGCAGTAGCAAGAAATGAGGGTATTTGTAACCCCAATATATTCTTTGAATTCCCAGTCAGACAATGGCACTATATACCAGTAGCAAAAATTGTGGGTGCACGTTACCCCAATATATTCTTTGAATTACCAGTCAGAAATTGGCACTATATGGCAGTAGCAAGAAATGAGGGTATTTGTAACCCCAATATATTCTTTGAATTCACAGTCAGACAATGGCACTATATACCAGTAACAAAAATTGTGGGTGCACGTTACCCCAATATATTCTTTGAATTACCAGTCAGAAACTGGCACTATATGGCAGTAGCAAGAAATGAGGGTATTTGTAACCCCAATATATTCTTTGAATTCCCAGTCAGACAATGGCACTATATGGCAGTATCAAAAATAGTGGGTGTATATAGCCCCAATCCTATTGCTAGGAGACTTGCAGGGTATTTCTGAGGTGAAGGTGGGGGGGGCACACCGTTGGAACGGGGATTTGGGGTGTATATATAGGGTATACGGGAATACACTGTCAGTGTATTCCATTCAGGATCCTGGGAAAGCTGGGTTGCGGCGATTGAGCTCGTCAGTGCCACGTTACACTGACAAGCTTCTCCCTGGAATTTAGCTCTTATAAGAGCTGTTGTGGTTGTCTTCTCCTTCCTATCTAGCCTGTCCCTGCCTACCCAGAATCTAAGCCCTAGCTAACTGGACGGAAACCTCCGTCCCCGGTGAATTGCAAGCTCAGAATGACGCGAAGCTGGGCGTCGCTGTTCTTTTAAATTAGAGGTCACATGTTTTCGGCAGCCAATGGGTTTTGCCTACTTTTTTTAACGTCACCGGTGTCGTAGTTCCTGTCCCACCTACCCTGCGCTGTTATTGGAGCAAAAAAGGCGCCAGGGAAGGTGGGAGGGGAATCGAGTAATGGCGCACTTTACCACGCGGTGTTCGATTCGATTCGAACATGCCGAACAGCCTAATATCCGATCGAACATGAGTTCGATAGAACACTGTTCGCTCATCTCTATTCAATATGTATGATTTGCTCTAATAAGCAGTCAATTTCAGCCTGCTTCTGTTTCTTCAAGAACAAACAATGTACAGTTAAGATGCCCTTTATGTATGATTTATGTGGCCCCATATCACAGTTGGGTTTAGGTCAGGAGTAGTATTCAAGACGCTGAGTCTAATCTTCTATGAGTCTAGCTTCATTCAGCTTACATATCCAGTTAGACTAAGGCAATAGGGACAGTGTCAGTACTACTGAAAAGGGCGCGTGATTAGAGACTGAAATAGGGCCAATGCCGGGTTTCTTAAAATATGAAAGCAGTTTAGCAGAAAAAAAGAGATACAATTTACATGGGTTAGAATAAAAGTAATATACTTCGGTGGTGAGATGGAAAATACACCATACATCTAGAGACATATCTTGTAGTTTTGAGTGTAGCTTCCTGATAACTGCCTGAGAAATGTGCGACATCCCTGAGGAGGAGTGCATGGAGTGGTTCAGTACAAATTTGAGATCCCCACCAAGGATTATTACTCCTTCAGATATTGTAGCGATCAGGCTGTTTGAGAACTCACTGGGATACAGAGGACTCGGTCATGTGAAAGGGCTCTAATTTCTATTGGGTCTGTGAAAATGGACAAAGATGAAGCATGTTAGTATTTTTGACAGCCATTAAAGAGGACCTTTCACCACCCCAAGCCTGTGCAGTTTTCTGCACCGTGGTATAGGCACGCTGCACAGACTCTGGGGCACTTTGAGTTTTCTCTCTAGCTCCCTCGTTGCAGAGTTCTGAACTCCATTATTTCTGGCGCCCTGTATGTTAATTAAGCCCTTCACTGTCAGCAGGGCGTTTCTGACAGTCAAGGGAGCAGCGACGTCATTCTCATCATTCTGACACTGTTCAATTAGCAGAAGACAGTGACAGAGCAGCTTTTTCAGCGTGATCTCGGGACTTCTCACAAGATCACGCACATCTCTTTTTACAGGACAGGACTGATAAGAAGAGCCAGAGGAGCGATGTAACTGGTGACATCGCTACAGTGAATCACTCCTTCGGCTCTTTCTTTTCTAAGGCTTCACTTCCATCTATTTTTGTCAACATTCCCCATATTATTTTGGTTCATTACTTACTTCCTTTCTCCACCCTATTCAACAATTTCCTCTACAGTTACAATAGAAGTCTAAAACCTGGACACTTATTATTGTCTGTTTCAATAACAATGCCCAACAATCTGGCAAGAAAATTGGCAAAGAACTCTCACTAGTAATTCATTACAGACTAAAAGCAACTTCTTTTCATTTTAGAAGTAGACGTAATCAAATTTTTATTGAAATTTTAAGAATAAATAGGATAATGCAAAACAGATGCATAACAGTCATGAGCCACAATATGCATAGAAAGGAGGGCAGAGCCCAATGGGGTCAAATCAATAGCTCATACAAAAACCATCAGCAACAGGAAAGGAAGAAACAGAAATGAAAAACTAATGGGGACACCAAACAAAATAAAAGGGACACGACATCACAAAAATAAGACACAAAAGGAGGAAGAGCAAGAAACCAAGGTAGGCACTAGGGCAAAAAGAGGGACGGGGGTCCCTAAAGGCCAAAAAAGGAAGAAAATTCCGCCGTTTCCTGAAAAACAACCCACGGCCGCCAGAGGGTCTCAAATTTAGAAGGATCCGCTGAATCCTCAGTGACTAAAGCCTCCATCCTCCTAATGAGTAGGAGTTCCTGGAGCCATTACATCATAGAAGGCACCACGGAACTGCACCAGTGGTGGGGGATAACTGTCCTGGCGGCCGTGAGAAAATGGCGCAAAAGTTCACCTTTGACTTTGTAGATCTTCCCAGGGATCAGGCAAAGAAGAGCCACCTGAGAGGAGGGAGACAAAGAATGACCAATAACCTTGGAATAAACTGTGAAAACCGAGGACCACTGAATCCCACTGCATTTCCACCAAATGTGGAGGAAGGATCCCACAGCGGAACCACAGCACCAGCACATGTCAGAAACAGAAGGGTAGATACAATGCAGGAGGGTCGGACATCGGTACCATTGAGACAGGAGTTTAAAATTTTTCTCTTGGGTGCTGCACTGCAGTGGCAGTTTGTGGACCAACAATAAAGAGTGGGACCAATCAACAGCAGACAGGCGTGAACCCAGATCGGAATCCCAAGTTCTAGTGCAGGGAAGAAGACCCAGGGTAGCAGCTGTCAAAAAGACATCATAGAGGAATGAGAGAGCCCTAGACGGCACCTCTGATTGAAGGGACACAGTCTCCAAGGCGGTCGGGCAAAAGAGAGTGAAGGCTGTAGAGCAAACCTGCAGAAAAAGGTCAGGAGTTCATTATATTCCAGCCAGGAGAGGGGAGAACCCGAGAAGGAAACACTAAGCTGTTCAAGAGACGAAAGCGGCGAGGACCTCGCGATCGACCCAAGCCTGATGTCATCATCGGCAGACCAGCAGAGAAAGCGGCGAGCAGACTGGCCAGGAGGGAACATAGCATTCCGAAAGAAGGGAGTAAAGGGACCAGGAACCCTAGCCATGGACGCCAATTGGCGAACACAATCCCAGGTCGCCAGGAAGTGTGAAGAGAGCAGGGAGTGAAAGGCCGAGGGCAGACGATAGTGGGAGGGGATCCACGGCAAAGAAGCAAGAGGAGCAGAGATAAGATCCGCCTCTATCGAGACACACTGCTTATCAGAGGCACGGAACCACCAATCAAAAATATGGAGCAGGACCGCTGAGCGATAATATAGAAAGGGATCAGGGAGCCTTGCCCCCCCATTACCCTAGCATCGAGTGAGAGAACGAAATTTGAGCTTACTACGAGAGGAGCCCAAAACCAATACCAAACATAGACTTTAAAGTCATAAAGTAGCGCCTAGGCACCGGGATCGGGAGAGCTTGGAATAGGTAAAGAAACCTAGGGAGCACATCCATTTTCAAGGCATTGATGCAGACAAACCAAGATAGGCTGAGAGACCCGTAGGTTTTCAAGTTGGCTATAGTTCTTTCAAGCAAGGGGAGGTAGTTCAGTGCAACCAAATCAGAGGGGTTAGAAGGAATATGCACATACAGATATTTAATAGAACGTGGTTGCCATTTGAAGGGAAAACTCGTGGCCAAATGGGCCACCTCTGGCTGTGGGAGTGACACATTAAGGGCCTCACTCTTCGCTAAGTTTACCTTAAAGTTAGAAACATTACTGAAGTGTCAAAACTCCTCAAGGATAGCTGGAAAAGAAACTTGGTAACATACAGGAGCAAATCATCGGCATAAAGAGCCAGCTGAATCTGGGATCGACCAACCGGGAGGCCCAAAATGTCCAACCGGGAGCGCAAAGCGACCGCAAGGTGTTCCATAAAACGTTCACCGGCGCTCACGGTGAAAATGAATGGGTTTGAAACATGCCGGCAGGTTTCCATCTCCTGCCCTGTTTTGTGAAGGAAACGGAAACCTGCAGAACGGAGTCCCGGGCGTGATGTGAACGAGCCCTTAGTGAGGCGAGTTGATGAAAACCATTACCTCTGGCTTTTTTTTCCTCTTTTTTTAAGGCAATCACTGTGTAGGTTAAATAATGTTTCAGTTTTATTGAAGAAGTTGTTACAGACATGGTGATACCAATTATGTGTTGTTTTTATTAATTTCTTCTTTTTTTTAATAACCATTTTATATAGGAAAGTGGCATTTTTGGTGCTTTTTTCATTTATCCTTTTTTAAATTATTTTATAACACACTTAATTTTTTAAATGTTTTTTAATACTTTTTGTTTATTTAGTCACACCATGGGAATAGTATATAATGCAATGCTCGTATGCTCGTGTATTACAGTGTACAAAGAAGTCAGACGACTATGCAGAATCTGACTTCCTCTAAACTTGACAGGCTCAACCAATGATGTGGGCTCCTGGTAGTCTGGGGTCACTAGTCAGACTCCGATCTGTTGAAACTAGGTATCAGTACCCCCCTAAATTGCCTCAGAAATGGGACACATTATAGAAGTGAAAAGCCATTAGCTCAGCTCCAACCGGTGTTCCTAGCTCCTAGCTCTGGATGCCACCTGCTCAGTATACAGTGTAAGTAAATGTATGGCGGTGTGCCTTTAGACCTATACACCAATGGTCGCCTAGGAGTTATATTTAGCCAGAAGAGCCAGAAGTGAAATTATTATATACATGAAACCGAGCATCATGTTGTCATGGCATCAGTGTATCCCATGTGATCACTAAAGTCTAAACACCGGCCTCAGTAATGACCCCTGGGAGCATGATGTCAACCAGAAGACTGAAAATGGCCAGAAGAAGACCCAGGGAGAGCAAGAGTTGGGAGTAGACCCAGAAGAGATGAGGGAAGGTGAGTATAATTGTTTATTTTTTTACACCTCCCCTGGACCTCCACTTATTATATTCTGGGGTTTGAAGAGACCCCAGAATATTATACTTTCACTTTGTTGTTGACAAACCCCCAAGGTTTTCTGTTCAGACGAGCATGAAGATTTTAGATATTTTGGATCAAATGTGGTTTGATCCAACCTGATTTACTTATCTCTAATTGTGATTGCAACACTCAGGAGGGGCCAGGGCTGGTATCACGGTAATATATCCGATGTGGCTGGCTTGCAGGGAGTCCCTGGGTCCCGAATGTGCACCAAATCTCCCTTTTGATGTCCCCGACTACCCTCCCCTGCGTGATATCTGACAATGACAACAGACAACCAGGCTTCGGGGGTAATCGTTGCTTTTCTTTTTACTAGCAGGACAAAGTAATACAAATGTACATATGGAGGACTTCTTCACATACAATACAGCGATCTTTGTAGGTAGTGTCCAATTAGCAGAGGATGGGGCAGAATGCTTTGGATAGTAGTTGCTTGGCAGTTAACTTGTATATACTTGTAAAGATGGCCTGTATCCAGGGGGTTAGTCCTCAACAAACTGGGTACACGTATATAGAAGAGGAGATACAATTCGGCAGCGGGAGACCCTCAATTTCTGCCAGACTAGCTATGGGTTTCTTAACGATAGATTTGTCCCAAAGACTTACTTGGATAGAGATATACGTGTGAGGTCCCAGATGTACGGATAAGACAAGTCCATCAACTTCAGCGCTTGTAAGATTAGAGCTTCAGAGGAAAACACTCTCTGAGAAGGGCCTTGAGGACAGAGGAGAAGGCATCTCTGCTTGGTGTACCCTGATAGTGGGCAGTCATCATCCGTGCTCCATGTGCTCAGTCTGCTAGCTGTATCATGTCCTAGCCTTGTAGCCCCACACAAAAGACATCAGCCAAAAACGTCCCCAGCCCCCTCTAGAGAGGGTGGTCACTCAACTCTCCCTCCAGGCCAGTCAAGGGAGCCTGATTGGTCCTGGAGGTCAGCTAATCATAATGGACACTCCCTTTACAGTAACAACTCAAATTACAATGGCAAAGTATAGGCAGGTGCAGTTCACAAAAACATCCACAAGATGGCGCATTAATAGACCCCCTGTGTGCTGGCTCTGGAAGAATAGAAATATATAGAAGGAATGAAGGGGAAGGAAAATATTTACCTTATATGAAAATGTCCATGCTATCTCGGTCTGCAAGGATTAGTAGAGCGAATTGGACTAGCAGTACCGGGACATTACATACACCCCCACTAAGAAAAGAGCCATCCTCGGCGACTAACTAGCGCGGAGGAACCTAGAGAGATGGGATGCGCACAGGTGGTAGGGCTGGATACCTGAGAAACAATAAACAGAATAATGGCAAACAACAATGTGACATGACTTATGTACAAGAACGATACCCCGTGATTATATGCAAAACCAAAACATAATAAACAGTGGAAACATAATGCCAATAGGTGGGTAGAGTCTCTTTCAGCAATAGGGCATTGTCCATGGAAAGGCTCAGGGTAGGCACTATGTGGCAAAATACAGTCCTCAGTAGTCCATAGGCTGTAGAGAAATATGTAATGCAAAACAAGAACATAACAAAATGCTTGGGATTACCCAGGTACGGAGGCTTAAACGGTTGCTAACTAACTAATTAATAAGAACATAGGTATATGAAAGAGGCAAAGTATATATACATGAAAGGATATGGTTGCTCAGTCTCTATAGCGAGCTGGCGGAGTTCCCTTGGTACTTCGCTCTGATCGCCTCAGCACTTGGTCTTCTACTTGCGTAGGAACACTGGAAACTGGAACTCCATCTTGTGCTGGTTCAGGAGCAGCAATTGGAGCAGCAACACTGGAGTCCGGAATTTCATCTGGTGTTGATTCAGGAGCAGCAATTGGAGCAGCAACACTGGAGTCCGGAATTTCATCTTGTGTTGGTTCAGGAGCAGCAATTGGAGCAGCAACACTGGAGTCCGGCATTCCCTCTTGTGTTGGTTCCGGGGCAACAATTGGAACCGGAACATGAGTCGGGATAGGAACTGGAACAGGGACAAACTGGTAACAGCCGGGGATAAGAAATTGAGATCTGAAGATCGATTCATCTACAGAAGGCTGTCTTGGAGGAGTTGCCATCACAGGAACTGGTTGGTAGACAGTTGTAGCTTGTGGTGGTGCTGACATCCTCAGTGAGTCCTCTCTGGTGCACAATTTGATACGGTTCCGATGCACTGTTTGTGGAGACATGCCTGGTTTCTTTACTTCATAAACATCGGACTCTGGATAGGGAATTGCTGTAATGGTGTATGGCTCTGTTTCCCAAAGGGAATCAAGTTTTCCAGTTCTGTGGTACTTCTTTAACCATACTTTGTCACCAATGTGTAAAGGTGTAGCATTAGCTCTTTGGTTGTAGTTCTCTTCTTGTCGTCTGTGAGCTTCCTTCATGCGACAGTCGACTATCTCTTGCGCTTCTTGCATTCGGTGCTGATGTTCTAGAACCCAATCAGTCTTTGGCAGAGGGTTGATCACATCTGGTATCTGAATTCCTAAAGCACGGTCTTTTGGAAGTTGACCTTGTCTTCCAAACATTAAGAAGTATGGTGAATAGCCTGTAGAACAGTGGGTAGTGTTATTGTAGATCTCCACTAATTCATCAAGTAGTTGAGGCCATTCTGCTTGTTTGGTGACAGATACTGTTCTCAGCATGTTGATGAAGATCTGGTTAACCTTCTCACAAAGTCCATTCCCTTGGGGATGGTAGGCAGTTGTTCTCAGCTTTTTGCATTCATGGAACTGGCATAGTTCTTGGAAAAGCTGTGACTCGAATGCAGGTCCTCTGTCAGTTAGGACTGCTTCCGGACACCCGTAGTGTCTCACATATTCGCGGTAGAATGTGATGGCTGTGGTACGTGCGGTGAGGTCTTTAACTGGCACAAAGACAACCCACTTGGAGTAGTGGTCCACCATGGTAAGGGCATATGAGTAGCCTGAACGAGTCGGTGCTAACTTCACATGGTCAAGAGCAACTAGTTCGTTTGGTCTCTGAGTATGGATGGGATGTAGTGGTGCTCTAGCATCCTTCTTACCAGTCTTTGTAAGGTTGCAGGCTGGACATTCACTACACCAACTCTCAATGTCAGCACGCATTCCAATCCAATAGAAGCGTTGGCGTATGGTGGCTTCAGTTTTCTGCACTCCAAAGTGTCCAGATTGATAGTGGTAGGCATCAAGAATGATCTTGGCATCCCGCCTAGGAATGAGAATTTGGTGCAACCTCTCACCGGAAACAGGATCTAAGGTGTTGCGCAGTATCAAGCCTTTCTGGATGAAAAGTCTTTTGCGCTGCCTCCATAGGCGTTTGAGCTCAGTATCCGTATACCGTCTTCTGAGTCTGACAGGTATTCTTCCAGTGATTAGGTAATCATAGAGTTCACCTATGACACGAGATTCTTTCTGGAGGGTTTGCCATCTAGATAGTTCCTGAAGTGGGTCAGATTTCTCTTGAGGACCTTCTTCAGGCGGTGTAGCAGCAATGACGTTCTGCGTAGCAAACTTCTGATAGAAGGGAGGCATCTCAACATCTTCCCACATGTCTTCTTCAGGAGGTTCTTCTCCTATAGGCAAACGGGATAACGCATCAGCGTTTACGTTGGTCTTACCACTGCGGTATTTGAGGTCGAAACAATAGTTCGCCAATCTGGAAGCCCATCTCTGTTCGAGAGCACCTAGCCGTGCTGTGTTTAGGTGAGCTAGAGGATTGTTGTCTGTGTAAACGGTAAATGGTGTAGCCGCAAGGTAGTCTTTGAATTTCTCTGTGACGGCCCACACAACACCAAGCAGCACTAACTTGAACAAACTGTAATTGTGATCGTTCTTCTCAGCACCTCTCAAGCTTCGGCTGGCATAAGCAATGACTCTCTCTTTGTTGTCCTGGACTTGTGACAGTACAGCTCCTAGGCCTTGATAGCTGGCATCTGTATAGAGACGGAAAGGATGGCTGTAGTCAGGATAAGCCAGAATTGGAGGAGAAGTCAATAAGGCTTTCAAAGTCTGGAATGCAGTTTCTTGTCTTTCAGACCAATCAATTAGGAGTCTTCTGTTTGAGTTTTCTTTCGGACAACCACGTAGCAATTCTGTCAGTGGTTCCGCTACCTGTGCAAAGTGAGGTATAAAGCGGCGGTAGTAGCCTGCGAATCCTAGAAAACTTCTGACTTCCTTTACTGTCCTTGGAGTTTCCCAGTCTTTGACAGCAGAGATCTTGTCAGGGTCAGGCTGGATACCTTCAACACTGACTACATGGCCTAAGTAATTGACCTTTGGTTTTAGCAGGTGGCATTTTGAAGGTTTTATCTTCAGGCCGTGTTCAATAAGAACCTGGAACACTTCTGCTAGGTTGTTCAGATGGTCCTCATAAGTGCGAGAATACACAACAACATCGTCAAGATACAGCAAAACACTCTGGAAATTGAGGTGGCCAAGACATCTTTCCATGAGTCGCTGGAATGTTGCTGGGGCATTGCACAACCCAAAAGGCATGCTATTAAACTCATAAAGTCCCATCGGGGTGGTAAAAGCTGTCTTTTCTCTATCCTTAGGAGCCATGGGGACCTGCCAGTAGCCACTGGTTAGGTCGAGAGTTGAGAAGTATGCAGCTGAACCAAGAGCAGTGAGGGATTCTTCAATCCGTGGAAGAGGATAGGCATCTTTATGTGTGATGTCGTTCAATCTTCTGTAGTCAACACAGAATCTGATGTTACCATCCTTCTTTCTTACCAAAACGATAGGTGCTGCCCAAGGACTTTGACTTTCTTGGATGACTTTGGTGTCTTTCATCTCCTTTATCAGCTTCTTTACTTGCTGGTAGTTAGCAGGAGGGATTGGACGGTATCTTTCCTTGATAGGAGGATGATCACCTGTGTTGATTTTATGCTGGATCAAAGAGGTTTTCCCAAAATCAAGTGGATGTTTGCTGAAAGCCTGGCTGTGCCGTTTCGCAACTTTGATGACACCATTGATGTGTTCCCTAGGGGTATTCGCATCCCCAATGTTGAGTTCATTCCACCAGAAGGTAGTAGGTTTGTGAGTACCTCTGGCAGGGACATGAATTGACTTTTGATAAGCAAGTGCTTCATCATCTAAGATGTCTTCTGAATCGAGCTGATACAGTTGAGCAACGGACTTAAACTTGTGCAATTCAATAGGTGCATCACTTAGGTTGACTAGCCGTACTGGTACTTTACCGTTGGAGACGGTGACGATGCTTCTGGCGGCTTTCACCAGTGGCTGTCCTTCAATCTGAATAGGATCAAGAAGAGCTTCGTAATCTTCGTTGTTAATGCCTGGACGAACTCGGCACCAGATGAGAGTCTCACTGTTGGGAGTCAGAGTGACGGGTCGGGCATCCTGGATACGGACACGACAGATTTCACCATTACGGTTAGCATACTTCTGCTGGGCACAGAGCACTTTGATGGTACGTTGTACAGCTTGCCTGTAAGAAAGAGTAGCAGTAGGGAGAGAAGCATGCAAAGCATCTAGCAATTCAGTGAATACATGGCGCATAACATTCATGCCTAATACCACTGGTGTAGCCATTCCCTGAGACTCTGTAACAATTACACCTTGTCGTGGTAATTCACGATCACCAATACGAATGGTAGGTTCCCAGTAACCTAGTTGGGATATAGGCTGACCATTACTTGCAATCAAACGTAACTTCGCTTTACCCTCAGAATTTAGTATGTCAGAGTCCCAATATTTCTCAAAGGCTTGTTGCCCAATAGTTGTTACTTGTGACCCAGTGTCCACTAAAGCTTCTAATGGTACACCCTCAATCCAAATAGTTATGTACGGGCACTTGGAGACGAATCTGGATGTCCATGGCGATTGTCCCCCTGGGCCTTTGGATTCACCTCCCGAGGGGCGGCCCTTGGCCTCGGTGGTGTCCCGTTTAACTTAAAGCACTGGTATTTGTAATGCCCAACACGCTCACAGTAAGTACAATAAGGATGTTCACGTTGTGAAGACCGGTCAGGAGGAAGCCTATCAGGACTTGGGCGGCTAGAGTGAGGCTCTGCAGGCACTGTTCTAGATAAAGAGGGCTCACATGATGCAGACTGGCCTTTTAATTCCTTTAGGGCTTGGCAAAGAGATTCCACTACCTGAGCAAGAACATCGGTGGTAGAGGGCATAGTGGCAGGAGTAGGAGCCTGTACAGTCTGAGTGGCCTGCATGGGCGCAATAGGAGGTAATGGAGATGCAGCGGAGATTCCACCAGCCAGATCTGGGGAATATGTGGCAGAGTAATAATTAGCACAAGGTGAATCAGTTCCCACTATTCGTAGGGCCAAAGTCTTAAAATCTAGAAAAGACATGTCTGGATTTTGGGCTGCTAGCATGCGGAGTTGACTCTGTATTAGCCGTGAGTCCACACCTTCTATGAACCTGTCTGTAATGATGCTTTCTGCAGCAGTAGGATCAATGTTGTCAACTTGGCGCAGAGCCCTATATGCTGACTGGAGGGCAAGTGCATAGTCTCTGAGGGTCTCACCTGGTCTCTGACGTCTGTCATAGAATTTAAGGCGAACCTCAGTTGGTGATTGGACTTCGAATTCTTTTCTCAGACGAGTGAGGATCTGGTCAACGGTGGTCTTTTCTGTCGGTGGCCAGGAACGAACTTCCTCAGCAGCTGGACCTTCAAGTTGTCCTAAGAGAAGCTGTACCTGCTGCTTGGGAGAAAGTGATACAAGTTCAAGAGTACGCAATATCTTTTCCTGAAACTCAGCAAGGGTATGAGGATCCCCTCTGTAACTTGGAAGACTGGAGGGTCCTATAAAGAAAGGCAAGCCTGTCGTTCTACCAAGAGCTGGAGCAGAGATGGTAGCTGTCTCCTGAGGTGCAGGAGAACTGGAGGATGAGGTTGTAGTGTTATCTGCGCCAGACAGGGCATCTTGAGGCGATGTAGACATTTTTGCAAAGATTAGGATACTGTCTCTTTAAGTAAAATAATAAGGCTTCTGTCTCTTTTATGAAATGCAAATCTCAGCAAATACAAAGTCACTTTATAAAATGCACTTATCTGTATCCCAGGAATGGCAGGTAACAGCAGACAATGGCAGTGGAGGTTCTGGCAGGAGCTGCAGGGAGGATGAAGATCACTTTGATTCTTGAAGAGATAAGGAGTCTTTGCAAAAAAAAATTGGGGGCAGGGGAGCTGGAGTCCTGTTACAGTTTAGATGGATTTGGATTCAGTGCTTTAGTAAAGATGGCAACACCCAGTTTTGGCACTTGGGGGAAGTTTGGTGGGTGGAGTTTACTCCTGATGAATTGCTCAAGTAGCTAGTCAATCCAAAATGGTGGAATATACAGTCTTTGAGGCAGGCACAGAAATACAATGCTTTCACCCCCGCTTTGTAGAGAGTACTGGTGATCAAGGTTATGCTGGGAGCAGTACTTCTACAGAGATAACATACAGTTTTTATTAGGCAGGCACAGAGGCACAATCCTGTTCGTGACGCCACAAAAAGGAAAGGGTTGCAACACTCAGGAGGGGCCAGGGCTGGTATCACGGTAATATATCCGATGTGGCCGGCTTGCAGGGAGTCCCTGGGTCCCGAATGTGCACCAAATCTCCCTTTTGATGTCCCCGACTACCCTCCCCTGCGTGATATCTGACAATGACAACAGACAACCAGGCTTCGGGGGTAATCGTTGCTTTTCTTTTTACTAGCAGGACAAAGTAATACAAATGTACATATGGAGGACTTCTTCACATACAATACAGCGATCTTTGTAGGTAGTGTCCAATTAGCAGAGGATGGGGCAGAATGCTTTGGATAGTAGTTGCTTGGCAGTTAACTTGTATATACTTGTAAAGATGGCCTGTATCCAGGGGGTTAGTCCTCAACAAACTGGGTACACGTATATAGAAGAGGAGATACAATTCGGCAGCGGGAGACCCTCAATTTCTGCCAGACTAGCTATGGGTTTCTTAACGATAGATTTGTCCCAAAGACTTACTTGGATAGAGATATACGTGTGAGGTCCCAGATGTACGGATAAGACAAGTCCATCAACTTCAGCGCTTGTAAGATTAGAGCTTCAGAGGAAAACACTCTCTGAGAAGGGCCTTGAGGACAGAGAAGGCATCTCTGCTTGGTGTACCCTGATAGTGGGCAGCCATCATCCGTGCTCCATGTGCTCAGTCTGCTAGCTGTATCATGTCCTAGCCTTGTAGCCCCACACAAAAGACATCAGCCAAAAAACGTCCCCAGCCCCCTCTAGAGAGGGTGGTCACTCAACTCTCCCTCCAGGCCAGTCAAGGGAGCCTGATTGGTCCTGGAGGTCAGCTAATCATAATGGACACTCCCTTTACAGTAACAACTCAAATTACAATGGCAAAGTATAGGCAGGTGCAGTTCACAAAAACATCCACAAGATGGCGCATTAATAGACCCCCTGTGTGCTGGCTCTGGAAGAATAGAAATATATAGAAGGAATGAAGGGGGAGGAAAATATTTACCTTATATGAAAATGTCCATGCTATCTCGGTCTGCAAGGATTAGTAGAGCGAATTGGACTAGCAGTATCGGGACATTACATGATCATAGGAGTATTTTTATTGTATAAAACTTTAAGCTCATTAGGGACCATTATTTATCGAAAAATTTGATGATGGATGCTCTTTGCATATCTTTGTCCACACTTTTAGAAGGATGATAAATGAAAAAGCATGGAAGATTGAGGCTTAAGAAATGTCACATATTATGACCTCCTGTGTAACCAAACAACTAAAGGTTAAATCGATAATTCTGACTATTGCTATACAAGATACAGGAAATCTGTCTATCAAAACTATACGTTTTATTTTTAAAGGGTTTATGGCAATTGGTGAAGGTTAGTACATAGTTGTATCTGTAATATTTCTGTTGTAGAAAAGCGAAGTTATAAATGTTTGAAAACCCAAAAAGCCATATGCAAATTAACCTAAGTAGTCACGGAGGGCAGAGCAGCTTCAGCCTTGTTACTCTGCTCTCTTGGTAATCACACTTCCTGGCCATGATAGATATCTCCCTCATGGTGTCAGGGAGTGAGGGGGCTGTGAATAAGATGTCATTAGCAGACTTACTCTGCTCATTCTTATCATCTATTTCCACATGGAAGACAGATCAGTGGGGGGCTGACAGATGACCACCACACTGATCAGCTGTACTAGATCACAACTGATGCCCATACTATGCACAACTCAGTGGCATAAGTAGTTGGTTCAGTGCCCTGTAAGAGATTGAGTTCAGCTCCCATTGATATCCCTGTGTTGGGTATAGTATGAGTGTCGAAAGTAACACCTCATGCTTAACAGTTTGGGGGGGGGGGGAACCATCTATCAGCCCCCAACAATCAGAAATATAAGGCCCATCCTAAATATATAGTTTGCATGCAGGGAGAGGGAAAAGAGGAAGATACACAGCCTCCCGCTCAATATTTGTTCTTAGAATAATATATCGATATCAAATTCCAAAATTCATAAGATTGGATTACTGACCCATCTATCTGTAGTCCCAGACACGGAATATGCGCACGGACTTCTCCGCTCCTCCGGTCAGAAGCAGTCATACACGTCCACAGGAATAAAAAATTGAAGATCCAGCGTGTCCGTAAAAAATCTTTTTCTTACTTTATTAAATGGCTCGTAGCCACATTAAAATTGAGTCACAGACATGGATGGTATAGGCAAGATGGAAACAGCATTAAGTCTGACTGACGCGTTTCGAGAATATAGTTCTCTTAGTCATAGTCTACCGGACAACTGAGCACAGAGTTTAAATACATGTCTACCTTGCACCTGTCTCAGCTGTACCGAATATAAATTAACCAATCCTGATCATACATATAAACAAACAGTTAAAACCAATACTAACACACAAAAGAAATACAAAATGCTGCTCCAAACCAACATGATTACAATAAAACATATAAATAAACATATATAAATATATACAACAGACACAAGTACAAAAAAACACATTATATATTGTCTTGACACTCGATGTCTTTAATTGGGACGATTAAATATCCATACGATGTAAGTCCAACAACTCTAGAAAAGCAAACACACAGTCACATGATAAGATGATTCAATATTACCTTGTATGTTTCCACAATCCCATAAAAAGGACATGCCCGTGTATCCTGCTCCCGTAACGTATTATGCCCATATGAAAGATGGCGTCCGAACTGAGTTTAACAATGCACATGCGCATCCCGATATCGTGTTTGCCCATATTAAACATGGCGCTGCCATCGTTCAAGTATCATAATGCGCATGCGCATCATGTCAGACAGCGAGGACTGTATTCTGCCCTTAATAAACGTGATGTTCATATTACCAATACCCCGCACTGCGCATGCGTTAGGTCCTGCTTACAACGAGATGCAAAACCGGACTCAATCACGGAAACTACAGCAGATCGTGGGCCTCACAAACAGATAAGAATTCACAGGATAATCCTTCAATGACATAAAGAAAAATTATGAATGATAATAAACACGCTATGCACAGGTAAGTATATCACATTTTGAAGATAGAAAAAATATATGTATATGGAAACAAATGTATCCAAATGATGACCACCTAGTATAACTAATGTTATTAAATGGAGTGGATATTATAATGTAATGTACAGGAAACCATGTTGATGTCATAGCGTATACCCAATACCTGGGACGAAACATTGGTTCCTGAAACTAAGATGGATCCAAGGACCTCATCCTGATATAAAATTGGCATGTTCTTTTTAATAATATCAACAACCTGTTTATAATTGTGGCTGAAGGTGGTAGAAAAATAAACATTCATATTATCAATTTTGGTAGTATTTGTTTCTTTAGGAATAAGCAAAGTTTTCCTATCATAATTTGCCACAATTGTTTCTGCTCTCTTAATGGTCCACTGGGGATAGCCCCTATCTCTAAATCTCTTACCAATCTGTACCCTGTTATTATGAAAATTTTGTTCCGTGGTACAGGCTCTTTTGGCCCTAATCAGTTCGCCTAAAGGAAGTGATTTTTTGGTATGAGTGGGATGCTGGCTGTCTGCATGGAGTAGAGTATTCCCAGACAAAGGCTTCCTATAAAGACTAGTCTTAACTGTACCAGTGTCTGTGTCCGCAACCAAGGTTATGTCCAGGAAATCAATACTGATATCCTCCACTCTATACGTGAATTTGAGATTGAAATCATTGTTATTAATATAACTCATAAATGCAGGAATATCCTCGTTCCTTCCACACCACACGATTAAAAGGTCATCTATATAACGGCCAAACCAGGCCACTGCTTGTCTGAAAGGGTTTTGAATATTGTATATAAAAAGGTGTTCCCAGAATGCCATAACCAAGTTTGCCAATGAGGGCGAAAATTTCGCCCCCATTGGCGCACCCCGTGTCTGTAAAAAAAATTCACCATTGAACGAAAAATAATTGTGTGTAAGTAAATAATTAACCACATCCAATACATACTCACAAAACTCCGGTGAAAAATCTGTAAATTTAGTAAGATGAAAGATTAGAGCCTGTCTGGCAATATCGTGTGGTATGGAGGAATAAAGAGAGGAAACGTCACTGGATACCCATTTGTAATCCCCCCTCCACTGAAACCCATCAAACACCTCCAGCAATTCCTTAGTGTCCTTTATGTAGCCAGGGATCCTATTGACTAATGGTTGTAATATACCGTCTATCCACTGACACAATTTTTCATTTAATGAATCAATGCCGGAAATGATGGGTCTCAGTGGAGGGGGGTCAACATTCTTATGGACCTTGGGCAGCCCATGAAACACCGGAATAACCGGACATTTTGGTCTCAAATATCTGACATCAGATTCCGTAAAAATTCCCAACATGCGCCCCTCCTCTAAAAGTTTATCCAAAACCTCTGAAAAAATTGATGTAGGATCCGAGGGAAGGCGCCTATAGGTATCCATGTCGTTAAGTATCAGATATGCTGCCTTCTCATAATCATCACTATTCATAACTACTATCAAACCCCCCTTATCCGCCGCCCTAATAATTATGTCTTTATTTGATTGCATCTTAGATAAACTATTTCTCTCACTCCTAGACAAATTGTCGGGGATTGGGAGAGTTGATATTTCTCTATATAATTTACTCAAATCCCTTTCCACCATAGATTGAAATTGGTCAAAAACTGGGCTTCTGGATGTTATTGGGTAATAGGAGGGATTTTTGATATTAATACAAGTGTCTATGTCAAGTGATGTGTTGGCATCTGCCAAATCCTGTAAGTCCAACATACAACATTGTTCATTAAACATTAAACCCTTAAATTCATTATCCTGCATTGCTTTTGAAGTATACCGTTGACCCTCCTGCATTGTTGTAAAAAAATGTCGTTTAACTGTTAAGTTGCGTACAAAATGATTAACATCAAGCAATGTGTTGAAAAGATCGAATTTACATGAGGGTACAAACCCTAAACCTCTTGAAAGTAAGGATAAATCCACCCTATCCAAATGGGTATTGGATAAATTCAACACATTGTTTGAAACCAAAACAGGATTTGTTAAACTCTGATCCCCCACAACACGGGTACATGAACCAGAAAAACTTTTTTTCTCATTACACACACCCACTACATTCTGCGATTCCTCCTCGTTTGATAGCGATTTTTTGCCGTGTTTGCGACCACCTCTGTGTTTGAATCTTCTAGATTTGTTTGTCGTTCTCCTTTTTTGTTGGGACCAGGACATTTCGCTCCTCCCTCTAAAAAAGACGCAGATGGAGTGGAAGTTCCCCTGGTTTGTAGACATCCAACTGAATCCGAAAACTCAGAGTCGTACTCCGATGAGCTGAAGGATACATTGCGGTGGTTCCTTTGTCGCTTATAAGGCCTCTTATTTCCTTTCAGGATGGAACGGGGTGTTGAAGAAAAATCATGCCAATAGTATATCTGATTTTTATCATAATCCTCCTTGTCTCGATTATATTTGGATCTCTTAATATCCATGATTTTACCCTCAAGTTCCTTGATATTCTTATACATTTTGTCACAATTCAAATCAAAGTCTTGGTGATGTTTATACTTAAGCAACTTTTCCCTGGTCGAGACAATATCAGCATTTAGTTTTTTCAGTTTGTCCTCCTCATACCGGATAATTAGCTTCATTAGACTCAGAGAACAGTCTGATAGTATTGCTTCCCATTCAGACTTGAAAGTTTCGTCAAAAACATTGGTTGAAAATTTCTTCAAACGTAAACCCCGTGGAATCATATTTTTATCCACGTACGTCTTTAGTGTATTGGCATCCAGCCAGGTCCTTGTCTCTTGGGACAATAATTTGAACAACTTAGTAAGAGTTGTCTTAAAATCCACATGAATCGTAGCCGCACCCAGCTCCTCATTAAACAAATCGTAAAAACGTTTGCATCTACCATCACTGATATCAGCACCTCCAACTGTGTCTACATTAGTCATGATGGTTGTATACCTATTGAACTATACCATCCAAAATTATGTATTTAACAAGCTAGAAAAAAGCTCCAAGATATTTCAAAAAATGTGTCTGTGTTTAAAACAGGCTGGAACACAACAGAGGGTTCATTCGAACATGAGCGAAGGCATGTTTCACCGGTATGTCACATAGTTTGCATGCAGGGAGAGGGAAAAGAGGAAGATACACAGCCTCCCGCTCAATATTTGTTCTTAGAATAATATATCGATATCAAATTCCAAAATTCATAAGATTGGATTACTGACCCATCTATCTGTAGTCCCAGACACGGAATATGCGCACGGACTTCTCCGCTCCTCCGGTCAGAAGCATTCATACACGTCCACAGGAATAAAAAATTGAAGATCCAGCGTGTCCGTAAAAAATCATGGATATTAAGAGATCCAAATATAATCGAGACAAGGAGGATTATGATAAAAATCAGATATACTATTGGCATGATTTTTCTTCAACACCCCGTTCCATCCTGAAAGGAAATAAGAGGCCTTATAAGCGACAAAGGAACCACCGCAATGTATCCTTCAGCTCATCGGAGTACGACTCTGAGTTTTCGGATTCAGTTGGATGTCTACAAACCAGGGGAACTTCCACTCCATCTGCGTCTTTTTTAGAGGGAGGAGCGAAACGTCCTGGTCCCAACAAAAAAGGAGAACGACAAACAAATCTAGAAGATTCAAACACAGAGGTGGTCGCAAACACGGCAAAAAATCGCTATCAAACGAGGAGGAATCGCAGAATGTAGTGGGTGTGTGTAATGAGAAAAAAAGTTTTTCTGGTTCATGTACCCGTGTTGTGGGGGATCAGAGTGTAACAAATCCTGTTTTGGTTTCAAACAATGTGTTGAATTTATCCAATACCCATTTGGATAGGGTGGATTTATCCTTACTTTCAAGAGGTTTAGGGTTTGTACCCTCATGTAAATTCGATCTTTTCAACACATTGCTTGATGTTAATCATTTTGTACGCAACTTAACAGTTAAACGACATTTTTTTACAACAATGCAGGAGGGTCAACGGTATACTTCAAAAGCAATGCAGGATAATGAATTTAAGGGTTTAATGTTTAATGAACAATGTTGTATGTTGGACTTACAGGATTTGGCAGATGCCAACACATCACTTGACATAGACACTTGTATTAATATCAAAAATCCCTCCTATTACCCAATAACATCCAGAAGCCCAGTTTTTGACCAATTTCAATCTATGGTGGAAAGGGATTTGAGTAAATTATATAGAGAAATATCAACTCTCCCAATCCCCGACAATTTGTCTAGGAGTGAGAGAAATAGTTTATCTAAGATGCAATCAAATAAAGACATAATTATTAGGGCGGCGGATAAGGGGGGTTTGATAGTAGTTATGAATAGTGATGATTATGAGAAGGCAGCATATCTGATACTTAACGACATGGATACCTATAGGCGCCTTCCCTCGGATCCTACATCAATTTTTTCAGAGGTTTTGGATAAACTTTTAGAGGAGGGGCGCATGTTGGGAATTTTTACGGAATCTGATGTCAGATATTTGAGACCAAAATGTCCGGTTATTCCGGTGTTTCATGGGCTGCCCAAGGTCCATAAGAATGTTGACCCCCCTCCACTGAGACCCATCATTTCCGGCATTGATTCATTAAATGAAAAATTGTGTCAGTGGATAGACGGTATATTACAACCATTAGTCAATAGGATCCCTGGCTACATAAAGGACACTAAGGAATTGCTGGAGGTGTTTGATGGGTTTCAGTGGAGGGGGGATTACAAATGGGTATCCAGTGACGTTTCCTCTCTTTATTCCTCCATACCACACGATATTGCCAGACAGGCTCTAATCTTTCATCTTACTAAATTTACAGATTTTTCACCGGAGTTTTGTGAGTATGTATTGGATGTGGTTAATTATTTACTTACACACAATTATTTTTCGTTCAATGGTGAATTTTTTTTACAGACACGGGGTGCGCCAATGGGGGCGAAATTTTCGCCCTCATTGGCAAACTTGGTTATGGCATTCTGGGAACACCTTTTTATATACAATATTCAAAACCCTTTCAGACAAGCAGTGGCCTGTTTGGCCGTTATATAGATGACCTTTTAATCGTGTGGTGTGGAAGGAACGAGGATATTCCTGCATTTATGAGTTATATTAATAACAATGATTTCAATCTCAAATTCACGTATAGAGTGGAGGATATCAGTATTGATTTCCTGGACATAACCTTGGTTGCGGACACAGACACTGGTACAGTTAAGACTAGTCTTTATAGGAAGCCTTTGTCTGGGAATACTCTACTCCATGCAGACAGCCAGCATCCCACTCATACCAAAAAATCACTTCCTTTAGGCGAACTGATTAGGGCCAAAAGAGCCTGTACCACGGAACAAAATTTTCATAATAACAGGGTACAGATTGGTAAGAGATTTAGAGATAGGGGCTATCCCCAGTGGACCATTAAGAGAGCAGAAACAATTGTGGCAAATTATGATAGGAAAACTTTGCTTATTCCTAAAGAAACAAATACTACCAAAATTGATAATATGAATGTTTATTTTTCTACCACCTTCAGCCACAATTATAAACAGGTTGTTGATATTATTAAAAAGAACATGCCAATTTTATATCAGGATGAGGTCCTTGGATCCATCTTAGCACAAGGGTGCAAGTATGTTTCCAAGAGAGGTAAGACGATGGGAAACATGTTATCACCAAGCCTTTATAATAGTAATACATCAGTACAGAGTGAAACATGGTTACATCTGAAAGGCTTTTTCAAGTGTGGTACTAATAGATGCAATATGTGCAGATTTGTGGATAAGACTCCTATTTTTAAGGATTCTGAGGAGAAGCGCATCTATCAAATAAGACAATTTTTAAATTGCTCAAGTACACATGTTGTCTATATGATAACTTGTACCGAATGTAATAAAAAGTATGTGGGATGTACCACACGTGCTGTAAAGATCAGGATAGCGGAACACATTTATAGCATAGTGAACAAAAATTGTGCAAAATCAACAGGAGTCTCACAACATTTTATTACTAACCATAATAGTGATATTAGCACATTTTCTTTTAAAGCTATTGACCAGGTGAGGAAATCTGTCCGTGGAGGAGATAGGGAGTATCAATTAAAATTATTGGAAGCCAAATGGATATTTAAACTCAATACACGCTTTCCACATGGCCTCAATAAGCGGAATGATTTGTTATACATTTATTAATGCAGTTGAATACTTTTTTTGTATATTATGTTTAGATACATTGTCTGACTTAGTTTCAGGAACCAATGTTTCGTCCCAGGTATTGGGTATACGCTATGACATCAACATGGTTTCCTGTACATTACATTATAATATCCACTCCATTTAATAACATTAGTTATACTAGGTGGTCATCATTTGGATACATTTGTTTCCATATACATATATTTTTTCTATCTTCAAAATGTGATATACTTACCTGTGCATAGCGTGTTTATTATCATTCATAATTTTTCTTTATGTCATTGAAGGGTTATCCTGTGAATTCTTATCTGTTTGTGAGGCCCACGATCTGCTGTAGTTTCCGTGATTGAGTCCGGTTTTGCATCTCGTTGTAAGCAGGACCTAACGCATGCGCAGTGCGGGGTATTGGTAATATGAACATCACGTTTATTAAGGGCAGAATACAGTCTTCGCTGTCTGACATGATGCGCATGCGCATTATGATACTTGAACGATGGCAGCGCCATGTTTAATATGGGCAAACACGATATCGGGATGCGCATGTGCATTGTTAAACTCAGTTAGTTCGGACGCCATCTTTCATATGGGCATAATACGTTACGGGAGCAGGATACACGGGCATGTCCTTTTTATGGGATTGTGGAAACATACAAGGTAATATTGAATCATCTTATCATGTGACTGTGTGTTTGCTTTTCTAGAGTTGTTGGACTTACATCGTATGGATATTTAATCGTCCCAATTAAAGACATCGAGTGTCAAGACAATATATAATGTGTTTTTTTGTACTTGTGTCTGTTGTATATATTTATATATGTTTATTTATATGTTTTATTGTAATCATGTTGGTTTGGAGCAGCATTTTGTATTTCTTTTGTGTGTTAGTATTGGTTTTAACTGTTTGTTTATATGTATGATCAGGATTGGTTAATTTATATTCGGTACAGCTGAGACAGGTGCAAGGTAGACATGTATTTAAACTCTGTGCTCAGTTGTCCGGTAGACTATGACTAAGAGAACTATATTCTCGAAACGCGTCAGTCAGACTTAATGCTGTTTCCATCTTGCCTATACCATCCATGTCTGTGACTCAATTTTAATGTGGCTACGAGCCATTTAATAAAGTAAGAAAAAGATTTTTTACGGACACGCTGGATCTTCAATTTTTTATTCCTGTGGACTAGAGATGAGCGAACAGTGTTCTATCGAACTCATGTTCGATCGGATATTAGGCTGTTCGGCATGTTCGAATCGAATCGAACACCGCGTGGTAAAGTGCGCCATTACTCGATTCCCCTCCCACCTTCCCTGGCGCCTTTTTTGCTCCAATAACAGCGCAGGGTAGGTGGGACAGGAACTACGACACCGGTGACGTTGAGAAAAGTAGGCAAAACCCATTGGCTGCCGAAAACATGTGACCTCTAATTTAAAAGAACAGCGCCGCCCAGGTTCGCGTCATTCTGAGCTTGCAATTCACCGAGGACGGAGGTTTCCGTCCAGCTAGCTAGGGCTTAGATTCTGGGTAGGCAGGGACAGGCTAGGATAGGAAGGAGAAGACAACCACAACAGCTCTTGTAAGAGCTAAATTCCAGGGAGAAGCTTGTCAGTGTAACGTGGCACTGACGGGCTCAATCGCCGCAACCCAGCTTTCCCAGGATCCTGAATGGAATACACTGTCAGTGTATTCCCGTATACCCGATATATACCCCCGATACCCGTTCCAACGGTGTGCCCCCCCACCTTCACCCCAGAAATACCCTGCAAGTCCCCTAGCAATAGAATTGGGGCTATATACACCCACTAATTTTGCTACTGCCATATAGTGCCATTGTCTGACTGGGAATTCAAAGAATATATTGGGGTTACGTGCACCCACAATTTTTACTACTGGTATACAGTGCCAGTTTCTGACTGGGAATTCAAAGAATATATTGGGGTTACAAATACCCTCATTTCTTGCTACTGCCATATAGTGCCAGTTTCTGACTAGTAATTCAAAGAATATATTGGGGTTACGTGCACCCACAATTTTTACTACTGGTATACAGTGCCATTGTCTGACTGGGAATTCAAAGAATATATTGGGGTTATAAATACCCTCATTTCTTGCTACTGCCATATAGTGCCAGTTTCTGACTGGGAATTCAAAGAATATATTGGGGTTATAAATACCCTCATTTCTTGCTACTGGTATATAGTGCCATTGTCTGACTGGGAATTCAAAGAATATATTGGGGTTACGTGCACCCACAATTTTTACTACTGGTATACAGTGCCAGTTTCTGACTGGGAATTCAAAGAATATATTGGGGTTACAAATACCCTCATTTCTTGCTACTGCCATATAGTGCCAGTTTCTGACTGGTAATTCAAAGAATATATTGGGGTTACGTGCACCCACAATTTTTACTACTGGTATACAGTGCCATTGTCTGACTGGGAATTCAAAGAATATATTGGGGTTATAAATACCCTCATTTCTTGCTACTGCCATATAGTGCCAGTTTCTGACTGGTAATTCAAAGAATATATTGGGGTTACGTGCACCCACAATTTTTACTACTGGTATACAGTGCCATTGTCTGACTGGGAATTCAAAGAATATATTGGGGTTATAAATACCCTCATTTCTTGCTACTGGTATATAGTGCCATTGTCTGACTGGGAATTCAAAGAATATATTGGGGTTACGTGCACCCACAATTTTTACTACTGGTATACAGTGCCAGTTTCTGACTGGGAATTCAAAGAATATATTGGGGTTACAAATACCCTCATTTCTTGCTACTGCCATATAGTGCCAGTTTCTGACTGGTAATTCAAAGAATATATTGGGGTTACGTGCACCCACAATTTTTACTACTGGTATACAGTGCCAGTTTCTGACTGGGAATTCAAAGAATATATTGGGGTTACAAATACCCTGATTTCTTGCTACTGCCATATAGTGCCAGTTTCTGACTGGTAATTCAAAGAATATATTGGGGTTACGTGCACCCACAATTTTTACTACTGGTATACAGTGCCATTGTCTGACTGGGAATTCAAAGAATATATTGGGGTTATAAATACCCTCATTTCTTGCTACTGGTATATAGTGCCATTGTCTGACTGGGAATTCAAAGAATATATTGGGGTTACGTGCACCCACAATTTTTACTACTGGTATACAGTGCCAGTTTCTGACTGGGAATTCAAAGAATATACTGGGGTTACAAATACCCTCATTTCTTGCTACTGCCATATAGTGCCAGTTTCTGACTGGTAATTCAAAGAATATATTGGGGTTACGTGCACCCACAATTTTTACTACTGGTATACAGTGCCATTGTCTGACTGGGAATTCAAAGAATATATTGGGGTTATAAATACCCTCATTTCTTGCTACTGCCATATAGTGCCAGTTTCTGACTGGGAATTCAAAGAATATATTGGGGTTATAAATACCCTCATTTCTTGCTACTGGTATATAGTGCCATTGTCTGACTGGGAATTTAAAGAATATATTGGGGTTACGTGCACCCACAATTTTTACTACTGGTATACAGTGCCAGTTTCTGACTGGGAATTCAAAGAATATATTGGGGTTACAAATACCCTCATTTCTTGCTACTGCCATATAGTGCCAGTTTCTGACTGGTAATTCAAAGAATATATTGGGGTTACGTGCACCCACAATTTTTACTACTGGTATACAGTGCCATTGTCTGACTGGGAATTCAAAGAATATATTGGGGTTATAAATACCCTCATTTCTTGCTACTGCCATATAGTGCCAGTTTCTGACTGGGAATTCAAAGAATATATTGGGGTTACGTGCACCCACAATTTTTACTACTGGTATACAGTGCCATTGTCTGACTGGGAATTCAAAGAATATATTGGGGTTATAAATACCCTCATTTCTTGCTACTGGTATATAGTGCCATTGTCTGACTGGGAATTCAAAGAATATATTGGGGTTACGTGCACACACAATTTTTACTACTGGTATACAGTGCCAGTTTCTGACTGGGAATTCAAAGAATATATTGGGGTTACAAATACCCTCATTTCTTGCTACTGCCATATAGTGCCAGTTTCTGACTGGTAATTCAAAGAATATATTGGGGTTACGTGCACCCACAATTTTTACTACTGGTATACAGTGCCATTGTCTGACTGGGAATTCAAAGAATATATTGGGGTTATAAATACCCTCATTTCTTGCTACTGCCATATAGTGCCAGTTTCTGACTGGGAATTCAAAGAATATATTGGGGTTATAAATACCCTCATTTCTTGCTACTGGTATATAGTGCCATTGTCTGACTGGGAATTCAAAGAATATATTGGGGTTACGTGCACCCACAATTTTTACTACTGGTATACAGTGCCAGTTTCTGACTGGGAATTCAAAGAATATATTGGGGTTACAAATACCCTCATTTCTTGCTACTGCCATATAGTGCCAGTTTCTGACTGGTAATTCAAAGAATATATTGGGGTTACGTGCACCCACAATTTTTACTACTGGTATACAGTGCCATTGTCTGACTGGGAATTCAAAGAATATATTGGGGTTATAAATACCCTCATTTCTTGCTACTGCCATATAGTGCCAGTTTCTGACTGGGAATTCAAAGAATATATTGGGGTTACGTGCACCCACAATTTTTACTACTGGTATACAGTGCCATTGTCTGACTGGGAATTCAAAGAATATATTGGGGTTATAAATACCCTCATTTCTTGCTACTGGTATATAGTGCCATTGTCTGACTGGGAATTCAAAGAATATATTGGGGTTACGTGCACACACAATTTTTACTACTGGTATACAGTGCCAGTTTCTGACTGGGAATTCAAAGAATATATTGGGGTTACAAATACCCTCATTTCTTGCTACTGCCATATAGTGCCAGTTTCTGACTGGTAATTCAAAGAATATATTGGGGTTACGTGCACCCACAATTTTTACTACTGGTATACAGTGCCAGTTTCTGACTGGGAATTCAAAGAATATATTGGGGTTACAAATACCCTCATTTCTTGCTACTGCCATATAGTGCCAGTTTCTGACTGGTAATTCAAAGAATATATTGGGGTTACGTGCACCCACAATTTTTACTACTGGTATACAGTGCCATTGTCTGACTGGGAATTCAAAGAATATATTGGGGTTATAAATACCCTAATTTCTTGCTACTGGTATATAGTGCCATTGTCTGACTGGGAATTCAAAGAATATATTGGGGTTACGTGCACCCACAATTTTTACTACTGGTATACAGTGCCAGTTTCTGACTGGGAATTCAAAGAATATATTGGGGTTACAAATACCCTCATTTCTTGCTACTGCCATATAGTGCCAGTTTCTGACTGGTAATTCAAAGAATATATTGGGGTTACGTGCACCCACAATTTTTACTACTGGTATACAGTGCCAGTTTCTGACTGGGAATTCAAAGAATATATTGGGGTTACAAATACCCTCATTTCTTGCTACTGCCATATAGTGCCAGTTTCTGACTGGTAATTCAAAGAATATATTGGGGTTATAAATACCCTCATTTCTTGCTACTGGTATATAGTGCCATTGTCTGACTGGGAATTCAAAGAATATATTGGGGTTACGTGCACCCACAATTTTTGCTACTGGTATATAGTGCCAATTTCTAACTGGGAATTCAAAATGCGCAAGGCTCCCGGAAAGGGACGTGGACGAGGCCGTGGGCGAGGTCGGGGGAATGGTTCTGGGGAGCAAGGTAGCAGTGAAGCCACAGGGCGTCCCGTGCCTACTCCTGTGGGGCAGCAAGCATTGCGCCACTCCACAGTGCCAGGGTTGCTTGCCACATTAACTAAACTGCAGGGTACAAACCTTAGTAGGCCCGAGAACCAGGAACAGGTCTTGCAATGGCTGTCAGAGAACGCTTACAGCACATTGTCCAGCAGCCAGTCAGACTCTGCCTCCTCTCCTCCTATTACCCAACAGTCTTGTCCTCCTTCCTCCCAAAATTCCCAAGCTTCACAGAACAATAACCCCAACTGTCCCTGCTCCCCAGAGCTGTTCTCCGCTCCTTTCATTGTCCCTCAACCTGCCTCTCCACGTCACGATTCCACGAACCTAACAGAGGAGCATCTGTGTCCAGATGCTCAAACACTAGAGTCTCCTCCATCTCCGTTCGATTTGGTGGTGGATGACCAGCAACCCACCCTCATCGACGATGATGTGACGCAGTTGCCGTCAGGGCATCCAGTTGACCGGCGCATTGTGCAGGAGGAGGAGATGAGACAGGAGTTGGAAGAGGAAGTGGTGGATGATGAGGACACTGACCCGACCTGGACAGGGGGGATGTCAAGCGGGGAAAGTAGTGTGGATGTTGAGGCAAGTGCAGCACCAAAAAGGGTAGCTAGAGGCAGAGGCAGAGGTCAGCAGCTTAGGCGAAGCCAGGCCACACCCGGAATCTCCCAAGATGTTCCAGTTCGTACCCAGCCCCGAAAAACTCCCACCTCGAGGGCACGTTTCTCGAAGGTGTGGAGTTTTTTCAAGGAATGCGCCGAGGACAGATATGGTGTTGTCTGCACAATTTGCCTCTCGAAATTGATTAGGGGCTCTGAGAAGAGCAACCTGTCCACCACTTCAATGCGCCATCATTTGGAATCCAAGCACTGGAATCAGTGGCAGGCAGCAACGGCAGGACAAAGGCCGCCTGCCGTTCACGCCACTGCCACTGCCTCTGCCACTGCCTCTGCCTCTGCCACTGCCACTGCTGACTGTGCTGGCGATGCACTCCAGAGGACGAGCCAGGACACCACTTCATCTGCCTCCGCCACTTTGTTGACTTCTCCCTCATCCTCCCCTGTTCCTGTCTTATCTCCTTCTCCTGCACCATCAAAGGCACCATCAGGCGCTTCTTTACAACAACCCACCATCTCTCAGACATTGGAGCGGCGGCAGAAATACACTGCTAACCACCCACACGCGCAAGCCTTGAACGCCAACATCGCTAAACTGCTGGCCCAGGAGATGTTGGCGTTCCGGCTTGTTGAAACTCCCGCCTTCCTGGACCTGATGGCAACTGCGGCACCTCGCTATGCCGTCCCTAGCCGTCACTACTTCTCCCGGTGTGCCGTCCCCGCCTTGCACCAGCACGTGTCACTCAACATCAGGCGGGCCCTTAGTTCCGCGCTTTGCACAAAGGTCCACTTGACCACCGACGCGTGGACAAGTGCATGCGGACAGGGACGCTACATTTCACTGACGGCACACTGGGTGAATGTAGTTGAGGCTGGGACTGCTTCCCAAACTGGCCCGGTGTACCTCGTCTCCCCGCCTAACATTCCTGGCAGGGACACGAGAAGAACACCCCCCTCCTCCTCCTCCTCTACCGCCTCCTCCTCCGCCACCGCCTCCTCCTCCGCCACCGCCTCCTCCTCCGCTGTTAGATTGACCCCAGCTACGAGTTGGAAACGTTGCAGCACTGGCGTCGGTAGACGTCAGCAGGCTGTGCTGAAGCTGATCAGCTTGGGGGACAGACAGCACACTGCCTCCGAGGTGAGGGATGCCCTCCTCGATGAGACGGCAATATGGTTTGAGCCGCTGCACCTGGGCCCAGGCATGGTCGTTTGTGATAACGGCCGGAACCTGGTAGCAGCTCTGGAGCTTGCCGGACTCCAACATGTTCCATGCCTGGCCCACGTCTTCAACCTAGTGGTGCAACGTTTCCTAAAGAGCTACCCCAATGTTCCAGAGCTACTGGTGAAAGTGCGGCGCATGTGCGCCCACTTTCGCAAGTCGACAATAGCCGCTGCTAGCTTAAAATCTCTCCAGCAACGCCTGCATGTGCCACAACACCGGCTTTTGTGCGACGTCCCCACACGCTGGAACTCAACGTTTCAGATGTTGAATAGAGTGGTTGAGCAGCAGAGACCTTTGATGGAATACCAGCTACAAAACCCTAGGGTGCCACAAAGTCAGCTGCCTCAGTTTCTCATCCATGAGTGGCCATGGATGAGAGACCTTTGTGACATCCTACGGGTGTTTGAGGAGTCCACAAGGAGGGTGAGCTCTGAGGATGCGATGGTGAGCCTTACAATCCCGCTCTTGTGTGTTCTGAGAGAATCCCTGATTGACATCAGGGATAACTCAGATCACACAGAGGAGTCAGGGATAGCATCCGATCCGTCACAGCTGGAGAGTAGGTCCACACATCTGTCCGCTTCATCGCGTTTAATGGAGGAGGAGGAGGAGGAGGAGGAAGAAGAGTTGTCCGATGATGTGATGGTGATACAGGAGGCTTCCGGGCAACTTCGAATCGTCCCATTGTTGCAGCGCGGATGGGTAGACATGGAGGATGAGGAGGAAATGGAGATTGAACTTTCCGGTGGGGCCAGAGGAGTCATGCCAACTAACACTGTGGCAGACATGGCTGAGTTCATGTTGGGGTGCCTTACAACCGACAAGCGTATTGTCAAAATCATGGAGGACAACCAGTACTGGATCTTTGCTATCCTTGACCCCCGGTATAAAAACAACATCTCGTCTTTTATTCCGGTAGAGGGGAGGGCCAATCGCATCAATGCTTGCCACAGGCAATTGGTGCAGAATATGATGGAGATGTTTCCAGCATGTGACGTTGGCGGCAGGGAGGACAGTTCCTCCAGTAGGCGACCAAGTTCTCACCGGTCCACACAAACGAGGGGCACACTGTCTAAGGTCTGGGACACCTTGATGGCACCCCCTCGCCAAAGTGCCGCCACAGAGGGTCCTAGTGTCACCAGGCATGAGAAGTATAGGCGCATGTTGCGGGAATACCTTTCCGACCACAGCCCTGTCCTCTCCGACCCCTCTGCGCCCTACACGTATTGGGTGTCGAAGTTGGACCTGTGGCTTGAACTTGCCCTATATGCCTTGGAGGTGCTGTCCTGTCCTGCCGCCAGCGTCCTATCTGAGAGGGTGTTCAGTGCAGCCGGTGGCATCATCACTGACAAGCGCACCCGTCTGTCAGCTGAGAGTGCCGACCGGCTCACTTTGATAAAAATGAACCACCACTGGATAGAGCCTTCATTTTTGTGCCCACCTGTGTAAAGCACCCCAACATGAAACTCCATGTCTGTACTCAACCTCTCCAATTCCTCCGCATCCTCATACTCATCCACCATAAGCGTTGCACAATTCTGCTAATACTAGGCTCCCTCCAACATGATTTCCCCCAACTCTGCTGGTTAGAGGCTCCCTCCACCCTGATTTCCACCAACTCTGCTGGTTAGAGGCTCCCTCCACCCTGCTTTCCCACAACTCTGCTGGTTAGAGGCTCCCTCCACCATGAATTTGCCCAAACTGGGCTGGTTAGAGGCTCCCTCCACCATGAATTGGTCCAAACTGGGGTTTTTAGAGGCTCCCTCCACCATGAATTTGCCAAAACTGGGCTCTTTAGAGGCTCCCTCCACCATGAATTGGTCCAAATTGGGGTTTTTAGAGGCTCCCTCCACCATGAATTTGCCCAAACTGGGCTGGTTAAAGACTCCCTCCACCATGAATTGGTCCAAACTGGGCTGGTTAGAGGCTCCCTCCACCATGAATTGGTCCAAATTGGGGTTTTTAGAGGCTCCCTCCACCATGAATTGGTCCAAACTGGGCTGTTTAGAGGCTCCCTCCACCATGAATTGGTCCAAACTGGGGTTTTTAGAGGCTCCCTCCACCATGAATTGGTCCAAACTGGGCTGGTTAGAGGCTCCCTCCACCATGAATTGGTCCAAACTGGGTTTTTTAGAGGCTCCCTCCACCATGAATTGGTCCAAACTGGGGTTTTTAGAGGCTCCCTCCACCATGAATTGGTCCAAACTGGGGTTTTTAGAGGCTCCCTCCACCATGAATTGGTCCAAACTGGGGTTTTTAGAGGCTCCCTCCACCATGAATTTGCCCAAACTGGGCTGTTTAGAGGCTCCCTCCACCATGAATTGGTCCAAACTGGGTTTTTTAGAGGCTCCCTCCACCATGAATTGGTCCAAACTGGGGTTTTTAGAGGCTCCCTCCACCATGAATTGGTCCAAACTGGGGTTTTTAGAGGCTCCCTCCACCATGAATTTGCCCAAACTGGGCTGTTTAGAGGCTCCCTCCACCATGAATTGGTCCAAATTGGGGTTTTTAGAGGCTCCCTCCACCATGAATTGGTCCAAACTGGGGTTTTTAGAGGCTCCCTCCACCATGAATTTGCCCAAACTGGGCTGTTTAGAGGCTCCCTCCAGCATGAATTGGTCCAAACTGGGGTTTTTAGAGGCTCCCTCCACCATGAATTGGTCCAAATTGGGGTTTTTAGAGGCTCCCTCCACCATGAATTGGTCCAAACTGGGGTTTTTAGAGGCTCCCTCCACCATGAATTGGTCCAAACTGGGCTGGTTAGAGGCTCCCTCCACCATGAATTTGCCCAAACTGGGCTGTTTAGAGGCTCCCTCCACCATGAATTGGTCCAAACTGGGCTGGTTAGAGGCTCCCTCCACCATGAATTGGTCCAAACTGGGTTTTTTAGAGGCTCCCTCCACCATGAATTGGTCCAAACTGGGGTTTTTAGAGGCTCCCTCCACCATGAATTGGTCCAAACTGGGGTTTTTAGAGGCTCCCTCCACCATGAATTTGCCCAAACTGGGCTGTTTAGAGGCTCCCTCCACCATGAATTGGTCCAAACTGGGGTTTTTAGAGGCTGCCTCCACCATGAATTGGTCCAAACTGGGGTTTTTAGAGGCTCCCTCCACCATGAATTTGCCCAAACTCTGCTGGTTAGAGGCTCAATCCACCCTGATTTTCAAAACAAATGTAGGTGCCAACCTCAACTTACTACAAGGGCCAAATTCACTGCTGGTGACAAGCTCTCCTCACTGCAAGTGCCAAATACACATGTTTCAAGGTGTTTTCCTACTGTCAGAGAGGTGGTATTGAGTGTGTAAAGTGTGTAGTTGTTAGGCTGTGATGTTGGGGTAATAGAGGGTCTTTGGTGTGTTAGATGCCCCCAGACATGCTTCCCCTGCTGTCCCAGTGTCATTCCAGAGGTGTTGGCATCATTTCCTGTGGTGTCATAGTGGACTTGGTGACCCTCCAGACACGGATTTGGGTTTCCCCCTTAACGAGTATATGTTCCCCATAGACTATAATGGGGTTCGAAACCCGTTCGAACACACGAACAGTGAGCGGCTGTTCGATTCGAATTTCGAACCTCGAACATTTTAGTGTTCGCTCATCTCTACTGTGGACGCATCCTAAATATAGGTCTTAACAATCCTGTACAATCCCTTTAATGATAATTTTTGTTATAAACTAAGCTTCAAAATCTTATTTGCTTGATAGTTGCATATTGCACAAAAACATTGCTCTTAGTGCCACACTTGTCAAAAGTTTAAAAAGTTGGAACATTCTGGCCAATATATTCCCTTCCTAGGCATATATTATATTTTCTGAGAGGCCAAAATGCATCAAGTTGATGTAGCGCCTTGCCTTGTAATACATTTGCATGATTTACCCAATCTTGTATTTAGACTAGTGTATGAAATGACAGTCTTAATAAATCCGTCTTTATATGTAAAGTTTCCAGTAAGTAGAGTAGGTACCACAGTTATTGCTAACAATTCATCAGCACATCAGTCATGTTGTTGGTTCAGTTTGTTAGTGCTGTATTAGAACAGGATGTGGAACAATGTACGGAAATCCTAGGGAATCCTCTTCATTCACTGAGGATAGCTTAAATGGTTACTAGGTTTTTGATCAGTAAAAAGCTGAGTGATGGACTGTATTACGGACCTTTTAATGGAGATTTTTAATTTATTCTGGCCACATAAAAACATCATTGTCTAAACAGTTTAATATGTAACTAAATAAAATTTCTAAACACACTTTAGTATTTCAAACGAAATTATTAACTTTTTCTTATCCTAGCCCCTCAGAAGCAATGGTCTCTTTACATTTAGTGTAAGAAGCTTGTGTTTTTTAAGGTAATATTTAGGTAGGAACAAATGGTTTGGCAAACTAGAAGTCAGTTTTAGATGAAAAGTAGGCTTTTATTTAAATGATGACTGATTTTTTGATCGAGTATGACATAGCCTGAAACCTAAAAAAAACATTTTACTGTTAGGCTAAGCTCGCATCTTCAAGGAGGACTTTTCTCGCCACCAGTTTCACTATAAAAAAAAAAAAAAAAAAAAAAGCAGACACCTGGCAGACTCCGTTATAGTCTATGGTAGAGATGAGAAAGAGAGCCTGTATAGTGGTGTAGAACACTGCACCTTGCAGTAACATGCATAGGGAGTCTGCTGTGGTAGTCCGCTGCACACTTCACTTATTTGGCCAGTTACGGGTCCAAAACTGACAAAATAACTGAAGTGTGAACTCAGCCTTACACAATGATGTATTACCAACCGTCCAGAGGCTTAAGATTCTACTGTGGCATGAAAGAGTGCAGTACTTTGACATAACCTGTTCTAGTAAATGCTCATGCAATTAAAGCCCCCCTGACAGAGTGGAGAGGGCACCATAGTGACATGGCGACATAATGTGGAGGTAGCAGCAGCCAAAGGGTGCATTCAGACTACGTAACGCCGGGCGTGTATGAGAGCCGTACACGCCGGCATTACGGCAGACTGCCGAACACTTCCCATTCACTTCAATGGGAGCGCTCGTAACAGCGGCGTTTACGAGCGCTCCCATTGAAGTGAATGGGAAGTGTTCGGCAGTCTGCCGTAATGCCGGCGTGTACGGCTCTCATACACGCCCGGCGTTACGTAGTCTGAATGCACCCTTAGGAGGCCATACAGTCCCCAGTGGCAGAGTGTGGAGGTGGCAGCCTTAGGAAGCCATACAGTGATCCAGTGACAGAGTAAGCAAGCAGCAGCAGCATGAGCAGGCCATAGGGTGACCCAGTGGAAGAGTGTGGAGATTGCAGCAGCCTTATGAGGCCATATAGGCACCCAGTGGCAGAGTGAGCAGGCGGCAGCAGCCTTAGGAGGCCATACAGTGACCCAGTGGTGACAGAGTGATCTGGGGATAGAGTGGTGTGGTGAAGCAGCATGGATCATGTAACCCTTTCACTGGCAAGGGTCTCTTGCAATTTTTTACCTCCAGTAGCCGGAGCAATTTTCACAGTTTTGAGATGAACAAATCAAAACTAAATTGCAATATTAGAAAATCATCCAACCCCCCATACCTATATATTTTCTTAAAGTAGACACCTGCAACATTGTCAGAATGCCATTTGGTACTGTATGCGAACAGGCACCTTCATGCAATTTTGATGTAAAGTGAATGTTAAAAAAAAATGCAAATAAATGTATATTTGTTGCTAAAAGTGGAAACCAAACAAAAAATTATATGCACCAAACATCCTAAAAATAAGAGTTCAACATGTGCAGAGTTCATTCATATCAGAGTTCATTCATATCACATGTGCATGCACATATCTTCAGAAAATGACTAGAAGTGGAAGGAACTAAAATCTACTTGGAAGCTGGAAATGTTAAAAAAAAGTATCATCCTATAAAATGTAGGGATTACACACCGTGGAAAGCAAGTGAACCCCTAAACCCTATATATTTTTTGAAAGTAGACAACCTAAAGATTACATATGTCTCAATGGGCCATCAATAGCCACATCCACCTTCATGCAACTTTGTGACAAATAATTTTCTGAAAAAATGCACTAAAACACATATTTGCACCTAAAACTCATGTTCAATCTCACATTCACACATAAAATACATTGAAAACAACAGCTTAAGGTGTAGATAATGTGTATATATACTACATGTACCGCAAACATCAACTACAACAAGAGCTTGGAATCTCAAAAACACTAATACAGAAGACAAGTAAAATGTTGCTGTTATTCACTAATACGTTAAAAATCTATACTGCACCTAGCAAACTGACTGTGACACCAAAATCTAACTTTTTTGAGATTGCACAGCATACCGTATATAAACACACAACTTAATATTTCAGAGATACAACCACCTTCATGCAACTTTCCAGCAAACAAATATTACAAGCAAAAATTGCACAAAAACCTGGTAGCCGTGACTGAAAACCGCTGCACTGGTGCAATGAATGGGCCTAGTCGGGAGGAGGCAGTGGATTCAGGCCGAATCGCGAGGCAACTCCGCCTGAAGAATGAGCATCTCGCTTCTTTTTTCCAGGAGCCGGAAGAAACGGCTCCTGGAAAAAAAGACCTGAGCGGGTCCCATTGATTGCAATGGGAGCCATCTTTTTGACCATCTTGACCAAAAATCTCTGTGTGAACTTACCCTTAGAATTCATGGCAAAACCACTCCTCACCACTACCAACTTCTTGACATACCAATCTGTTAGAGCACTGTACCTGGGAGTGATGAACCTGACCATGGGGCCTCTCCCCACTCCCTGATTGGTACCATACATACTCTAACCTCATCATATATAGGAGCCTGGGAGGGGGAATTACAGATCTCGCGGCAGAGGGGGAATTACAGATCTCACAGACTGCCTATAATCTTATTGCGTGTTGCTATAAAACTCCTATTATTCATATGTACTCTCTGGATGTTTTACCCCAATGTTGGTGCTGCCATAAAGCTGCAGGCATGTTATGGTGGGACTCTGAGAAAATTTAACCCTACTTGGAGCAGGATCAACAGATTCTGAAATACATTTGTGGACTGGACATAGTCTCTCTTCCCCCTCTCTTACTATTACCAAGGTTTTCGTCAACATAGACATTTCCAACAAGACCCATGCTATTAGAGATGATAAGATCCAGCAGAGCATCCCCTCTAGTTGAATCTTTCACAAGCAGGAGCATAAATTTGTCCTGCAACAAGTTGATGAATATCCTCCCCTTTTCAGATGCAAAACCATGACCCCAGTCAATATCCGAGTAGTTAAAACCTCCCATTAAGATTAAGATTACCGTACCTGCCTGTGCCACCCACTTATACAGCTTATCCTCTAGCTTCTTAGTTATGTTAAGGGAACTATAGATTGTGCCAAAAAGTATTTTACCAGTGGTCACATCCTTATACAATTCCATCCACAAGTATTCCACTTAACCCACATTTGTCTGTTTCATATTCATTTTCATACCACTTCTGATATACATACACACTCCACATCCCGTCTTTCTAGCCCTGTCTTTGTGAAACGGTATAAAATCCTGAATATTAACAGCCCAATCATGTGAGGAATCTAGCCATGTCTCACCATCAACCAACTACATCAATGTGTCCCTCCTGGACTATTGCCTCAAGCTCCCCCAGTTTGTTGATAGGCTTCTGGTATTTGTAAACATACACTCTTAAAGGTTCACACATTTATTTCCAGAAATGTGCATTCTTGAAGTTTTATGGCCAGATTCATCTATACTGTTCTGTTGTAATAAATAGATTTTCCTATAAATTAATCCCCCTTCACAATCCACTTCTCCACCCACCACTATAACCTGTCTATAGTAGTTCACAAATACACTGGCAGTTCATCTACACCAAGGCAGTTAGTGGTTATAGGATCTTCTATAATCAGGAAGACGAATAGAATAATTTGTCCCCAGGACTGCCTCAACTAAATCATTTGTTGTTTCCTTGGTGTCAGGTGTCTCCATGTGGTAAAAAAAAAAAAAGTTGAAAAAAGTGACGTTTCAGTGAAAAACTCAATAAATGAATAACGTTCCAAATTTGGAACATTACCCCATAACAGTACCAATAAAAAGCACAGGGTGTCCCAGCAAAACTAAGCCCTCAACCAACTCTGTCAACTGAAAAATAAAAATGTTACACAGCTTAGAAGATGGATGAAAAATGAATTGGTTTATGTCCCAAAATGAGTTTATATTCTGGAAAAATTAGTAAAGCATAAAAAATAAAACATGTAATTTAGGTAATACCATAATCGTAGCAACACAAAAAAGAAAGGTAACATGTTATGTATGCTATATGCTACATGGCAAAAAATTTAAAAGGTGAAATGCAATGCCAGCTGTGTAGTTTCTAAAATGGGTTAATTTTGAGGGGTTTCCATTCTACTGGTACTATAGGGGTTCTGCAAATGAGACATTTACACAGATTACTATTCCAGCAAAATCTGTCCCCCAAAAGCCAAATAGCACTCTTTCCATTCTGAGCCCCATACCCATACAGCAGTTTACAACCACATATGGGGTATTGGCGTATTCAGCAGAAATTGTGTAACAAACTTTGGAGAGATTTTTCTCTTTTATCCTGTTGTGAACATGAAAAATGTTGAACTAAATTGATGGTTTATTGGAAAAAAAGGTCTTTTTCATTTTCACGTCCCAATGTTACAAAAATCTGTGAAATAATTGTAGGGTCAAAATTCTCACTGTACCTCTTCATATGTTCTGTGAGAGGTATAGTTTCCAAAACGTGGTCACATTTGGGTGGTTCCCATTGTATTAGAACCTTGGGGGCTCTGCAATGCACTATTTCACTTGAAAACTATTCCAGCAAAATCTGCTTTTCAAATGCCAAGTGTCCTTCTCTTCCTTGCACTGCCGTGTGCCCAAACATCATAAAAATGATCTAGCCTATCTCTGCTTTATATTGACATTGTTTTTTAAATCCCTTCATTTCTTTTGGACTTTGGAAGGCTTACAAGTGTAACAGTGAATATCCAGATTTACAAGAAAATTTCCCAAATTAATTTTTTAGGGACCACATCAGTTCTGAAGGGAACTATAAAGGCCTATTTATTAGAAACATCCACAAATCACCCTATTTGCAAAACTGCACAGATGTAAAGAGGTGTTGTTTTTCTTTTCATAATGATGATTTGTCAACGATTTACACTAGGAAATTCAACAGAGCTACACAACATCCACATTTGACCAATAACACAATGTTCATAATGTATAGTGTTAGACATAAAAGGCTCATGTTGCTAAGTTAAAGGGGTTGTCCAGGCAAAAATGGAGAACCCTTTTAACTTTTAAATAAAAATATATATATATATATATATATATATAAAAAATCATACTCACACTGTCCCCGGTTCTCTGTTGCCTCCTGTCACATTCCACTCCTTCTGCTGAACAGGTCTCTTCAAGAGGTCCACTGAAGCCACTGATTTGCCTTTGTTGTCACATGACTGCTTTGACCAATCAGTGAATGGCATGTGATCTCAGTACCTGTGATATCACGGGCCTCTTCCTGAACCCTGCTGAAGCTGCTGATTGGCCTCAATGGCCACATGACCGCTGAGGCCAATCAGCAGCTTTAGTGGAACTACGGAAGAGATTCCAGAGAAGCCACTGGAGCAGAAGAATTGGGACGCGCCATGAGTATGCTTTTTAACCCCTTCCCACCGATGGCATTTTTTGATTTTCGTTTTTCGTTTTTGACTCCCCTCCTTCTAAACCCCATAACTTTTTTATTTCTCCGCTCCCAGAGTCATATGAGGTCTTAATTTTTGCGGGACAATTTTTTCTTCATGATGCCACCATTAATTATTCTATATAATGTACTGGGAAGCAGGAAAAAAATTCAGAATGGGGTGGATTTGAAGAAAAAATGCATTTCTGCGACTTTCTTACGGGCTTTGGTTTTACGGCGTTCACTGTGCAGCCAAAATGACATGTCCCCTGTATTCTGTGTTTCGGTACGGTTCCAGGGATACCAAATTTATATGGTTTTATTTACATTTTGACCCCTAAAAAAATTCCAAAACGGTGTTAAAAAATTTTTTTTCTAAAAGTCGCCATATTCCGACGGCCGTAACTTTTTTATACATAGGTGTACGGGGATGCATAGGGCGTCTTTTTTTGCGGGGCCGGGTGTACTTTTTAGTTCTACCATTTTCAGGAAATGTTATTGCTTTGATCACTTTTTATTCAAATTTTTATCAGAATTAAAACAGTGAAAAAACGGCGGTTTGGCACTTTTGACTATTTTTCCTGCTACGGCGTTTACCGAACAGGAAAAATATTTTTATAGATTTGTAGAGCGGGCGATTTCAGACGCGGGGATACCTAACATGTATATGTTTCACAGTTTTTAACTACTTTTATATTTGTTCTAGGGAAAGGGGGGTGATTTGAACTTTTAATACTTCTTATATTTTTTTATATTTTTTTTTACTTTTTTTTTTATTTTTGTTTTGCATTTATTAGACCCCCTAGGGGTGTTGAACCCCAGGGGGTCTGATCACTAATGCAATGCATTACAATGCTAATGCATTGCAATGCATTGCAAAAAATCATCATCTCTTTTGCAGGCTGTATACACCAGCCTGCAAAAGAGAGAATTTGCAGACCGGCTGGGAGCCTTTAACAAGGCTCCCGGCTGTCATGGCAACGGGGGGTCGGCCCTGGAGCATGCTCCAGGAGCCGGCGATCCCTGCCAAAATGGCGGCGCCCATGCGCCGCCGGGAAGATGGCGCCTCCGGCGCCTTTGACAGCAGCGCCGGAGGGGTTAATGCCTCCGATCGGTCCGGGGACCGATCGGAGGCATTAGAGCCGGTTGTCTACTGCTTAAAGCAGTAGACACCCGGCGGCTATGACGGCCGCCCGGCTCCCGGGCGGTCGCCATAGTTACAGACCCGACACGCGCCGTACTATTACGGCGCATGTCGGGAAGGGGTTAAAAAAAAAAAAAATTCACTGCCCCCGTCTGATTTAAAAGTTAAAGGGGTTGTCCAATTTTGTCCTTTAAGTTCCACTTATGTTCTTTATTGAGCATTGTCCCCAATAGTTTAGTGATCACAGAAATTTGACTTGACCATTAATTTTTATCTCTGACATATTATAGTAATTTTCAACTGGTTGTTCTCTCATATATTCTAATATTTGCTAAGTTTATTTTAGATTGAAGCGCATTGATCATTGAGCTTGACTGTAGACAGAGGCCTCTAGTTTTTAGGATCCTTTTGGGGCAGTTTCCTTACGTTGAGAAAGCAACTATAAACTGAACTTCTCTTCATGAACAATGTAGCATCTCTGGAGAAGTCCTGCAAAGTTTCTTGGCTACCAGTGCTAGGTGCACTCATTCAGCATGGTTACCTATGCAGGGGTGTAGCTGGAGGCATTTGGGGCAGTTGGGGTTCCAACAAACTACTTTTATGTATTTAGATACAGAGTAATATACTGTATTTAGATGTGGGTGATTTAAAACTTAGTTATAGCTCTTCCCTATGGTATGCACTCCAATATTATCACATGAAGAGAAAAAATAATTTATTAACTTTTTGTGCTTCATAATTCAACAGTGCTTTAACCCTTTCACTGCCAAGGGTCTCTGGAAAATTTACACCTCCAGTAGCCAGAGCAATTTTCACAGTTTTGAGTTGAACAAATCAAATCTAAATTGCAACATTCAAAAATCATCCAACCCCCCCCCCCATACCTATACATTTTCTTAAAGTATTGTATACGAACACGCACCTTCATGCAATTTTGATTTAAATTGAATGTTTTATGAAAAAATGCAAATAAATGTATATTAGTTGCTAACAGCGGAAACCAAACAAAAAATGATATGCACCAAACCTTCTAAAAATAAGAGTTCAACATGTGCAGAGTTCATTCATATCACTAAGGCCTACACCCGCAGAAAATCACCAGAACTGGAAGGAACAAAAATCTGCTTTGAAGCTGGAAATGTTAAAAAAGTATCATCCTATAAAATGTAGGGATTACAAACCATGAAAATGGGAAGAATATGCAAATCTGTCTCCCATGATGTTAATATAGGGAGACAGTGCCTCAGTCATGCAGCCCACTAGGATCATGCCCTCAGCCGTCCTTGACTGAGAGACTGACTTGGTAAAGTCCCACATCATTGCAGCAGAATAACTATAAACGGCCATAACTCTTTTGCCAGGTGAACCCACTGTTTGGCTAGGGGCATGATAGGGTTACTCACAAAGTCCCCATCAGGTAGAGACCAAGGATGATTCCCCAATTCCCTATGGGTAACGAGTTCAGTGCTGGAACCCCTCCTAGGACTCTGATTGGGTAGTGCTTGGGCTCAAAACGTGCGGCCTGGTCCTGAGCACAGGAGGAAGTTATTGTCATGACTGTATCATATTTTCCTGTGACAATCCTATTAATATTATAAAGGTTTGTTCCTCAATCACGCAAAACCCGCTCGATTTGGCTGAAAGTTTCCACAAACATAGTTAATACACCCGATTGCGCAATAGGCTACTTTTCATCACAATAGCACACATAAGTTTGTGCCAGGACCCCCACAAAACCCAAACTCACACCACCATCTCTGCAATCTCACACACTTTGGACCATAGCAAGCCACAAAATTCATATTGCCCTCTATAGCCTAGCCCCTAACCCCACACAATCACATATACATATACTCAGTGCCGCACCTCCCATGAGGCGACCTGAAACGAGCGCTTCAGGCGGCACTATGCCAGGGCCTCAGGGAGGGCGGCATTTTTGCTTCCCTAAGCCAGTCCAGGACAAGCTGTCCTGGACTGGCTTATCACCGAGCGGTGTTTTGGGGAGGCCACTGGAGCAGCGCTGCTCCAGCAGCCTCCCCTCACGCTCAGGCAGAGAGCAGGCAGTCTCTGGGCCTACTCTCTGCCGGCGAACGGCGCTAGGCCACGCCTCCTTCACTCGGCCACGTCCCCGACCCGCCCGGTCCCGCCCCGCCCCCTCCTCCTGGCGGGGGGGGGGCGGCTTTCTGCAGTTAGCCTCGGGCGGCGAAAGGAGCAGGCTCACCCCTGCATATACTTTACCACTTTTCCCCTCACCTTAACGATACTCCAGGAGGCTCTCTTTAACGCTCCGGAGCAGCCATGTTTGCCGACCCCCACCGCTCTGACAATCCGCGACACCGCCCACCCATGTCAATACCCCTAGGCGGTCTAATAAATGCAAAAACAAAAACAAAAAAAAGGAAGAAAAAATAAAATAAAAAATAAAAAGTATTACAAATTCAAATCCCCCCCCTTTCCCTAGAACACATATAAAAGTAGTTAAATACTGTGAAACACATACATGTTAGGTATCCCTGTATCCGAAATCGCCCGCTCTACAAAGCTATACAAATATTTTGCCTGGACGCTTAACGCCGTAGTGGCAAACATACTGAAAAGTCCAAAACCGCTGTTTTTTCACTATTTTCATTATCATACAAATATCAATCAAAAGTGATCAAACCAATAGCATTTCCCAAAAATGCAACACCTAAAAACTACACCCGGCCCCGCAAAAAAACACATCTGCCGACACAGACAAATAAAATAGTGACTGCTGTCAGAATATGGCAACTTTTAAAAACAAAAAAAGGTCAACACCCTACTGGCAGAAAATAACAAAGCATACAATGTCGTATATCGAAGTATATTACTTTCAAATACCTCTATCTCAAAGTCACTATGTACAGTTTCTCACAACACCGTATAGCAGCTCAAATAGCTCAAATACAAATTAACTTCAACACAAAAGTCTCACGTATTCTCTGAATTACAGCAAAAACAAGATACAAAGTTACATTTCATATCCCTTACCTTTTACACACTACTAAAACCTTACCCGCGCCTGTATTTACCCACTTCTACAATCACCGCAGATGAAGTCGCGGGTACCAGCTAGTAACTTCATAAATCCCATAACTGATTGAAGTTTTTGTGGAGTCAGGAAGTCTACTACAAGGTGCTAGGAGAACTCTCAGTGCACTGAGCCAAGATGGCCCCCTGCTTAGGGATAAGGGATGATCAAAGCCACTTCCAGGGAGTAATTAGGCTCGGGCATGTGGACACTATCTCTCACATCCTGCTAATCAGTTAGAGGGAGTCCATCTGAGGCAAAGGGCAATTACAGACCAGATACCAAGATATACAGTTGAGGGTCAGTCAACACAATACATAGATAGTTATACATATAGCTGAGAATCATGATTGGGGTCCGATTCATCACAGTCACATATTTCTATTGGGTAATTATATATATGTGTTCAGCAAGTCTTGTGTGCCCTGAACCGTATAGGGAAAGGGCTCTGGATTTGCTGTCTGGGGTTTTGAATCTGTTTGTAAATATTTTGGCAAAGGTGACGAATGAATGAAAGGTAGAGGAGGAGTTGTTTTAGGGGTCTATTTAAGAAGGGGGCATGTAGGTGGGTGCTAACCTTCTGCTCAGCCTAGGTTAGTGAGATGAACACCCACCCACCCTGCCCTTCTGGTTTGTACTTGACCCGTTTGTTTGTTTTCTTGGTAATTTTTCTTTTTAGGATTTCGTTGTCACAGCATGGCGGGTTACCATGCCCAGGAGGCTTACAGAAAATCCTACATGCCTGCTGATAGAGCAGGGCATCCAGGTTAAAAGTGGTCCGGAAGTTAAAGTTGGGCATGGTTGGTCTATTTCCAATTTTTGCAATGTTTACTAAATAAATAAAGCTGTGGCCTTCCCACATATACCACGTACTTGATGGTTTACGTGTGTTTTTCTTTAATGGAGATAATATTCTAGTCTCTTATTTCTATTGGGTATTTATATATATGTGTCCAGCAAGTCCCCCCTCCCCTTCCTGTTACAGTTCATAGCATGCTTTCTTAGACAGGATAGGGGCCCTTTAGACCTCCATGTGGGAGAACAAATCCCACCCCATGTATGGGACCTTGATGGGACTTGGCAGCACTGTAAGTGACCGTCTGCTTCACCCCAAGTGTGAGAAGGAGCGCTATCGAGGTCCTTCCGTCTAACCACGACCAGGCTGTATAATCTACATCAAACCAAGCGAAGATCACTCCGCACAGAGAACTAATGATTATGACGATGACCATGAAGTCTTCCTTCTTTCTCTTCCGTTCCTTAGCTGCTATGGACTCCTAGTATATCTTCTCTTCTCAGCATATGCGTGCCTACGTCTGTAATATATTACTGTGTATTATCCTGTACCTGTATTACTATGCTGCTGTAACATGCTGAAATTTCCCCAATGTGGGACTATTAAAGGATTATCTTATCTTATATCTCAAGATTGGATGCAGATATCTTAATGTTTTAAGATTCATATTAAAGATGAGAATCTCGTCTTTAAAATGATACCAAGTTCTTCATGATAGCACTTACTGATATGGAGCGATTCACTTTTGAAATGCTGTCAGGAATTGAGATCTGTAGTTGGATCTCAATGACAAATAGTGTTTTCAACAGTGAATCGCTCCAAAACTATAAGTTGTATCATGAAGATCTTGGTATCATTTTAAAGATGAGATTCTCACCTTTAAAATCAATCTCAAACCATCAAGATAGCTGCATCCAATCCTGAGACATCGGCATTAGTAGGGAGGATGTTTTAGCTACGTCCTCCGCTACAGTAGTGCCACCATGGGAGGACGTAGAGCTGATGTCCTCTGCAGGGAAAAGGTTAACTAAATTCTTAGTATAAAAAAAAGGGGAATAATAATGTGACATAAGGAAGGGAGTATTTTTTTTTTACGTCACTGTATACTAATAACACATTTTCAATCTATAAAATAGGGCTATCCTTGACGTGAATATATGTAACAATACTAAATTACTAAGAACTACAGTGTTTTTGGCATACATATATTACCCTGAGGGCTGGAAAGGGTGTAAACATGTGAAGCACTGCCAAGTTAAGTGGAAAAATGTTTTAAGACTTTGAGGAATGGAAAAAACTGTTCGTGTTTTATCATGACGCAGAAAGAATAAAAATGGTAGATGCTGACTAATGGTAATTAACCCCTTAAGCACGCATGGTAATTTTTGTACGTTAATACTTGGTGACTTTTTAGATATTTCCATCTCTACCTTCCAGAATGTATAACATTTTTATTTTTCTATCGACATAGTTTATTCTTTGAATGACAAGTTCTACTTTCATTTTGCACCATCTTGGGGTACATATAATGTTTTGATTAGCTTTTATTAACATTTTTTAGGGGTTCGTATGAGAAAACCTACAATTATATCATAATTTTCTGCATTTTGTTTTTATGGCGTTACTTCTGCATTAAAAATTATTTGCCAAGTTTGTCCGAGAGGTCATTACAATGATAGCAATACCATATTTATAATGGTTTTATTAGGTTCTACCTCTTTTACAAATAAAACATCTCAATGAAAATGAACAAGGGGTCACCGTATTTTGATGCCCATAACTTTTTTACTGTTTTGTTGTTGGAGATATGTCAGTGCTGTTTATTTGTGGGGCAAATTGTACTTTTTCTCGGTACCAATGTTTGAAATGTATAACTTTTTAATTTTATTTTTATTTTTTAGGGAAAGTGAAGTGCGCATTGCAATATATTTTTCTTTTAATGGCACTCACCGTACTACTACTAGTGATAAGTATGTAGATGGTATCGGCAACACTACTTTTGGTCTTGACAGCCCTCCAGTAGCCGCAGTGTTGTTGTTGGGGAAAAGACTAAAGCAAGCTTGTGTGGTGGTGGCACAGGCAGACATGTCTCTGGTTTTGGCAGCAGCAGCTATGTGAAATCATCTACGGTATGGGAATTTTTTTCTACATTACCAAATGGCATATCAATGGCAAGATACAAGATCTGCAAACACTTCAGCATGTTCGGCAAAGTCAAATTAGCAGTGGCACCAAGTGAGCAAGACCAGTCTATTCCTTCTCCTCGTGATCTTCTTTGTAGGCAGATCACATCTACCACTATCCACCACCTAACCCATGGTGGATGGGCAACATCACATTATTATTCACTATTGTCTACTCGATCTGCTTCCCCTTCTCCACATAATTTGCACCCCGTCATCCGTATGGCCTGTTAGTTTAACTCTCACTTGGCCAAACTACTGGCGATGCAGTCACTGCCATGCCAATTAGTGGGATCCACTGCATTTTGTCAACTGATGACAGTACACAATCTCCACAGAGAATACCTAGTCATCTTTATTTCTCAAGTAAAGTTGTCCAGACAGGACCCTTCTGCAGTCCCTACAGACTGGATCATTTCCCAACCCAAATGTCACCAGGACAAGCCATTGGTTCCATTCCTTCTACCTCATTTCATGGCGCCGCACCTCTAATGAGGCAACGTGAGGCGGCCGCTTCGGGCGGCACACGGGAGGGGGGCACAGGCGACTTTTTTTTTTTACTTTGAACCAGGGCAGGAGAGTTGCTTCTCTGTGCGCTGGTTCAGACGTCTGCGTAGGCGGCGTCACTAGGCCGCCTACGCACGCTGATACGTCCTGATGTCTAGGCCTGAGGGCAATGTGGGTCAGGTGCGTGGAAAAGTGAGGAGTCAAAGATGTCTGTGCTGCAAACTTTACAGAGACAAGTCACAGCTGGAAGAAGTGGTCATGGCGGTCCAGGGGGAACAGGCGGGAAATGTGAACGATTACAGTCAGAGATGTCTTCTGTAAGTCACAAAAAGTTACTGCACTGTATTGACCTAAATGATAGAGGATAAATATCTGATTGATGGGGGGTCTGTCTGCTAAGCCTGAGAACTGTTTTCCCTCCCCCACTGGGAATTCAGCGTGACCACAGCCAAGACTGAATATACACATGTCACTTGGTGGATGGACGAACCCACCTGGCTCTCATTCACTTCAATAGGAGTGATAAAGATAGCCAAAGTACAGTAGTCAGCTGTCTGTGGTGCTCCTATTAAAGAGAATGGGGTGCACAAGGGCTCGTCCATCCACCAAGCAGAAGATGTGGGAAGTTACTTTAATTGTTAATGCCGTGTTGTTGATCTCTGACACTGAAGTAATACAGTAGGAATAATTCTTAAAAATTGTTTTCTAACTTTGTGTATTATATACTGTACGTTGTGTGACAATAGCAGTGTGTGAAGCAAGTAACATGTAAACCCCATTTTTTTTTTTTTTTTTTGGGGGGGACGTCTTTCTATAGTCCACCTCAGGCAGCAAAGAGGCTAGGTTCACCCCTGACACCAATGAGTCCATCACATGACCATGGTCTGATTTTATATAGATATTTTATATCTATGTCAACATAGATTATAGAGGCGCATCAAAAACAATTAGATAGATAGATAGACAGACAATTTGAAGGCCAAAATAGGTCAAGAATACAGGTTTCTTTTCTCTGAGCATTATAACATGATATTGCTAAAAAAAAAATGCAGTTTGCCTTGTTTGTCAGAAACTGCCCTTCATGCCAGTACTAGCTTGTTATATTACCCTAAAGGTAGACACAGTGTAGATATTTATGTTTAATTTAGTAAATACATTAGTCTTACATTTGAATCCATTGCGTCAGATTTACTAATGCTGTCTAGGGTTTAGACAGTCCACACATAGACAAAAATCCATTAAAGCAAAATTAAGCGCTGCCAAGAGTTCTTATATTGTACATAGGAGGTCATTTTATTATGGTAAATCCTCAATAGTGTACAGAATAAGTGGAGGTTTTTGAACGTGTGTGATGGAGTGGTGGATAGAAATCATACTCACTTTTCTACAGTTCCCCATTGACTCCATGCATGGCCCAGTATTCCCAGTCTCATGGTGACATGTGGCGAAAGTTCCAGCCACACATGACCGCTGAGGCCAATCAGTGAAGGGCATGCAATTTCACTACCTGAGGCCTGCTGTGGCTGCTGATTCAGTGGCCTCAGCAGGCCTCAGGAAGAGACCTGTGAGAAGCTGCCACAGCAGAAGGCCTGGAACACATCGGGAGGACACTGGAGCATTGGGGACAAGTGAGTGTGATTTTTTTTCACCTCCACCCATTGTCCAGTCATTAAAAAAAAGCCTGGACAACCTCTTCAAGTTTTGCATATTTACAATATAACTGTCTTCGGACAGCAAAGTTAGGGGGTTCGCTAAGGAGAATGTTACAGTATGTTTTATAATAAAAAGGAATTTAGAAATGTAGGTAATAAAGTATATTACAAAAATGGTCATTAAACACCCCCCCAACATAATAGCGAGAAAAAAATGTGAATTACAGTTTGAACAGTTATATATCCCTAGCGTTATAAAAAAAATATGAGGAAATTCTCTTAATTCATATGACTCTAAGGTTACAGTGCTATCTATATTATTTCCAGCGATATCACTGGTTGAAAACACAGTCGGGATTGGAATATTTATATAATATATTATATTATACAGCTGCATATACATATCCTAATCCCATAATCACTGCAACCTTAAAACCATATGGAAGAAGAGAATCTCCTCTTTCATATGACAGCAAAAGCAAGTTGGTACGTTTTATAATGTCCATGATATAACTTTTTTTTTTTCATTGAAATTTTTACAATTTTTACAAAACAAGAGAGGGGAAAATGGGGGGGGGGGAGGGGAGGAGGAGAAACCATAAAGGCATATAGAACTATCAATTGAGGAGGAGAGAAAAGAGGGGTAGAGGGGGGAGGGATATGGGGAGTAAACAAGAAACAGGTAAATGCTCTGACACAGCAGAGTTGCAAACAAAACATCTCAAAGACCTGGGACATTCGTGTGTTAATTGTCAAGTAAAATTAAAGGCAAAGTGTACAAACAAAACACATAGGGAGACATCACACAGGGGACACAGAAATAAAGAGGGTATGGAAGTCAGCGGAGTACTGGAAGTGATTCCAAAGGGGCCACGTCTGTCGGTGCTTGTCATCATTCTGGTGGAGCTCAGCTACCAGGGTTTCCATAGTACGTAAGGCAAGGACCTCGTAAAACCAATAAACAAGCAAGTGGGGGGTTGTAGACTTCCACAGCCTGGGAATGACTGAGATCACCGCCACTAATAGAAACCTGAGGAGTCTACGGGTGGATTTACGAAACTTCCAGGGAAATATAGAAAGAAGCAGCGGACAAGATATAACTATTTTTAAGTGACCCTCCCCTACCCTTATTTCCTCTATATTTCACACAGCCTTCTTATTCTATACTTCCGCTCATATTAACATTTAGTCAGAGGCAGGAACAGCGCTCAATAGAGAAGCCAGGGAGAGAATAAAGAGATGTAGGATTTCACAGAAAGGAGTCAAAATGCGTAAATAAAATATATTGCAAAATGTATTAATAACATAAATACTGCCAAAGAATCAAAAGTTGTCCGAAAGTTTACATTTTAATAATAAAGTTTCTAAGCATGTTAGCCAACCAAAAAGGTAAGATAAAATATCACCTAGAGATATGAAAATTGTTGTTGCTGTATATACCATCCTTAGCCCCATTAAAGTCACTCATTATCCTTGCCTAGAGACTCTCCCCTATAGTGCAATGTTAGGCTACATTCAGATGACCAAGGTGTCAAAACATAATTTTCACAGCTGTCTTGCACCTGACAGGCACCTGTTTTCACAAATCCCCCATATATTACAATGTATGGAGGGATCCATGAAAACAGAGAAAATTGGAGATGACCTATACTTTGACGGTCCGTTACAACAGACCATCTAAATAACAGTCATGTGAATAGCCCCCATTCAGACCCGAGAGTATAATAGTTGGAGGTCCAGGGGATTGGGCCTCAGCAGTAACCTGGCCACGCTGAGCATTATGACGTCATGATGTTCGGCATGTCCATGTGACTGCTGGTGGCCCAATCACAGACCTCAACTGTGACTTTGGGCCAATGACTTTACAAAAGACCAGTGAAAATAGATTTTGCTGCACACACTGTTTTGTGATCAAAGGAATATAGAGATTTATTTTACAATATAGTTAACGCCTTTTGACACAATGCAAAATATTGGCATAGAAAGACAGGCTAGATCAATTGGATATGACGTTTCGGTCCTTAGACCTTCATCAGACGCGATCTAGTGTGGTAGCAGGATCAGTATAAGTGTCAAGGCATGACACTTGACACTTATACTGATCCTGCTACCACACTAGATCGCGTCTGATGAAGGTCTAAGGACCAAAACGTCATATCCAATTGATCTAGCCTGTCTTTCTATGCCAATATTTTGCACTGTGTCAAAAGGCGTTAACTATATTGTAAAATAAATCTCTATATTCCTTTGATCACAAAACAGTGTGTGCAGCAAAATCTATTTTCACTAGTATATTTGGGTCGAAGGACCTTTTTTCGCTAGCATCACATATAATTTTAGAGTGTGCGGTACCATTGACTTTTTTGCTGCTTTACAAAAGACCAGACTTAAAAAGGAAAGTCCCAGGTGCCACAAGGAGGCCCAAGAAAGAAGAGGGAACATGAGAATTAACCTTTCATGGTCCCCAGTCTATCATATTCTGGGGTGTGAAAAGACCCCAAAGTGTAATAATGTCACTTTTCACTTTGACATAACTTTGGCTGTGTTTTCCATGGAGAGCTAAAAATTGGATAGACAGGTTACTTGTAGACCTTAGAGTGTTCTACACTATGTTTGGTCCCAAAACTAACTGGTGACCCAAGCCACCGAACCCAAACATGAAAAGAATCTTGAGAGTTTCATCCATCTCTGGATACAGTATGTATCTTTTGTGGAAAATTTAGAATACCTTTGACCAAATACTATGCTCTGTTTACATAATTTATTAAGAGACTGCTACTGTCTTACAAGATGACATTTGTCATAACCATTTATGTTGGTCACGATGGTCCTATAGATAGTGATCTGAAGGACCATGCTTGGTGATTGTTGCCATGGACATACAAACAGTATTTGAGTTTTGCTTGTTCTTGCAGAAAATAAACCACCTTAAGCTAAAATAAATGAATTATTGGTATGTACCTGGGTTTGGTGCATATCGTAGACACTTGTGTCACTGCATACACACCCAGTCACCTTACATCCTCTGGCTGGACTAGAGGCATGAGATAACAGTATATAAGTAGCGACAACCAGTTTGAAGTCTCTACAGCCGTCAGCATCACCAGATCAAGGTAAAGTACAAATATACATGGCATATGTCTATTGCAGTTTTCTGAATTCTATATCATTATTACGATCAATAGTATTAGTTTTGCTTTATAGATATCAAATAAATATGGTAGATATAGATTTTTATAAAATAAGTTTATATATAAACCCTTAAAATGTATGTATGGTATTTTAATGTACTGTAGTATTTGTATACTTAGATAGCACTTCGGATTGAATTTTGTAGGCTGCTGTAGTGTAACCAGGTACATAAAGTGATGACTCTGATTCACATATAGTAATGCAAAAAGTTAAGAAATATTCTATAGGGTTTAACTTTTCATGTCATTTTTCACTTTCTCTTATATGAATGGAATTCTTTACAGGATACATTCATATCTGCATTGGAGATTCAATTTAAAGCCTCCGATACAGTTTCTGGTAGAAATCCTGGATGAAAAAGTTTGGCAATCCTGACTTTTTCATTCAACGATGTCTGTGAAAAAATAACAAATACCCGATGGACCCCAATATAGTAAATTTGGTCCCTCGGAATTCATTTCTGTCATCAGATAAACCATTAACAGACATGTACAATGGATACCATGTCTAACATGTATTCTGAAATAAGTCAATTTTAGTGTTTTCTTGTGAGCTCCCAAATGCATTTTTTATTGCTTTCTAACTGTCCATAGTATTAGCGTAATACTGCCAACTGTCTCTATTACAGTATGGTTTATTTTTCATCCATTTTTAATGTATGTGATACAGAGCTAATGTTACTGACAACATACTGATACAATATCATCAGTAATATGTTTGCTCATTTACCAGTACTCTTGTGTCACGCACACCTAAGTTTGCCATGCTTTCAATTAGCATGGGTCTCATGGACCAATTCTATGTGAACGTATGTCTGGGGAACTAAACACCCAATACAGAATCCTGTATTACACTCTTAATGTTACCACATAATGGAGCTTTAGGGTGCTTTACAGAATCCTCCTGTAATATGGCATGTGTTCTGTTCCTCCATACAAATTCCTAAACAGAATATATTAACACTAGATAGAAAGTAGAATCAATATGTCAAAAATTCTAAATGAATCCAAATAATGAACTGTTCATTTACCTCTATATTCTAGACACAATGAAGATTTTATTAGGATTGGTTTTGGGACTGTGCACTGTTCTGACAGGTATGTAAATCAAAGGTAATATTGCATAAATTAGGCCATTACACACAAGGATTTATTCAGTTTAATAAATTATTATTAGTTATATTAGTGTAACATGTCATGCTTCATAATGTGTTTTGTTGTTTTCTTCCTGTAGTGCATGCACAACAGACTTGTGATGCATCAGTCAACTGTACCTGTAACACCGATTTATTCAACGCAACAAGTAATGTATTCATACTGTTTAAATTATCAGTAATTGTCACTTTGCAGCAATGCTGTTCTGAGGATTATGTTATGTACCTGAGTCCAACACCAGGACTCAGTGAAATGCAGTTATTACTGCAAATTTATCAACTTTGTTATCCTGTTATATCGCTCTTGAGAATCCTAACCAGTGAAAAGTGCGATGTGAATTTATGCTGGGGAGGAATTATGAGCTCTTTATAAGGCTATGCCTCACTCCAGTTTTATTATACAATCCATTCGTTTAGTGCCAGTGCCCTGCTAGCCCAGTCAATATACTGAGCTGGCAGTGGTGGGTATGTGGGCAGTTATTATATTCCAGTTTAATCACATGCAAGAATCTTTAAGGGACACTGCTGATCTTTTATTAGGTATTATCGCCATATAATCAGGGGCTCTGACAAATTTATATTTTAGTACCAAGCACAGTCAGGCAGATATTGTGAGTAATAGGGTGGGGATACACCTGCAACAGTGTTAACCCCTTGATCAATGGTGCTGAATTTCCTGCAGTCTGGTACTTTTGGTTGCCTCCTTTGAGGACTGAGTCAGGTCTTTAAAATTGTAGTATTGAGACTTTCATCTGTCCCTTGTACGTTTGTCCTCTTTTATCTTTGTTTCCCTGAACTCCATCTTTTTGAGAATTATAGGGATGGTGGATGCTTTGAGAGAATTGTGAAAAGTTTTATTAGATACCAGGGATGCTAGCACAGGGAATTGAGATTTTTTAGTTGTGAGGGAGTATGCCCACAGCTATAACTATTATCTGACACTACATATTCTGCTTTTGGTTTCCACTTTGGCTGTATGCCATCTCTTAATAGTATTTATTAAATGTTAAGCTTTAGCTAGGGGATATTCATTGAATGCAATGCTGTACTATGGTGTCACAAGGAGCACCATATGGAGCCATACAGAGTCCCTGTGGTTCCATAGTACAGACTCTGTGTGCCCCAAAACAGCCTTCTCCACATTAAACTATAAATTCATAACCTTTAGCATTCGGAATAATAGATCTAAGTAATGACTATTGGCTATTTGTTCCTATTGAACTTGTATTAATGTAGGTTATATGATTAGAATATTTTATTAAAATAAATTGTTCATAGATGTAATTGTAATTGATCAATCTAGATACAGAACCGTTACAATTTAAGGAATCTTTTGTACTATAAGCCCATATACTTTACATATATGCTGTGTTTGACTCAGAATGGTATTCTATGTGCATTAGTAGTGGATGTAAAACAATTTTAACCATTCATTCTCCTTATTTAGTGGCACCACCAAATGCCAATGTTACCTGCCCAAATGGACAGATGATCATTTACATCTCAAAATGCCAACTGGAGAAAAGTCTTTTTGATTCTACCAGGCTGTCACTGGATCAAAACACTGGTGTTGAATGTGCAAGTAAAGAATATTATGTACCAGGAGACGTCCTAGTAGGCTTCAACAATCCTCTGAGCACCACAAAGTGTGGTAACAATGTCACTGTGAGTACAAGTAAAATATAGTTTAACATATCCTGATAAAAGGATCATGGCTCTTAGAATCATATTTTCTTATATGAATTATATGTCCTTCTTTGGCAACACTCAATGCCGTTTGTCTTTATATAAGCTGCTACAGTAGACCTATGAATGATATAACTGTATCTTCACTGACTACCTCTTGTGTTAGAGCATAATCCAACTGCTCTAGTTGTAAAAGCCATTTACCTATTCATGTCTGTTTCACAAATAATACATGTCCCTTGGTCCTTTGTACAGTTCCTGTAATTAATGGATTACGTATGGATTGTGTTTATTGCCCACACATATATTTATACGTATTAATAAGATTACCTTTAAGAATTTTTTTATTTTTTTTGCAATGTGAAAAAAAACAATATTTCCAAACTGTTCATCCAGAGCAGTGATTCCCAAAGTGGTCCAGGTGGACCACCAGGAGTCCACAGGAGACTCGACGGGACCATCATTAGATCTAATCTTCACATTTTTTGACGAGTTTTGGGAATATGGTAGAAATGTAGCAGCAGGGGGTCCACCAAAACCAGTAAAATTTTGAAAGTGGTCTACGAGGAAAAAAAAGTTTGGGAACCTCTGCTCCAGAGGATACTTCCCCCAAACATTTGCAAGCAGGTGCAAAAGGAAAAACTCCAGACTAAATAAACAGAGGTGCAGATATATTATAGCAGATACTCATGGTTCTACAGTGCTAGTTCTTATACCTGCTCCACAACTAGATTCCAATGGATATTGGAATTGCACCTATGTCATCTGGTATTTGTGATTTCACAGTATTGTTTACTCCATAAGTAATCTTCTCCTTCTGCACTTACTAGCAACAGTGTTTGGGTAAAGTATCCTCTGGATGAAAGGGTACAATCTCCATGTATAGATGGTTGTCTTACACTTAGATGCAGTAAAACATTTTCTGCAGCTTAGATGCATTACATTTGTCAACATTAAATTTCAACTGCCACCTTCTTGTACATGCTACCAGCATAGACAAGTCCTCCTGTAAAGTTTTATGATTAGAGAGAATCTGTCAGTAGGGAAATGGCTATGCATCCAGTCCAAGTATCTGGTAGGGTACAGTTTCCTACGTCTATTCATGCCTTTATTTTTAACATTTGTGACTTCATTTTAATGAAGATTATGATTTTCATGATATTCATATGACACTGAAGGGATGCAACAGAGACTGGCAGGGATCCAGTGAGAAGGAGAAGTGGGTGATGTCAGTGGTGGCACTGTCTAGGGCCAGCCAGGAATCAGAAGCTGATAATAAATTGCACACTTAGCAGAGTTAGGTGAGATTCACTGAGCAAAGGGCTGAAAACCAAATCCATCCAGGCTCTGCCATTCACAAATATAATGGAAATCACGATTTTCATACAATGAATCCAAAGTTGTGAAATAAAGCCATGAACGGTCTCAGAAGCCTGTATGCTGCAATGTACTGGGGCTGACCATTTCCCTGCTGATAGACGCCCATTAAACTGAGATTTTAGAACTCTAAAAGGCAAATTTATCTAGGTTAGCTGTAACATTTCCTCTGCTACTCAAGTAGGTACTGCTCATGATATATTAAAATATTTTATGTAAATTGTTATCTAATTCTACAATATTGCACCTCTGGATTAGTATTGCTATTACAAAATCATACACACACAAGTGAGTAATAATAAGTAATTACCATTCTAATAAATGTTCTTTATAATATTATTATGGAGTTCAGAGATTAACTATATATCATGATCATTTTTTTTCTTCCCAGGTAAATTCAACTCATGTCACTTATACCAACAACCTGCATATTTATCCTTTGATACGTCCTATCATATCTAGAAATAACTACAGTGAAAGTCTGAGCTGCAGCTACCTTTTAAATTATCCAGTTCAACTTAATGTGACATTAAAACCAAAAGTAAAGTAAGTGCAACCCTTAAAATGTCTTACAAATCTACAGACCTTGCATATCCTTATGCTTCACATGCTGAAGGTAGTTAGCTCCAAATGCAATAAATGGACAGACTTTAAGATATGTCATGCTAATCCTTTGAATACATTTATTAATGCAAGGTGATTTTTCCATGTATGTTATTTCACTTATATTATTCAACAGTAGATCTGTAAATGTTAGCTGAATACATAGAATTCAAGATAGATAGATAGCTCTTGCTTATAAATATTTAATAGTGATATTTGATGTGCTCCTTGTTAGAGATGAGCGAACAGTGTTCTATCGAACACATGTTCGATCGGATATCAGGGTGTTCGCCATGTTCGAATCGAATCGAACACCGCGTGGTAAAGTGCGCCAAAATTCGATTCCCCTCCCACCTTCCCTGGCGCCTTTTTTGCACCAATAACAGCGCAGGGGAGGTGGGACAGGAACTACGACACTGGGGGCATTGAAAAAAATTGGAAAAAGTCATTGGCTGCCGAAATCAGGTGACCTCCATTTTAGACGAATAGTGGATTTCAAATCCGGGTCATATGAGAATGTGAACTTTGTGACTATGAGACAGGGATAGCTGTACAGGCAGGGATAGCTAGGGATAACCTTTATTTAGGGGGGAATGTTATTAAAAATAACTTTTTGGGGCTCTATCGGGTGTGTAATTGTGATTTTTGTGAGATAAACTTTTTCCCATAGGGATGCATTGGCCAGCGCTGATTGGCCGAATTCCGTACTCTGGCCAATCAGTGCTGGCCAATGCATTCTATTAGCTTGATGAAGCAGAGTGTGCACAAGGGTTCAAGCGCACCCTCGGCTCTGATGTAGCAGAGCTGAGGCTGCACAAGGGTTCAAGCGCACCCTCGGCTCTGATGTAGGAGAGCCGAGGGTGCACTTGAACCCTTGTGCACCCTCGGCTCTGCTACATCAGAGCCGAGGGTGCGCTTGAACCCTTGTGCACACTCTGCTTCATCAAGCTAATAGAATGCATTGGCCAGCGCTGATTGGCCAATGCATTCTATTAGCCCGATGAAGTAGAGCTGAATGTGTGTGCTAAGCACACACATTCAGCTCTACTTCATCGGGCTAATAGAATGCATTGGCCAGCGCTGATTGGCCAGAGTACGGAATTCGGCCAATCAGCGCTGGCTCTGCTGGAGGAGGCGGAGTCTAAGATCGCTCCACACCAGTCTCCATTCAGGCCGACCTTAGACTCCGCCTCCTCCAGCAGAGCCAGCGCTGATTGGCCGAATTCCGTACTCTGGCCAATCAGCACTGGCTAATGCATTGTATTGGCGTGATGAAGCAGTGCTGAATGTGTGTGCTTAGCACACACATTCAGCTCTACTTCATCGGGCTAATAGAATGCATTGGCCAGCGCTGATTGGCCAGAGTACGGAATTCGGCCAATCAGCGCTGGCTCTGCTGGAGGAGGCGGAGTCTAAGGTCAGACCTGAATGGAGACTGGTGTGGAGCGATCTTAGACTCCACCTCCTCCAGCAGAGCCAGCGCTGATTGGCCGAATTCCGTACTCTGGCCAATCAGCACTGGCTAATGCATTGTATTGGCGTGATGAAGCAGTGCTGAATGTGTGTGCTTAGCACACACATTCAGCTCTACTTCATCGGGCTAATAGAATGCATTGGCCAGCGCTGATTGGCCAGAGTACGGAATTCGGCCAATCAGCGCTGGCTCTGCTGGAGGAGGCGGAGTCTAAGGTCAGACCTGAATGGAGACTGGTGTGGAGCGATCTTAGACTCCACCTCCTCCAGCAGAGCCAGCGCTGATTGGCCGAATTCCGTACTCTGGCCAATCAGCACTGGCTAATGCATTGTATTGGCGTGATGAAGCAGTGCTGAATGTGTGTGCTTAGCACACACATTCAGCTCTACTTCATCGGGCTAATAGAATGCATTGGCCAGCGCTGATTGGCCAGAGTACGGAATTCGGCCAATCAGCGCTGGCTCTGCTGGAGGAGGCGGAGTCTAAGGTCGGACCTGAATGGAGACTGGTGTGGAGCGATCTTAGACTCCGCCTCCTCCAGCAGAGCCAGCGCTGATTGGCCGAATTCCGTACTCTGGCCAATCAGCACTGGCTAATGCATTGTATTGGCGTGATGAAGCAGTGCTGAATGTGTGTGCTTAACACACACATTCAGCTCTACTTCATCGGGCTAATAGAATGCATTGGCCAATCAGCGCTGGCCAATGCATTCTATTAGCGTGAACTGAGTTTGCACAGGGGTTCTAGTGCACCCTCGGCTCTGCTACATCAGATTGCTACATCTGATGTAGCAGTGCCGAGTGTGCATCAGATGTGTAGTTGAGCAAAACTGACTCAGCACTGCTAAGTCTCTGCATTCGCATAGGAATGCATTGGCCAGCCTTCGGCCAATCAGCGCTGGCTCTGCCGGAGGAGGCGGAGTCTAAGGTCGGACCTGAATGGAGACTGGTGTGGAGCGATCTTAGACTCCGCCTCCTCCAGCAGAGCCAGCGCTGATTGGTCGAGTTCCGTACTCTGGCCAATCAGCACTGGCCAATGCATTTCTATGGGGAAAAGTTAGCTTGCGAAAATCGCAAACTGACAGGGATTTCCATGAAATAAAGTGACTTTTATGCCCCCAGACATGCTTCCCCTGCTGTCCCAGTGTCATTCCAGGGTGTTGGTATCATTTCCTGGGGTGTCATAGTGGACTTGGTGACCCTCCAGACACGAATTTGGGTTTCCCCCTTAACGAGTTTATGTTCCCCATAGACTATAATGGGGTTCGAAACCCATTCGAACACTCGAACAGTGAGCGGCTGTTCGAATCGAATTTCGAACCTCGAACATTTTAGTGTTCGCTCATCTCTACTCCTTGTATGTTTTTCAGGAATGAATCAATAATTGTTCCAGGAGTAAATGGAGAAGTTCTCTTAGTTATGTCAGCTTATGAAGATAGTCAATTTGCCATTCCAATTACTGAGACCACAGAGTTGTTTGTGGAAAGTACAATTTATATTCAAGTTTTCATGCCACTGTTGGAAGCAGGCACATTTTCTATTAAAGTGATCAGGCTATTTGCCACCCCAGGTGGAATCAAACCTGAAGTTGGGCCAGTATTTAATCTAACAAGTGGACCAGATGGGTAAGCTCTTCCTTAAGTTCAGCTTTTCTTTAAGATAACATAATTTATTAAATATTTTCTATGGTATGTTAATTATTATACCCAAATTCAAGCAATTTTAATGCCAGATTAATGAAGTAGCAAAAAATGTTAAGATCAAATGTACTGAACTATATTGATATATTAGAATATGTAGGGGTACATAAAAAGGATTTTTGGTTTACTGGGGCTCAATTACTCAGCAGACAATTCCAGCGTATTATATCTATCCTGTAGATGAAATTGTGTCATATTTACCACATCAAGCATTGCAATCTTAATAGTTATAATCTTGTGAACTGATCCTTGCATTAAGCACTAACTGTCTATTATCAGCTACCGTATATCGTTGCATATAAGCACTACAAATGAATGCTGCATATATTCTTGTGAACTTGGTATAGCTATTCTGCTTCTAAAATATATACCTATTTCATGGATACAGAAGGCATTTTACACAGCAAATGAGCAGTGCTTAACAAATATGAATAGAATATGAGCAAATGTAAAAGAAAAGCTGCAGTTGAATAGAAAATAGACAACCATGTAATTATTTCCATTCATTGTGTTTAGATGCCCAGATCCTCAATATGGTAGCCTCATTAACATAATTCAAAATGGTAATGGTTCTATATCAAGATTCGCAATGAAAGTCTTCCAGATCGCTAACTACCCCACGGTGGACCTCTATTCAGTTATTACTATCTGCCCTACTGCATGTCCATCGGTAAGAATGATTTCCATTTTCCTTTAGCACTGTGGCACAGCAGTTTACTCAACTATTTCAATGGGTTTTATTGTCTCCTTTGATAAGATTTCAGCCTTTATAAATCATCATTAAAGTTAAACATTACTCCAACTGTATTCAAGAAAGGTTCACATCTTCATTGGAGACTCCGTTGCAGATTCCGCCCAATATTGGCAGACAGAAAAGTTCTGCAAAGACTATGGGGTCCATGGGTATCTGCATGTAACTGCTTTTTAAGCAGACAGGCTCTCTGTCGTTCAGGTCCCCATGCGAACCTGCACAATGGAGTCCTGAAAGCTAATGTGAACCTAGAATAATTTGTTTCACCACTTTACTTTCCACATTCATATAAACACTATGCTGAAAATAAGAAGCGGCAGCACACAGGTTTGTAAAAACTGTGATTATGAGATAGTTCTGAAATTGTTCATTTTCACATTTTGCTTTGTCATTTACACTGTTGGGGATGAATCCTGCTAATATGTTGATCCTGTCCCCTACTTCCTATTTTCCAATGGAATTTATGCTACCATATTGTTACATGTATTATCAGGCCCCTCAAGTAAAGAATTGATTGCATCCATATTACATCAATGTGACTGTAAATATGGATATATAAAATATATAATTGTCTCCATGTCCATTTCACACTGCTACAGCAGTTAGAGTATTTAATACTGAATTACTCTTCTTTTTTCTGCATGGAACAGAACTGCGTCCAAAAAACTAGTAGAGTATCCGTACCAGGCAACGTGGCAACTATGAGTTTGCAATTTGCTGCTGGTAAGTAAAATATCTGTAATATGTATATCTGGTTTCATCTCTGTTGAATGTGCTAGGACAATGCAGTGCAGTGTTAGAGTGGGGAATTTTAGGCCTAAGGCTAAGGCCCCACATAGTGAGATGCAGCAAAAAACACTGCATGAACATTGCAGCAAAAAATGCTGCACATTACAGTACCTAAATAGTGGATGCGATTATGGATAATCCCATCCACACATTGCAGAAAAATATCTGTAGCGGAAATACTGCAAATTTTGGAAAACTGTTGCCTTTGTAAATCACAGCATGTAAGTTATACGCGCGGAAACGCTGCATAGACATAATAGAAAAAGAAATTCTGTAGAGGAAAACACAAATAAAATTTCTTTAGCTTCTAATGAATCTCGTACATTCCTGGTTGTATATAGATACACCATGCATTGTATATAAAAAATATATATATTCTTTTGTCCTTTCATTTAATTTCTCCATTGCTCAGTTCTAAAGCATGTATCAATTTATATTTGCTTACCCTTTCTGCTTAATTTTTTACAGGAGGGAGTATCTATTCTGGAGCCTCTGACCGTAAGTATTTAATATTTCATTAGAATTTTCAAAAATGAATGGGTAATTGTAATAATATTTTTGTGATATATAATTTAACGTCTTTGCATATTTTTATGCTTGTAATTGTGCACAACAATTGTGTTTGTTTTTTATATTTTATATTATTCATGTATTCTATTTTCATAGATAGATTTCCTAAATAAAAAATCTTAATAAAATAAATACATTTATAAATAATCAAAAAGGGAGGTTGTGTGTGGGTAGGAAGTGAGAGATTAGGTCAGAGATATATGGAGGGAACAGGTTATGGATTTCTTTGTATTTCAGTGTTAACATTTTAAATTCTATTCAGTGGGCAATGGGTAGCCAGTGAAAAGACTGGTAAAGGGTAAAGGGTTAGTGGCACCACTAACTTTAATAGATGGGTCATTAAAGGGTCGTCGAAGGTGGGGGAAGATGATGAACTTAGTTTCCTTCATGTTGAGTTTGAGAAAGCAGGAGGAGAGGAAGGAGGCCATGGCTGCAAGACACTATGGGATTCTAGACAGCTGAGAGGTAATGTCTGAGACAGAGAAATATATTTTAATGTTGTTGGCGTAGCAGTGGTATTGAAACCTATGGGATTCTATGAGTTGGCCAAGGCCGAGGGTGTAGATGGAAAACAGGAAGGGTCTCAGGACAGAGCCTTGAGGGACACCTACGGAAAGAGGGTGCGTCGAGGAGGTGGTGTACCAGTGGTTGAATGTGTCAAACGCGGCGAAAAGGTCATAACAGATTAGTGCTGTTTGACGTTAATAGGTTGCTTGTGACTTTCTTTAGGGAGCTTGTGTAAATGGAGTTTTGGAAGATAAAAAAAAGAAAAGATATTGTATGATTTTTCTGTTCTGATTTATGTGTTTTGTGTTTGTTTCTTTTTTACTACTACTTTTCTACTACTTATTTTTTAACTTCTGCTCAGTGTAGAAGTATTGCTATGTACTATATATAGCAGCAAACAACCCCAAAGTAGTGTTGAACCCCATACTGAGTAAAAATAATTAAAATAAAATACTGTCAAGTATTAAAAAAAACCCCACCATAAATAGCACTCCAATTATTTATTTTTTAAATTTAGTACCGATGGATACAAAGTGACCTGCCCTGTAAAAATAGAATATTATTTAAACTACATATTGAACAGCGAAACGATAATAACCCTATATGTTACCAATAGAAACTACAGTTCTTCCTACAAAAACACAAGCCCCTACACAGCTCACAGCAGAATGTAAAGCAAATGATTTGTGTCAAATAAGAAATTTTATTGTTCAAAAGTACAACATAAAATATAATATAAATATAAATTTGGTATCACTGTAGAAGCACTGATCTGTAAAATAAAATTAGCACCAAATATAGAATATTAAAAAAATGACTTCTGCTTTTGTTCCATCCTGTTACTAAAATGTAATCAATAAGCTATATGTTTCCTAAAATGGCTCAATGAAAAAATACAGATTGTTGCATAACAAGTAAGCCCTTATACAGCTAAATTTGCAAACAAATTCAAAATTTGTAGTCTTTAAAATGTGAAAATGGAAATGAGAATTTTACACATTTACTAAATATTTAATTGTTAGAAAAACTATGGAAAATCGGGGAATCTCTGAAAGAAAAAGAAAAATGTAAAAATAATTAGTGCCTCCTTCCATTTAGGCCTCAAGCATGGCCGGTATGCGGTCTGTCTTACCCCTTTTTCACACCTGCATTGGTATTCCGTCCGGGGGAGTCCGCATGCGGACGCCCCGAACGGAATAGCAAACGCAACTGCAAGCAGTGTGCAGTAAAAGTACATGGACCCCTTAGACTATAATGAGGTCCATGTGCTTGCCGCACACTGCCCGCACAAATCATGCAGACAGGAAAGTAGATTGTGTTTCTTTCCACAGAGTTTACACTACGTGGGTTGTTGGCTTTAATGTGAAAATACCCTGTTATACTATTTTCATTGATCTATCAATAACCTCAAATCTATCAGGGATCTATGAAAACAGCTGCAAACAGCTGTGAAAAAAATTAATTTGTATGTGCATGAGGCCTTAGTCCATGACCTGTTCTAAAATAAAGTCAGCCAATATAAATAAAAAGATGTCATGTGTGTGAATTGCACTTTTTGAAAACTTTCTAGTGATTATCCTGGTTTTTCCAGACGCAAGATCCTGTATATTCACCTTAACCTCAACCTGTGGATAATCTGAACCAAATGAAGTAATGATTACTGACATACATGCTCTTTATGTTTTACTGCAGGCTTCTCCTTGTCATGGACCTTGGTATCTCTTATCTCCACCCTGCTCTTTGTGAAGCTTATGTAAAAAACATCATGTATATGGCTAAAGAATAAATGCAGGACAAATATGCCAAGCTAAACACGACGAGAAGAACTGATCTGACAAATACCTTTACATTTTAATCTTTGATATATCTCTATGAATCAAAAACCAAAATTGATATGATACAATTAACAATTCTTTTTTGCCTATTGCATGTGTGTTACATTCAATGTAAGAAAAGACAATAACATGAAATAACACACATAAGGGTTTATTCACATGTCTACTTTCAGTGAATGTGTGATGTCCATTTCAGGCTAGTTTCACACCTGCGCCTGGTCTCCGTTCAGGTTTCCATCTCCGAATCCGCAGCAGAACTTTTCTCTCCACATTTTCCAAGCAGAAACTGGGAGGAAACCCCGCAAATCCCATTATAGTCTATGGGGTCTGCAGGTTTCCATGACTAACCTTCTTTTAAGAGAATTAGGTTTCCATTCTTGGGCTCCCCAAGCGTATGCCATGTACAGAAACCGCAATGCAGGTGTGAACCTAGCGTCAGTCAGGCTGCATACTTAACCATTGATTTTAAGGTGCCATGCAGACATCCCTTCTCTAGCCACAGACCAACGGTTCATGGAAAAAGAATGGAGACATGGTCTTTTTTGGTCCATTTTCAGGGCCACAGGGTACCTTTCTTGTCTATGGTTCCATGAGAATTACAGACTGCACACAGATGCCATCCATGTGCTGTTCGTTTTTCAAGGAACCAGAGATAATATAACGCATGGTAAAATAAATGAATTGATCTGGTTTTCATGTGTAGGAATAATAGATCACCCATGGACCGTACACGATAGTATTTTGTGCTGTCCAGGATTATGCAGGCATGTGAATAAGCCCTTCAGTATACACTGCTTCTACATTAAAAGCTGCTGATAAATCCTATTTAATTAGCTTCTGCCTAGTATTTGTTGTACAAGATTTATTTATGGATTATGGAAACCTTTCGGCTGTACGCTATTTCTGCATGGACCTCTATTATAGTATTTAATACCAAGAACTGCTGCACGTTGAGCTCTATTATTGTACTGTCACTCCTGAAGGAAACTTTGTGCACCTTGATCTGTGGCAATATAAATCTATACATATACATTTTATTTTATGAACCAATGTATAGCTTTCTAGCACGTAATAAATTTCATTGCAATAATATGTGTCTTCTTGTCATTCAGTATAAATTTGTCTTTCATATTGAGTTATGTTCCATATAAAGTAAAGAAAACACTTCAGTCAGGGGTAGACTGATCATTTGGTTATTAAGGTAGTACTGAGAGCCTGTAATAGCGTTACGTTAGAAGAGTGTGTGTCCTTTTAAATATGGGAACTTTAGGCCCTGTGGTGTTAAAGTGGGTTTCCTCACTCAGAATTTGCTCTGACTTAGGCTAAGTTCACATCTGCGCCAAAGTTGTTGCTCAATGGGAGGCAATGAGTTTGGTGTGGATGAACTCACTCAACCTTAATGCAGCATGCACTCCCTCACTTGCTGCAGGTAGTTTTATTATCTCACCTGTGACAGAGCAAGACTACAGCCATGGTCAAGGCAAGCACAGAGAAAACCCTGACAAGTGCCAGGGCCCTATGCTTTTGGGGGTCCACTCGGTTGTCAGATACTGACTACTTCATTTTGTTGTCACTCCCTGAGTTGACACCCTGCAACCTTATACTGGGTAATGATGCACAGGATCCGCAGGCACAGACAGGCTGGTAGATCACACTGGGCTGCAGCAGGTCAGTGTAATCTATTCCTGACTTTATCCAGTTTTACACCTACAAGTACATGTTCTGTTTTCTGTGTGTATATAAGTTATAGACTCCACAGCAGCTGTATATACTTACAGTAATTGTGGGGGCCCACTAAGATTCTGCAATGAGCATTTCCATCAATACAGATGGAACCATTCATTGCACTGTTAGGGCCCATTCAGATGGCAGAAAATGAAGAGAAATTGAGACAAACTTCTATCTCTTCTGTTCTTCCACAGATATTGAAGCAGAATCCCTCTCAAAATCAATACCAGATACCACCGTGTGAACATACCCTAAACAGTGAAGAGTGGTCAGTTCAGAATATATTTTCACTTACTGCTCTTAGCTCCTCTGACCCCTGTTCCTTCCCTATTATTCCCTAAGTGTGCTGACACCAGAGCAGGGAAGGGGAACGGTATCAAGGAGCTAAGAGTGGGCAGAATAAAATATGCAATGACTGCTCACTCCCCACTAAGCACTGTATAGCAGGGGGTGGGGGTGGGGAGTGAGCGGACCTTATACCGTATTAGGACATAAAGTGCCATTATCCTTTATGAAGGCGTAAGGGACCAATATAATGTATGTGGGTATAAAGGAGCCATTATACTGTATGGGAATAAAAAGGGACCTTTATGCTGTATAGGGACATAAGAGGAAAATGACACTGTATGCGGCCATAGGAGAACCATTAAACTGTAAGGAGTCAAAAGGGGCTCATTATACTGCATGTAGACATAAGGGAACCATTATTCTGTATAGGGGCATAAAGCGGCCAATATACTGTGTGAGGTGTAATAAGGGGGTATTACGCTGTATGGGGACATAATATGACAAATATTTGTCATTGTCATTAAATGGCGTCATTATGCTAATGTGAAAAAGGGGCATTATACTATATGGGTGCATAAGGGGTTCATTATATGTGCAAGTATGGGTGCACATGAATTATAGCTACAGATCTCACCCACAATTTTCAGTCTTTGGAATGCAAAGATCAAAAACTATGGAAGACCTGCAGCCATTCCAGAAGGTCTGCCTCAGCAAAAAAAAAAAAATCACACAATTTTGGGTGTTTTTAATCACATAATGCATATGGAGGATTTGGGGACCTGGTGTAACAGACCAGAGTACCCACAGTCCAGACTATACCTGGGGTTAAAGTTGCCTAGGCCAATTCATACCCCTCAAGTCATATTGTACCCCCATGACCATTGAGTGATATATATAAGAAATACTTAATGTTTCAACATTTTATTGGGGATTTAGCTTTGACTGGTAACTTAAAGGGGTATTCCCATGTACATAATTATTTTTAAATCTGTAAATAATTAAAAGTTAAACATTTTTGCAAATATAAGTAATTAAACATTTTGCAGAGTTTTAAAGATTTTCTCTAAATATCTTGTGGTGACAGTCTGTTGTCTTGATCAGTTGCCAGTGGATACGACCACGAATGCAGAAACTTTTTAAGGTCAGAAAATCAGCCATGATGTCCTTATTGTGGCCGAGATATCTTCTGATACATGTAGTGTCCTTGTCTGATATCCCAGCTACAATAAGAAAATCATAGCTGGGTTCCTGACAAGTCCCAAACCATAGAAAGTGTCTGCATTAGTGGTCATAACCATTGGCAACCGATCAAGACAACAGACTGACACCACTAAGAAAGTTAGAGAAAATCTTTAAAACTTTGCAGAATTTTTAATTACTTATATTTGCAAAAATGTTTAACTTTTAATTATCTACAACTATAGATATGATTATGTACATGGGAATACCCCTTTAAGTGAGAAAGCTAACTGACATATCTTAAAACTCTAAACACATAGACTTTTATTACATCAACCAGAAAAACTTGACTGTCCATAATATAATAAAAGTCATAACGTCTTGAAACTTCAACTTATAAAGGTGGCTTTACATGTGGCGATTAACGGCCAAATATTTACGGGTCACTTGCTCAGCACATGATGTGTGATACACTGATCATGTGACCTGGAAGCCCCGCAGAGCGAAATTCAAAAGCTGCAGCCAGAGAAGTGGGAAATGGTGGTTGGTGGAGACATGGAGGAGGGACGGCGGAAGGCCAGGACATGCTGGGTGGTGAGTATGTATATATTTTTTTCAGCAATTTCTCATTAGCAATAAGTCACTTATCGTCCAATAGTCATCCCGGGTATTGGGACCTTTAGACTAGCAAGTCCTTGCTACAATATAAATGATTAAAGGTAAACACTGAGAACATTAAAATGATGATGTCTATTTTCAAGATAAAGTGCATGTCCTGTTGTTGACAGCAGATTGAAGCTTGCAGGATACGTCAACCACTTCATGGAGTCAGGGCTCGTTCACATCTGCGGCCCGGTCTCCGTACTTAGGTTTCCGTTTCCTGCCTAAAACACAGGCAGGATACGGAAACCTGCAGGAGACTTTCTCACCCATTCATTTGAATGGGTGAGAAAGCTGTCCGGCCGTGAGCGGCAGTGAGCGTTTTATGCTCTCCGCCGCGAAACCGGGTTTTATAATCCGGACACAGAGTCGGACATGCAGTACTCTGTGTCCGGATAAAAAAATCCGGTTTCGCGGCGGAGAGCACAAAACGCTCACCGCCGCGCACGGCCGGACCCGGTCTATGGTTTCCGTCTTCTGGCATGCAGAAGACGGAAACCATAGAACGGAGACCCCAAACGCAGGTGTGAACCCAGCGTCACTGACGTTTGTGTAGATGATGATGTCACAAATCAACAGATTCACTGTGGCCATGATCTCTTCATCAGTTGCCCAAATTCTATAACAAGATATTCCAGAGATCTTCATATATTCATTCACATTTTGGTTCAAGCTGTCCTGTAGTTTTTTTTTGTCAAGTCAGTTTTAACGTGGTGGATGATTTTACCTCTGAGAAGGGAGTGGGTGTCCTCTTTTCCTGTCAGGATGAAAGGTCCCCCAAGAGCTGAATAACATCTCGGGACACATGGTGGCACAGGCCCACAAATAGTTAAAGGAATATTTTAATTAATAAAATTCATTGGTTAGTATTATAAAAGTTGGTGGAATTTAAGTGGTTCAGCCCGGTTTCTTATCTCCCCCATTTTCTGAGGAGATGTGTCAAAGTGGTGCTTACCTTGAGAAGTCAAACCAGGTCAGCTGTGCTGTGCATGAGCAGCTTCCAGATGGTTCCAGATGCTTCTGTCAATTCTACCCAGCAACGAGTTGAACAGCTGATTGGACAGCTGTTTGAAAATGGCGGGAATTTCGGCTATATAAAGGGGTGCCAGCTGTTCAGTGCTGTCAGTCATCCTGGATCAGCTGGAAGAGGAAGCAAGCGGTATGCAGGAGCTGCTCAAGCAACTCATTAACCGGGCAGAGGCGGCGGCACCAGAACTCTGGCCCAGCTGGGCGCTCTTGTCAGAGCGCTTACAGTGTGGGACCAGACCGCAGCTGTAAGACCTGGGGAATCGGCGGTGTGTGACCCTAATTTGCTGCTGTTCTGCGGTGAAACCGATTCTTCAAACCTTGCCTGTTTCCTCTGTGGACTCTCTTTCTTCTGGTCCTTTTCACCATGGAGCTGCTCCTGGAGTTTCTGCTGCGGTTAACCACCTGGCTGCTGGTCCATCTCAAGAAAGGGCGACACCTAGTGGTGAGAACGTCTATGTGCAGTCTGTGAATGATAATGTTTTGAATTTTATGCGTTTATTTAGTGAGTTTGTTAAATCATCTACCCCTCCTTCAGTGGCTGGCGCATGGGTTAAACCACCCAGCATGAATGTAAATTAATTTAATGTTGCCTCAACGGTCATCTACTCCTAGGCCTGCAAACCCCAATCAATCTAATTTGAAGAAAGGGGTTTGCTTCGCTTATAATGAAAGTAATTGTAAATGGTTTCAAAGTTACCGCTACAGACATGAATGTTCGTTTTGTGGAGGAGCACATATGTCTACATGCTTTAAGAAAAATGCCCATTCTACCCAGCAATAGCCCAGACTCAAAGAACAGGTATCAAAAAGCATTGACGCCAGTGAATTGGCAAAAAATGCTGCCTTGGTTAGAGCGTTGCCCAAACAGGGTGACAAGCCGAGTTCTTGCTTAACGGTTTTAAATTTGGCTTTTATGTGCCAGAATTTCAGGGTAAAGGATGTTGCTGTTCCTGTTGAAAAGACAGTCTATCCTTGTTATGCTTTAGAATGTTTAGTAATAGTTATTGACTCGGAAAAAATGGAGTGTCGTTTGTCCGTTGAAAAGATTGTTAAAATGAAGTGTTTGTTAGGGGGCGTTCACACTACCGTCGGTGTCCGACAGCTAGTGTCCGCTGCTAATGTCCGTTCAAAATCTTGCGGACATTAGCATCGGACACTAGCTGTGTCTGTGACATTTTGCATTCATTTAAATGGACATCGGGTGCGTTCTTTTACAGTCCGTGGGTTGTCCTTGTTGAGGTCAAATCATAATACCCCAGAGATATGCTGTCTGTAAAGGAAAATTAATTAACAGGCCAAGATCGGCCTCCGCCATCTTAGCCTGGAGAACCACAAGACACATGGTGGTCGTGTATCAAAATGGATTCTGATTCATTGTTACAGAAAGTTAGCATTTATACAAACATAAGCAGGTTGGACTTTGACCCGATTGGTTATACATAAGCTGTGGCACATGACTATTGGATAAGTTCTGCATCTCATTACTATACTCCAACCTGGGATGACCTTTCTCATGACATACAGAAGAATTTACAATATTTATGTGTAAACCAACATCTTACACTAATTCTAGATGTATATATCACAGCACGAGAGATAATGATCACATGCTATCTGTCCAGTCCGGTTTGTGGCTAAGGGTCAACTGGTTATAGAACCTGTTATGAGATTCTCACCACAAACAGATAAGGAGTTACAACCCAACCATCAACATTCCACACACCTTATCCCCTAAAGGGGTCTCTTAAACTCTAAACAGACATCCTTATGAAGCTTATATAAGAAAAAGCTTACAAAATGGCTGACAGAATACAAGATGGAAGATGTGATCCTAACAATTCCCCCATTTTGAGATAATTGGATACAGGAATTCATATTTAGGTACTTCAGTGACTTAACGTCTACTGCTGGACCTTTCCAGATTCCCCTCATATGTTCCTGTATTCCAAATTAATCTCAATCATAGTTCTGGCCTGTTATTTTCAGTCTGCTTTGTATTTTTCAAACACTATGTATCATTACTTCAAACATTTCCTGTTGTGTTATGAAAACAGCTATATATAACATGACTGAGGTTAATATGGGGCTATGAGTACATATCCTACAGGCTGACACATTCAAATCTTCATTCAAGATCATATGATGTTTAAAGAAAAAAACTTATTGTCCCACTCATTGTCAAATGTTCTATGCAGGCTTATCGCCAGAATAATCTATAACAGTAACATCAGGAGAATCTTCATCGCTGTGTGTAGAGACTTCTTTGCAATGTGAAGCATGGATACAGTTAGGCTTTCCGTCAAGTCTCATAGAAGTATTAGTAGTTAGCAGCACTTGAAGGGAATCATCAAATCTTGGTTCAAGAGGATTTCTCATGTGTCATCAATCTCTTGGTTCAAATGAATAGGTCCCGTCCACTAACTTAAAATCTGAGAGGGAGGAGAAAACTCAAAGCCATACATTAGTCAAATGTTTTTGCCAAGACATCACATAGTCAGTCAGTACACCATAATACAACTCTAACCTAGGGGCTGACCCAAAGAAAGTTTGCTATGGGTTAAAACCAATTCTTCTGTCAGGAGGGTACCTTACAGAAAATACAAATACAAGTGACACACTACATCTTCAGTATCTGCAGCCCGCTTGTGATGGCTTTCTTCACCAGATATGCCCCGGGCCATCCTGAAGAGAAATAACTATACACACAAGCACGTACTTATACCGTCTCACCTTTAGTAGTTACTAAAGTTATAGTTATAGCATATAGTTATCCTGCAATCTCTGGAACAGGTACAAGGGCTCTGGGCATGGCTAAAAAAAACACTTTTCACTTTTTGGCCTACTTTGCACTTACCACATGTCATGCAGGCTCACATATATCTGTCAGTAGTGATACTAAATCCTGCAGCCGCCCATCCTCCGCTCACCAGGTCACACATGGCTACTACTAAACAGTGCACTTAGAAATGAGCTGCTTATGCCATCAGTGGGGACAAATGCTATCAGTAAAAATACTCTCTTACCACCGGAGATCAGGACTTGTACATCCTCTTTCAGTCCTGGACCATTTTTGGTGCTTCAGTGTTGTAAAACCTGAAAAGAGAGCTAAAAGGGGTTTTTGGGCCTAGTATAGTGACCAATTATCAGTAAAGCATATCCCCTAGGCCTCTGCAGCTGGGTTAGTGGCAGTGTCTTCCCACATGTTACCTCTACTTTCTTTCATATCAGCCTTGGTGTGTGTCCTGACTTCTGACTATGCCCACCTGTGTGGGGGCAGCAGCAGGGTCTATCACTACCTGAACAGCCTGGAAATCCTTTTAGGCTTCACATTAACCCTACAGAAAGCTCTCGCTCTCCAGATTGGACCATAGTCCCACTATATCAAACACCTACCCTCAGGCCTTGTACCCTGTCTCAGTGATGGCTTCTAGTTCAGCTTCATGAGCTGAGACCCATACAGTTCTATAATGGTTCTACTTGTGCTTGGTTTTACCCTTGGTTTACCTCATATTCAGTGACCATGACATATCTGGTGCAGAATCCACCATCATTCCTAAATCGAGAATCATCTAAAATGAAAGAACTCTTATCAGAGTTAACAATAGATTCATCATTTACATAACCAAATTAGCAAAAATAAAATTAATTTTAAGTTATCTGACTTTTTCCTCCCCTGAAACTATTGTTAACAGGTTTAGATGGGACTTGTAGTGCAGCACAGAATGCAAAGCTTACATTAGAAGACATAAATAAGACACTGCAGTCTGAGATTGTTATCTTTGTTTCCACTGCAAGCAACCCTTGTGTCTTATCATGGAAGCAGCTGAGCTGGCTTTTCCCAAACTTGTTATACCTGTAGTACTACATATCCCAGCAGCTTGTTTAGACAATCCCAAATAAATTCAGTTCTCTAAAACTTCTAATTATTCCAGAATTACAAACTAATTCATTAATTAGATAAAACTTTTTTTCACAAAATAATTCCCGATTGTTAACATTCATAGATTTATAGTATAAACCCATAACCAATAAACATTGAGTACATAGCACATGTACAAGGTATATCAAGTACATCTCATATTCACCAGAAGACATATACTGTATATATATTCAACGATGGAAAGGAACTCATATCTACTTATCACCACCCTCTGTGGGGCTATCAATATCTTCATCTGCTCCCTGTGGAGACTGAAAATGTAACAATACAGACATAGGCAAACAGAGCATGTACATGTAACACATATGGGCCCATTTACTTCATACATACATGCAACCTTCACACTGGAGCTCCAGACACACACACATCCATTGAATCATAAAGAACTTGTCAATTTTCATATATTTTGTACAGTGATATCATCTTATTGTTCTTTTCCTACAAATAATCACAGGGTTAGTTATAATTCCTGCACAGCTGAATATTGAGGAAAAATAAACAAACAAATCATTAGATGGCTTCATCTTCAATGTGTATCACTGAAAAATAAACATAATAATGATTATCTAACATTTATGCCATTAATCCAATTCTAAAGACATTAAATATGATTTAAACAGCCAATACTGATACCAACATTACATATTAATATTTCTGTGCAGTCTTCGAATATTTCCATGGCAGACCCCACTCATCTAGTTGCTACAGATGCTCAGAAACTCTTACACTATATCTGAGATTTGCCTTAAGGGCCAACTGCCAGAATTTTAACATTTTTTTCTTTATGAGATTCCAATCAAAGTTTTTACCACTGTTACACAAGGTTTAAAAATCAAATACTGGCATTTCTAAAAACAGCTTACATTATACAGTTACAAATTATTAAACCATATATTCCTAATTCTCCATACATTATACCAATGATGTTACATTGTATCACTCATAGCTGAAATCTTAGCTACCTGCCGTGTCTCCCCTCCCCCCTTCTGTTGAATCCTAGCAAAACCTGTCTCCTGTATACCTCTGCTGTGGATATACAGAGGACAATAGGAGGTGGTGGGGGGGGGGAGGGGGAGGCCTGACATTCATTGTGAATTATCCTGACCTCCATTAGAGACACACAGGAGCTTCTGATCTTTTTCTGCCATTTTTCCTTACATAAATGCTTCAACAATCATGGTGTTTTTCAAAGCATTATAGACCTGGTTTCACCCAGAATCTACTACCTTGGTGAGTAGTCTGCCACAATATACTTCAGCGGACTCTCCCTATATCTTTATCTAGTTACCACTCATATATAGTGCTAACATCACAATGCAGACCACATTTAATCCTTTAGCTGGACTGTGAGTGGGGGCTCACTATACAGTCCCTTACACTAAGGAAAATATACAAACACTGAATACCTTATTTCTGTAACCATTCCTTACTTAATGTTTATCCAACTATCCAACATCTTATCAGCAGTTTCTCACCTCCATTTCTAACTGCTCTTTCCTTAAACTATCTTTTGGGTTGATTTCCATACCGGCTGACTCTGCACTCCCCCCATTCTGTTTCTTCAATTAGAGCACATATCCCTTTGTAACTTATGCTCCTGTATCTGTCCTGCATGCTCTAATCTCCATTGGTTCCCAAAATTTACTATCAAACAATCCTGTTCTTAGGAACCCCTGCTCTCTTAAGGATTTTTATTTATTCTTTTTTTTTTTTTTTTCTTTTTCTCGGGCGGCAACTTTCTCTCTCTCTCTCTATTAGTTCATATGGGGTGTACCATATCTCAGAGGGTCCCTTCCCCATACTAGCTGATGGCCAGTCAGCTGTGAGCTTCCCACTCCTCTAGGGCAATTAAGACAATAGAGGGTCACCCTTGACTACTCGAGGGTCATACATACTGACCTCTCTTAGTGGGATCTCCCAAACAGTCACTCTGTTTTCACTGAACTAATCTCTAATGTACAAGTTTCCGGTATCTGTGCTCAAGGCAAAACCTATTCTGAACACCCCTGAATCTTTACACGTACTTGCGCGGATTCTACTCAGTCCTTAGTGCTTAAACAAGGACTTTTCAATCACTCAGTATTACGGATGGAGACTGACTCTCCCTTCTATGCCTCCCTATACACTTTATAACAGATGTATCAATCAAATCACAGCATGGACAGTATACAAAGAATGAGGTATAACATTTCCCACCCCCTTTACAGACAATATATTCTTTTAGGTTCTTTGCAAAAAGCTTGAGCTATCTATATAAGGAACATATGTGTTTACCTCACACTCGGACAGGAAAACAAAAGTTCTTAGAAACACAGATCAAACTGGTAACATTAAAGCTCTTACCTTGCAGCGCTGACTTTGTTGGATCTGTATTTCCAAGCACTCCTGTAATCTGGTCGTCCGGGGGATCAGCAAACCGTCTCCTCATCTCTCAAGCCGCACGTTGGAAGCGCCAATTCCTGTTGAGGTCAAATCATAATACCCCAGAGATATGCTGTCTGTAAAGGAAAATTAATTAACAGGCCAAGATCGGCCTCCGCCATCTTAGCCTGGAGAACCACAAGACACATGGTGGTCGTGTATCAAAATGGATTCTGATTCATTGTTACAGAAAGTTAGCATTTATACAAACATAAGCAGGTTGGACTTTGACCCGATTGGTTATACATAAGCTGTGGCACATGACTATTGGATAAGTTCTGCATCTCATTACTATACTCCAACCTGGGATGACCTTTCTCATGACATACAGAAGAATTTACAATATTTATGTGTAAACCAACATCTTACACTAATTCTAGATGTATATATCACAGCACGAGAGATAATGATCACATGCTATCTGTCCAGTCCGGTTTGTGGCTAAGGGTCAACTGGTTATAGAACCTGTTATGAGATTCTCACCACAAACAGATAAGGAGTTACAACCCAACCATCAACATTCCACACACCTTATCCCCTAAAGGGGTCTCTTAAACTCTAAACAGACATCCTTATGAAGCTTATATAAGAAAAAGCTTACAAAATGGCTGACAGAATACAAGATGGAAGATGTGATCCTAACATCCTTAAAGGGGTATTCCCACGTCGCATACTCACCCGTATTCGTTTCTGTGAAATCTTCTGTATTCCGGCTTTGTTGCGTCATTGGTGGGCGGGGTCACATATGCAAAGCCAAGCGACGAGATGCCGCCGACCCTGCCTGCACGCTCATAGACCAGTCTAGCCTTCACAATGCGAATACAGATCCGACAGGGTGTCGGGTCTGTATTCGCATTGTGAAGGCTAGACTGGTCTATGAGTGTGCACGCAGGGCCGGCGGCATCTCGCCGCTTGGCTTTGCATATGTGACCGCGGAGCGGAATAACAGCATCGCTTCTGCCGCTGCTGGCTTCATGCAGGGCAGAAGCATAGCGATGTTGCTGACTTCACCTGTGCCGGCGTCTAACAGTCCCCAGCATCCGCCTCTCTATTACAGCGGATGCCGGGGAGTGTTAGATGCCAGCACAGGTGAAGCCAGCAACATCGCTATGCTTCTGCCCTGCATGAAGCCAGCAGCGGCAGAAACGATGCTGTTATTCTGCTCCTCCCCCCCTCCCCCCCCCCCCCCCGGAATATCAGCATCGCTTCTGCCGCTGCTGGCTTCATGCAGGCCAGAAGCATAGCGATGTTGCTGGCTTCACCTGTGCCGGCGTCTAACCCTGTATTGGTGGCCCCTTCCCCCCAAAGGGTAAACTACCCCCCCTCCAGGCTCGCTCCCGTGCACTTAGCCCCTCCTCCCTCCCCCCTGAGAGCAGGCTGATACATCACTTGACTCATGAGCAGCTAGGTCAAGGCTGTGGCCACAAAAAAATGAATAAAGTAATATAGTGGACAAACAAAGCAGTTTTGCTGAAGCAATGTATTTAGGAAAAGTCTGACATCCACATTAACAAGCAGTATAGATAGGATCCTTGTGATGGGACAACCCCTTTAACTGTCCGTTCCCAAAGATGTCCGACTTTTCAAGCGGATAGCAAAACCCAACATGTAGGTTTTTGCTGTCCACTTGAAAAGTCGGACATCTTTGGGAACGGACAGTTAAGGACAACCACGGACAGTAAAAGAATGCACCCGATGTCCATTTAAATGAATGCAAAATGTCACGGACACAGCTAGTGTCCGATGCTAATGTCCGCACAAGAGTTTTAACGGACATCAGCAGCGGACACTAGCTGCCGGACACCGACGGTAATGTGAACGCTCCCTTAGTTCAGTTGTTAGCAAAGGCAAAAGTTACTTTAAGAGAGTTACAGTCATTACTAGAACCTATTGAATTTTGCAGATAGGGTCATCCCTATGGGTTGTGTCTTCTCTAAACGATTATACTTTGCTACTAGGGGGCTTTAATCCCCTTATGCTCATATTAAATTAAAAAGATGTCTAAAAGAAGATTTAGGGATGTGGTTGGAATTTCTTAGCAAATTCAATGGGTCGTCCGGCTGGCAATCTGAATTTGAAAGTGATGATGCATTGTGTTTATTTACTGATGCTGCAGGAAGTTTCAGCTATGGTGCTTATTGGTAGGGCCAATGGTCGGCTGAGAAATGGCCTAAATTGTGGTTTGAGTCGGGTTTGACAATCAATATAGTGTTATTGGAGTTGTTTCCAGTATTGGTGTCCATTGTAATTTGGGGTTCTAATTTTAAAAATAAGAGGATTTTAATTAATTCGGATAACAGAGGTGTAGTTTTTGCAATCAATTCTTTATCATCTAAATCAGATGCAGTGGTAAAATTGTTGCAACATTTGGTATTATGTTGTCTAAATGCTAATATTTGGTTGAAAGCCAAATACATTCCTGGTAAATATAATATTATAGCTGAGACCCTATCTCGTTTTCAGTTAGACAAGTTTTTCTGTCTGGTTCCGGAGGCAGAGAGACAGGGAATCCCTTGTCTGAAGCATTTGTGGGACCTTATTTGGGAATAATAGCTGAGAATCTGAAGGCACCAGTAGCTCAGAGAACATGGGCTGTCTATGCAGACGCATGGCATGATTGGCTCTTGTTCTGCAATTCTCTGCAAATTCAGTCTTTGTCTTCAGACATTGGTTTAGCACTTCTGTTCACATGTGAATTAATGCAACAAAGGTTATCTTACGCGTCAATTTGTGAAGTAGTGGCTGGAATCTCTTTCTTTTTCAAGCTGGCTGGGCAACCGCCCTTTGCTTCTGCATTTGTACAGTAATTAAGCAAATGCTAAAAGGTTTTCATAGGTCAAGTATCCCTCAGGTAATGGTTTCTATTGATTTTTTGTCTCCTTTATGGATAACTTTGGAAGAAGTATGTCTAAATAGTTATGAGATATGTTTATTTAGAACTGCGTTCGTCTTAGCATCTTTTGCAGCTTTGAGAATTAGTGAATGTGGCAGTTAATAACTTCAGACAGTCCCCTTTGGAATTCTCGAATGTCCAATTTTCTGGTAACGCGTTGCTGGTGAAGGTAAGGAAATCTAAAACTGATCAATTTGCCAAAGGGTGCTTATTACATTTATATGACTTAGAAGGAAGTCATGATATGTCCAGTGGAGAATGTGAGGTCATTTTTATTCATTAGGCCTAAAGTGGACGGGCCGTTCTTGATACATAAGAATGTGAGACCTCTAACTAAATATCAATTTAACTCGGTATTAAGGAAATGCTTCATTAAATACAGTTGGCTGATTGCAAAATATCTGCTCATTCTTTCAGGATAGGTGCTGCTACTGAGGCAGCCCATCTTGGATTGGATGAGTCAGTAATTGAAAGAATTGGGAGGTGGGAGTCAAACCATTTTAGAATATATGTTCGTCCTGAATTGTTGAAGGTTTAATTTTGATTATATTTGGTTTTTAGATTCACCAATAGTTGTTTGGATAATTGGATATTCGTTCATATTTTGGGCCTAGAAGAGGGCACAGAGGCGAGTGTACAATGAAAACTTATCATTTAAAGAGGACCTTTCACCATTTTGCCCACAGGCAGTTCTAGATACTGCCGGAAAGCTGACAGTGCACTGAGTTCAGCACACTGTTGGCTTTCCCGATCTGTGCCCGGTGTGAAGAGCTTACGGTCCGGTACTGTAGTGCTCTATGGTCAGAAGGGCGTTTCTGACAGTTAGCCAGAGACGTCCTTCTTCACAGCACAGCCAATCGCGCTGTGCTGTGAGAGCCGGAAGGAACTCCCCCCTCCCTCCCTGATAATGCTCGTCTATGGACGAGTACTGCGAGCAGAGGGAGGGGGCGTTCCTCCCGGCTCTCACAGCACAGCGCGATTGGCTGTGCTGTGAAGAAGGACGTCTCTGACTGAGTGGCAGAAACTCCCTTCTGACCATAGAAGAGCTTCGGTACCGGGACCATAAGCTCTTCACACTGGGCACAGATCGGGAAAGCTGACAGTGCGCTGAACTCAGCGCACTGTCAGCTTTCCGGCAGTATATAGAACTGCCTGTGGGCAAAATGGTGAAAGGTCCTCTTTAATGTTGATTCAATTGAGGTGTTTTGGTTTGGTATTAGAGGGATGAAATGGACACAGTTAGTAGAAGAAATAATGAAACTACATATTCTAACCCACATCCTGAGTTTTTGATTGTCCATTTAGGAGGAAACGATTTGGGGAAGGTAAAAACAACTGAATTACTGTTTGAAATGAAGAGGGATTTTTAGCCCTGTTAACCCTTTTCCTGATACTATTCAGGAAACTATTATATTTGGAAGCCCACACCATCCTGGGTACTATCTCTGAAAAAATAAAAACTGAGTCAGGAAATAAACATTTTTCAAAGGGGCTATATCAGCAAAATCATGCTGATAGAGCTCCACATATGCGTGAATAGCCTTTAAAAAGACTATTCAGGCACCGTAAATGTTATATTAAACTAACCCCCAGTTTTAAAATAAAACCCTAAAAAAGAATGTTATCTACTTACGCATCGTGCACGCTGGGCGGGCATTCAGGGTGCGCCATCTTCTTCATCCACGCCTCTTCTTCCTCTGATGTCCTCCGGTCCCGTCCTCCTCCGGCGCTCACGAACTGACACTGATAAAAAAAATGGCCTGGGCGCCTGCGCAGTAGCCGTAGTAGAAGCCGCATGCTACTGCGCAAGCGCCCAGGCCATTTTTTTTATATCAGTGTCAGTTCACGAGCGCCGGAGGACGGGACCGGAGGACATCGGAGGAAGAAGAGGTGTGGAAGAAGAAGACGGCGCACCCTGAATGCCTGCCCAGCGTGCACGATGCGTAAGTAGATAACACTCTTGGTTGTCCAAGGTCCCTTGTGCAACCATAGTGTACAACCCTACCAAACGTAAGGTCAAGACTGGTGCTAAGATACTTCATTCCTGAACTTGGTAGTGGGTTGAAAGTCTTAGGTTGCTTGTGTTTCTGTGTGGCACAGTCATCATGGGACTGAGTTGGCGGAGAAGTCTCTTCATCCTTCTAAAGCTCAAGTTTGCTGGCGTAGTAGGTGTTGCTCAGTATCTTGCCAATCTTATTATTCTTTTACTCATCCCTCAGTCAAGGATTCCACAACTAAGTAGGGTCCAATCCAGTGTGGTTCCATCTTTGAACCCAATAATCCATGTGTTGAGTGCGGTAATGCAAGAGAACCCTCTCTAGGAGTCTGCTTACTAAATCCCTTTATTGTGCTGCTGGTAGAAGGTAAGGGAATCATTGATTATGTTGTTAATCTGTTTTCCCTTAGTCCTAAAAGCAGCACAAGCTTTCTTCCTTAGAAGATTAGTGTTTCTTTCTTTATAACTAACACAATAAGTGGAGGTCTCTTATAGGGGGTATCACTTAATTAATTCATTAGGCAACTTAAAAGTTCCACCTGTCCATGGCAAGCGTCACCGCATACCCTGCTCGGTAAGAAGGAGGGGGGATTGGCAGTACCACACGTATTACATTACTACTGGGCTGCCCACTTGCGCTGCCTTCCATTTTGGACAGCCCCGCAGGCTAGGTTGAGATAGAGAAACTCTGGTGAGCTCTGATACATCCCAATGTGTTTCTGTGGTCCCGTCCCTCCACTCCCCTTTTAGGCCCTATACGCTTCACAAGGGCTATTTGGATTACCTGCTCTAAAATCTTTCCCTTGGCCTCCCAGTGTTCGTCCATGATTTCCTTCCTGTACAACCCCCTCTTACCAAAGGGACTTACATCAGCTTTAGTTCGGCCATGGAATAGGCTGGGCCTTTTCGTGTCGCTGACTTGATAGACCCGCTAAAGTTGAAGCTCAGGCCCTTTGAGTATTTTGTGTCAGAACTACACCTACCTGCTACTGAGTGGTTGCATTACCAGCAGATTGCCTATTTTGTGTTTACACAGTTTGGCTCTCTGAAGGTGTCCCCACCGACTGCTTTTGAAAAACTTTGTTGTGCTGACACCTCTACTGCTGGCCTTATGTCCGACATTTATGTATCCTCTTCTCCTCTGGACGACAGGGCCCCATATTGCATAAATATATGGAGAAGTGATCTGGGGCCTTGAACAGGCAGATTTCCCCAAACCAATGGAAAATTATCTGGTCTCGTGCGGCTAAAACATCCACCTATGTTACGTTCCACGAGACCCAGTACAAGCTACTTATGCATTGGTACCATACCCCTGCCTTACTCCACTCTCTTAACCCTGGCATTTCTCCCCAATGTTGGCACTGCCGGGTAGGAGTGGGTAATTTGTATCATATCTTTTGGGACTGCCTGGGGATCCGTCCTTTCTGGTTGGAGGTCAAGTCCCTTACCGACGCTCTATTTATCCAGGGGTCCCCTTAGATCCTCTCACCTATCTTCTCAATCTTCCCCCTGCACGCCTAGGCAAACAATCCTCTAAACTGTTCCTTTATCTCTGTACTGCCGCCAGGACGCTCATCGCTCTCTGCTGGAAGACTGCCTCTCCTCCTTCTGGTTCAGCTCTTGTAGCCCGAGTTAAGGATGTGTGTAGCATGGAGAACCTGACGGCCTTGCTTAATCATACCGTTGAGGCATTCCAGGCTATATGGTCATCTTGGGACGCATACTGTATTTTGAATGGTCTCTGACTCCTTCCCCTTCCCTTCCTCCCCCTTCCCCTCATTTCCATTCTCTCGTTTTTGTAATGCATATATTTGCGTTTATTTGACGGTATGCGCATTGCTATATGTTCATGTGTTTTATGTTTTCAATTCTTACGTTGTATTGTATTTTACAAAAATCTTTTCAATAAAAACTACAGTTCAAAAAAAAACAAACATTCCACCTGTCCTACCAGCACACATGGGCAGAAATACCCCATATTTTGTATGTTCTCCCCGTGTTTGTGTGGATTTTCATCCCATATTCCAAAAGATATACTGATAGGGAAAAAAAATGTACATTGTGAGCTCTATGTGGGGCTCACAATCCACATTAAAAAACAAAAACAAAAACAAAAAAAAACATATTCTGCTGCTGCTAGGACTAAGGGAAAACAGATTAACCACATAATCAATAATTATTTTAAATAATCAGTGTGACAATTGGGGGTAATTTAGCATCAAAGGTAAGCAGTTTTCCTGGATTTATAGAGGTGTTGGTGGCACTGGGTGCCAAATAAACAGCAGATCGGGTGATGTAAACCAAAATAAGTGCCTTTATTCAGCTTACAACAGGAACAAAAAAACAACAAACAGCCTAGCCCACACACAGGGCACTACCTCACTTCTTGAACCCTGTCTATTCTACCAAGGGCAAGATACTCTGAGGTTTCTTCTCACCAGTCTGCATAGGAACTGCACTGACTGCATACCTATTAAAGGGGTGCCAGAGAAGCGTCTCCAGCGCCGCCTCCTTCTGCGTCCGCAGCGTCATCTTCAATGTCTTCTTCTGGCGTAGGCTCGTAACTTCTAGGCCAAGGGCCTTGGGCAGAGCAGACTGAGCAGGCGTAAAGGCCACGGGAAAATGGCCGCTTGCACAGTATTGTTAGCGGCCATTTTCCCGTGGCCTGTGTGCCTGCACAGTCTGCTCTGCTCAAGGCCCGAGGCCTAGAAGTTACGAGCCTGCGCTGGAAGAAAACATTGAAGATGACGCTGCGGAGGAAGAAGGAGGCGGCGCTGGAGACACTTCTCTGGCAGTGGTGGGGACGCCCCCATCGCTGTTTGAGCGCTGGGGCCCGCCCCCATCGCTGCGAGAGAAATCATTTGCATACTGGTAAAAAATGGTATTTCTAAGGAACGGCGCAGCAGAGACCATGTCTAAAGGTAAGAGACGAATAGCCTTTCTAAAGGCTATTCTGATGTCTTAGTCACAAAAAAAGGTTTTAATGGTAGAATCCCTCTAAAGAGGCTCTATCAGCAAAATCATGCATCATAGAGCCCCACATATGCGTGAATAGCCTTTAAAAAGGCTATTCAGGCACCGTAAATGTTATATTAAACTACCCCTCAAGCCCCCCCCCCCCTCCCCCAGAAAACAGAATGTGATAAACTTACCCATCGTGCACGGTGGGCGGGCATTCAGGGTGCGCCGTCTTCTTCAGCCATGCCTCCTCTTCCTGCGATGTCCTCGGGTCCCGTCTTACTCGCGAACTGCCATTGATAAAAAATGGCGTGGGCGCATGTGCAGTAGCATGCTGCTTCTACTATGGCTACTGCGCATGGCCCACGCCATTTTTTTTATCAATGTCAGTTCGCGAGTAAGACGGGACCCGAAGACATCGCAGGAAGAGGAGGTGTGGCTGAAGAAGACAGCGGACCCTGAATGCCCGCCCACTGTGCACGATGGGTAAGTTTATCACATTCTGTTTTAGGGTTTTATTTTAAAACGGGGGGGTAGTTTAATATAAGTTTAAGACCTTATGTAGCTCTGAGAACAGAAAAATAAAAAAGGTTATGGGGTTTGGAAGGAGGGGAGTCAAAAACGGAAAAAAAAATCAAAAAAATTCCTCTGGTGGAAAGGGGTTAAAGGCTGCTCACAACCCTTTCTGACGCTGGGTTCACACCAGCTCCTGAACTCCGTTCTCAGGTTTCCGTCTTCTGCATGCAGAAGACGGAAACCTGTCATGCCGAATCTGGTCGTGAGCGCCAGTGAGCGTTTTATGCGCTCTGTGGCGAAACCGTTTTTTTTAAAACCGGACACAGAGTACTGCATGTCCGACTGTGTCTGATTTAAAAAAAAAACGGTTTCGTCACGGAGAGCATAAAACGCTCACCGGCGCACACGGCTGGAGACTTTTCAAACCCATTCAAATGATTGGGATTGAAACATGCTGGAAGGTTTCCATCTCCTGCCCCTGTTTTGTGCAGGAAACGGAGTCCTGGCCGCAGATGTGAACGAGCCTATATCAGTAATTTCATGCCCTTTCACCCCATGGTCACTTCAGGTACACTTTACAGTCTCAGGGATGGTTCACACTAGCAACCGGGGACTCTATCTCCCTTCTATATTTAGGCGGTACACTAGATAATTGATATATTCGGGCACCCATATCCCATCTGCATACCTCCCAACCGTCCCGATTTCCGCAGGACATTCATGATTCCAGTGACGTGTCCCGTGGTCCCGGTTGGAGGGAGGTATGTCCCGATTTCAACTGAGATCTGCGTCCAGAGGACGCAGATCTGAGTTGAACACATACGCGGCTGAAGCAAGGAGCTGTCACAGTTCAGCTCCTTGCTTCGCTGCTGAACGCCGCCTACTGGCTGTGTAGACGCGATGTGATGACGTCACATCGTGTCTACAACTGTGCGCGCGAGAGAGAGAGAGCGGCGAGGGAACGAGGAGAAGGTAAGTTGTAGACTGAGGTGGAATGTGAAACTGGGGGCAGATGAAGGAGAGGACGGCATGACACTGGGGGAAGAGATGTGAGAACATGAATCTGGGGGCAGAGATGTGGAGACATGAAGGGGGCAGAGATGTGGGGACATGAATCTGGGGGCAGAGATGTGGAGACATGAATCTGGGGGCAGAGATGTGGGGACATGAATCTGGGGGCAGAGATGTGGGGACATGAATCTGGGGGCAGAGATGTGGAGACATGAATCTGGGGGCAGAGATGTGGAGACATGAATCTGGGGGCAGAGATGTGGGGACATGAATCTGGGGGCAAAGATGGAGGGGGGACATGAATCTGGGGGCAGAGATGTGGAGACATGAATCTGGGGGCAGAGATGTGGAGACATGAATCTGGGGGCAGAGATGTGGAGACATGAATCTGGGGGCAGAGATGGAGGGCACATGAATCTGGGGGCAGAGATGGAGGGGACATGAATCTGGGGCAGAGATGGAGGGGGGACATGAATCTGGGGGCAGAGATGGAAGGAACATGAATCTGGGGGCAGAGATGGAGGGGGGACATGAATCAGTGGGCAGAGATGGGGGACATGAATCTGGGGGCAGAGATGGAGGGACTGAATCTGTGGGCAGAGATGAAGGGGACATGAAACTGGGGGCAGAGATGGAGGGGGGACATGAATCTGGGGCAGAGATGGAGGGGGGACATGAATCTGGGGGCAGAGATGGAAGGAACATGAATCTGGGGGCAGAGATGGAGGGGGGACATGAATCAGTGGGCAGAGATGGGGGACATGAATCTGGGGGCAGAGATGGAGGGGACATGAATCTGTGGGCAGAGATGGAGGGGACATGAAACTGGGGGCAGAGATGGAGGGGGGACATGAAACTGGGGGCAGATGAAGGGTGTATATGAAACTGGGGCAGAGATGGAGGGGGAACATATAATTTACGGATGACTGTAGGAGGATTATACTGTGTGCGGGCATATGAAAAATTTATGAGAATGGGTGGAGTCAACACAAAAGTGTGCGTGGCTAAATTCGCAGCGGCACGCCGCACATTTTGTCCCTCTTTCGGTTCTTCAAAAAAATGCCGTAATTGTTTATTTAACCACTAACAATCTGGGCTCTAATATACATATAATACACATATATATTGTGCTGTGTCCTTTTCTAAACTCGCACACTGTTACCACAATCTACCATACACAAATCACTCTCGCTCGCCCAGGTTCAGGTCTCTGCAATGAGATTTGTTTGAAGTTGTATCAGTCATAGTTCTGTACATCAAAACCAGAGCACAAATGTGAACAAAGCCTTATTAGCTATGAAAACCAAAAGTGTAATTTTTTATTTTTTTTTACAATGATTTCATAATTTATTTGTTTTCTCGCCCCATATGGTGCTGAACATAAAGCATGTATGTCACTGCTGTAATGTGAATTCACATCACACAATACTGCCAGCAAAACGTGGCAAGCTCCATCCTTCGGCTAGGTTCACACTGAGGGTTTTCCTTGCGTTGCAAACTGCATGAAAGCCTTTAAGGGTAAGCTATAGACTAAAAGCGTGTGGTTTTTTTTTCCAAAGCGTTGTTCATTGCGTTTTAGCAGAGCTTTCCTCTGCGGCCTTTGTGCCGTTACATGCAGGGAGTTGTAGTTTCCAGCAGTTAGAGTGCCGCCGTTACTGACCCCTGACCCCGGCACTGCTCCACCTGACTTTTGGGTTTGACTCCGTTGCTACGCGCTGGCGTTATTTCCAGCCATTAGAAATGACGTGTAAAAGTACTTTGTGAACACGGACCAGTCACAGCTTCTTTCTCACAAAGAATCGCAATGATTAGTGGCCAAAGCCGAACGTGATTGGCGGAGGTTAGAGGGGGGCGTGGCTAGGCGCGGCGGGGAAACGGTTTGAAGACAAGCCCCGCCTGACGCTCAGGCATGAGTAGTGTCCGTTACCGAGGCTGCCATTCGTTCTCCCCGGTGCTCGAGTGCAGGTGACGTTGTGTGGTTATTGTATGTTACCGACACCCTGGCGGACCCGGCGGCGTCCTCTGTGGTATCCGCCATATCTGCTTGTAGTTTCTGTTTGTAGTGTCAGTGCAGGTAGAGACATCCCACTGATGTGAATGGGAGCTTAGAAAGCCTTATGGTTAGCTGGGCCTGTGGTCAATGATATATCACGACGTACAAATGGAGCAGCAGTCTGCACGGCCACTGCCAGGACACTCATCTGTTTGAGATCACATGCACTGTACTTGGCTGGCTTCTATAATCCCATAGGTCTGACAGGAGCTGCAGCAGACCCCCCCCCCCCCATGTCTTTCAATGACTGGTGGGGGTGCCACAGGTCAGACTTATTCCCTACCCTCATCTTCTGTACACAGAGTTTTTTGCAGGCAGATTTTGACGTGGAATCTGCTTCAAAATTTGCCTGCAAAAATGTTCCCCATTCATTTCAATGGGAGTCTCTTGCAGTTTTTTTCTGCTAGCGAATTTTCACAGCTAGCGTGAAAAAAATGCGACATGCCTTATCTTCACATGGATTCCACTCCTGGGTCAGACGCGACTCGAGACTCCCTCCTGATTATGCTCATTCATCCGGGCCACTAATCAGAAGTGGGAAGTGGCCACTAATCAGAAGCGCCACTGAATGCACTGTATCAACCACATGGCGAATAAGGTTTTCGGTGTTAGGTCACAGGCAGATGGTATTTTTATGGAAATATGAGCATGCTGTGGACCTTCATATCTTCAAATACTACAGATTACAGTTAATCCTAACAATTTAATACCCAAAGACACACAGTGCAAACATCTATAAAAATGAAAAGGATTAAAACAGAACAATACTTAGAAGTTTTTGGTTCCAGGAGCTTGCAGGGCCTTCTATAGTGAAGGAGACACTTGGCTCTCTTAACTGAGACCTAGAGCTTTTGTCAAATCTGTGGAAGCAGCTAAGGCCAATATCCAGCCATACTATCTTGCCAGGATACCCCCCTCCTCTTACTCCTAAATCCTGGGGAAGAAGGCTCTTTTCATGGCTGCAGGAACACTGTGGCTCTGGAAGTTGGTTCAAGGCACCCCTTCCTCTCGCAGGGTCACTAAACTAAAACATCTGGTCAGCCTGAAAAAGCAATTTCCCCTCTGACCTCCCCCTCCGTATACACAGAAATCACTGAAGCAGATGAATGACACACAAACAAACACAACATTCCAAAAGGTATATGTATGATTTATATGAATAAGCAATAATACATACATACGGTAATACTACCTAGCTCCTGTCATCACACTCCCCATTCAGGTATTTAGCCTATACTTTTTGTGGCATAACCCAGTTAAATGTTTTATACCAATGTTTCAACTCTTGGCTACATCTAAATTATAGGCATAACCCTATAACAGAATAAATTCTAATGGAAATGGCAACTTCCAGTAGATCCTAACATTACTGTGAATAAACTTATTTATTTTTTATACAATAAGGATGTGCTGCCCAATTCACTTGTGAAGGATTTCACTTTTGGGTTTATTTTGTGTAATACCAGTAAACTCTGAAAGTGTTGGCTTGTAGGAGCGGCTATACATATTCCCAGTATGACTGCATTCAATGGTTAAATGTGCATTTGAAAAGTTTGTGATTTTCAGGGGACCCAGAACAATAAAAAATAGTTGTCCAAGCTAGAGCCCCCCCCCCACCTCTAGGAATGCTATATTGTAATCTATACTGTACAAAATATATGGTAACATCTTGTTCATTAATCTACAGCTCCATAGAAGGACGATGGCGGCTCTGGATAGGTACAAAGAATCAGGATTTCAGCAGCCCGGTAGTACAAGCTCTAATCCTTTATCTGTACATTACTGGTATGATTTCATGCCGTTTGGCTTTGACTTTGTCCCCTTATTCTTGTATTGCAGTAAGTGGACTTAAGCATGGGAGCAGTTCTTCCTACACAGAGTGGCAAACTCCTCAAGTATCAGGAAAACCTCTGAGTAGAATTTCTGTATCTCATGGGAACAAGCAAGGTGCCAGTGTCTCTGAGGGAATTTCTGCTTCTGAACATAATGATGGTGAGTTATAATGTACAGTTTCCTAAAGCAGAAAATCCTATTGGAGAGCTGCTCTATGTATGTCCCAAAATCTTTTTGGCATAGTCAAGAGCTAATGCAAAGACTGTTTATTGCTGAAATATCATGCATCCTTCGGTTTTTTTTTTGACCGTTTGTCTTCAGCGGGGGACCATCATGAACAATGTCAGGAGGAAAGTGTTGACATAAAAGGTATTGGATTGCAGCAGTGCAGGTTTTAGTGGTTTGTAACTTCAGGCACTGAAAAACTGTCCAGGTATATGAATATGTTCTTGAGTTTTCTCGTGTGAAGGGAACCCAATGAACCTCTGTTTTACAAGACCAAAAGTATGTAACCTATAATTCTGTATGTTCCAGTTTTCCCCTGGAACCATACTGTTGTGTATAGAAAGCTCCAACTATTTGTGCTCGGCTGTCTCTCAGTCCCATTCACTTTGAACGGAGCAGCAGGTTACATGCTTGGCCACAATCCTGTAACTAGTCTAGTGGGGGCTTAAAAACCTAGCTTTGTATAGCTAAGGTTCTACATTGCAGAATTTAAGGGTGTTTTGGGGTTGTTGGTTTTTTTTTTGAAGATTTTGCTGCACTTTTTGAGACAGAGTCAAATATGGCTATAAAAGAAATGGGAAATATATAGAAGCTCATATACTTCTACATTCTGTCAAATCCACTCTTGTCTTTGCCTCAAAAAAAATGCAGCAAAATCTGCAACAAAAAAACTACGTTTTTACAGTACGTTTTCGGAATGTGGGGCCTCAGCCTAACACCAGCGATTTCTTTACCATAGTTATCTAGTACTTTAACTGTTTAAAATCTTTTGACAACAGGGTATATAGTATCAAACCTAAGTTTCACTCTAGCTGCATGCTTATTATATGGCAACCTCTGTGGAAAATTCCTACAAGATTTTTAAGGATTCCTCTGCTCCACTGTCATTTTATTGGAACAGAGATATGATCACATTAGTGTTTGTTATATATTTTTTTCTCAAGATGACCGCTTTTGCGCCAGCCAGAATATGCAGCTCTCCCTTGTCATACAGTGCATAGCCACACAAGAGGCTTCCATAAGGTGTCAAATTGTCAGACTTAAAATCCTCTCATTACATTAAGCTGATTATACTCTATAACTTCCTATTTGACCATCTTATACATTTTTTGTTTTTTATCTTTCCTTTTGTAGATTTTTGCAATACCAGTGATAGTACTTCCTTCCAGCCAATCAGAAGCCAGATCCCTATTCCAACAGCACATGTTGTGCCTTCTACTATGGCAACATCTTCAACGAACACAAGAATATATGATAGAGTTGGGAATTCCTCAGAATCTGCTGTACAGTTCTGTCCCTTTACATCATCTGTAGACCCTTCCCCAATTGAAGACGCCAGAAAGTTTGAAATGCCTAATATCGAACCTACCATGAACCAGTCTGCTTTGTTAAATACCTTTTGCACAGATGGTAGAACTGACCACCTTACAGCAGTTATCAATGGTGCTGTTGAGCCTTATAAGTCTCTTCCCGAGAGCAGGGAAATTGGAGGAGTGGAGCTGACTCATAGAGCTAGATACCAGTCTTCAAATCTGCAAAATCATGGCTGGCGTGCAGATTCATACAGTAACCAGCCAGCTGCAGAATACAGCTTATGGAAACTTCCGCAACAACAGTATGTAGACAACGTGAGAATGAGGATGGAAAAACTTCAGGTATCTTGAATTAGGGCTAGGCAATTCATTGTAACGTAACAAAAATTGAAAGTTTGCTAGATTAATTGATGTGAACATACTTACATTGTTATTTTGCACCAATGTCTCTCACTGCCATTGGCTAAAGGATAGATCACTATCTGTACATTATACAAACTGGATTGCTGATGTGTTATTAACTAAAATCAAAATTTGGTGACCTAGCATTGGTAGCATGTAGAAGAACAGAGTGTCCTAAAATAATCGCAATCGAGGTAATAAGTTCAGTTACTCATGATCTTGTTTTGGGTCGTAATCGCCCAGCTCTATCTTTAATGTATGTATGTTCATCAGTGTATCCATACCTCTGCCTGTATGTCTGACTGCTGCTCAATCTCTTACAGCTTGTGAGAGATTATTCTACAGCTCCAGTGTACTCTGCTGGACTTCATCCGATTCCAAATGACTGGGAGCGAGTTGTGAAGGCTAGTGACAACATTCTACTTGAAAAGGAGGTGATGTTGGACAGGTAAGAGCATTGTGAATGAGGTTGGTGCTGCTTATACTCAGCATTAACTGTTACTGTCGTCTATTGGAATAGTAGAAAAATGACAATTGTTTCATTTGTATGCAGTTTTCTAGTTAACATTCTAATGGTCGCTAGATAAGTAGCATAACCCTATCCCTGCCACCCATGTATCTAAACCTCCTCCCAGTGTGGCACTTTTCTAGCAGAGGACGTATCTGAAACGTCCTTACTTCTAATGCCGATATCTCAGGATTGATTAGGGCTATGAAGATGGTTTTGGATTAATTTGAAAGATGAGGAGAATTTCTTCAATTCACTGTTGAAAACGCTATTCTGCATTGAGATCCCAATACAGATCCCAATTCCTGACGTTTTTTACAGCAGATCGCTCCAAATCTGTAAGGACTATAATGAAGATCGTGGTATCATTTTAAAGATGAGATTCATCTTCATAGCCCTAATGGATCCTGAGATATAGGGCTCTAAAATGTAATATAATCAGTCACCTTGGCAGCCATCCACATGAAATGAGTTTCTGACCAAGGGGCCCAAAGTAAGGCTTGTGGAGAGGTTGGGGCCACCAGTGCTGATTTCAATGTCGCCCACTGTGGACAGTCTTTCAGCTTATATATTAAAGCGGTTGTCCCATCAGTAACACAGATGTATTTTGGAGCAGAATTGTAAACCCAGTCAGTTATTGCTTAATGTTCAAACAAGCATTCATCTAACTTTGTAACTGACAACCCCTTTACATCATATTCCATTTTTGTTCTATTTCTATATTTTACAGGCAGCGTCAGCACATTGCAGTCCTAGAACAGAAATTAAGGGAGGGAGAGATGCAAGTCCATGGCACACTACTAAGCCAATCTAGTCCATACAATGATATGTGTGTCCTGAGGTTACAGGTAACTGTATACGTCCACTAAAGCCTTCATATCATCTCTTTAAAGACTTACAGGAAATAGTTAACCTGTGTTCTTAGGACTTACAACAGGAGGTTACATTCTTAAGAGCACAGTTTGCGGAGAAGACGGATTCAGCTGCTCGGGAGAAAGCAGAGTTGGAGAAAAAACTATGTGCCATGGAGGCAGAAAGTAGAGGCTTACGAGAAGAAATGAAGGAGGCTGTACAAAAACACTCTGATGAAATGAAGAAGCAGGAGGAACGTGTGAGTTACCATAACTTTCTGATCATATTATTTCAGCTGAAACAATAATTTCCAAAAGTGGTGACTTGTATATGCTGTAACAGGTGAAAGGTAGAGAACGGCATATAAATTCATTAAAGAAAAAATGTCAGAAAGAAGCCGAGCAGAATAAAGAAAAGCAACAGAGGATAGAGACACTGGAGAGATACTTGGCTGATCTTCCTACAGCAAAAGACCACCAGAAACAAGTGCTGCAGGTAATTGTTCACACCATTATAGTTTGAGTTCACAATTTGTAGATGGATCTTCACTTTCTAATGTAAAGAGCTCAAAGAAATCACTGACTATTTTTCTGAAGTGCAGTAACTGTTTATCTCAAAAAAAGAGTCCAGATTCCCCGCATAGACATAGGTTTTTGGAAAATCACATGTTGGCTACTTTGTTACCACTAGAGAGAGCGTTTCAGCTTACTTTTTATCCATTGAATAACGTGATATGCATTTAAAGTATGTTATAAATCTCTCTATAAATATGTCTCTGCAGGAAATTTAAAGCATATGTTTCATAAAAGTATTTACTACATATTTTCCAATCCTTTTGTAGCCATTCCTGGCTTTGGCTCAAGAAAACACAGTAAAATCAGCAACAAAAAGAAAAAACCTGTTTCCATATTGTGAAGCCTCGGCCTAAGGGCTAATTCACACGGGGACATTGAGGAGGATTTTGACAGCGGAATCCACGTCATAATCCTCCTATATACAATGTTAGTCTATGTAGAGGGCTAGGTTTTTTTTTTTTTTACGCTAGGCGAAAAAAGAAGCGACATGACCTCTTTCTTCAGGCGTTTTCCGCCTGAAGAAAGCAATAGAAGTGAATGGGAAGCGCAAAACGCGCATTGTTTTGGTTTTTTTTTTACAAAAAACTGCACGGTAAAAAGCGCAACGCTTTTTTTTTTCGGCCCGTTCTCTTTAAGGATGGGAAAATCACCTGGAAGCAGTTTTTACAAAAAAATGCTCCACAAATAGCGGGCCAAGGTCCAAAAAACACTTCCTAATTAAAAAGCCTTTTTTTCCGGTGCCAAAATAAGCCACATGTAATTTATGTGTGAACTAAGCCTAAAGGTGTTTTTCAACGAAGAGAAAACTGCAGGACCTTTCTCCCTCCCTCCCTCCACATTCAATCTGAGTGCAGCCAGCCAGAATATGTGTGGAGCTGGTGGCGATCTCCTATACCTTTCAAGCCAATTGCTGTACAAGAGAGGGAGAGGTCCTGCAGTCTTTTCATGGGTAAAACATTCTTCATTCTTTTGAGCTATGTTTTTGTATTTTGTCTTTATATGTAGATGAAAGAATTTCAAGAGCAAAATCTCCTCCTACAAGAGAAGTTGAGTGATCTAGAGAATAAACTTGGAGTATCCAGAGCAGACTGCAGGGAAAGTGAAGCACAACTTGCAGCTCAGAAATTAAAGGAGCAAGAGCATTTGGAGACCATTGAAAGGTACCAAGTGAGAAGAAAAAATTGTTTTAATTTTGTTCAGGTAAGATGATTTACAGGTTTTATTTATTTTTAGTTTACAAAAAGAAATAAAGAAGTTGGAAACGACAGACTGGAAAGAAGAAGAAAAACGTTTAACAGAAGAGGCCAATAATCTACAGCAAAAAATTGAAAGTTTATATAGAGAGCAGGATTGCTTACAAAAAGTAGGTTATCTTTCATATTTATGGTTCTGCTTTTTTGTTTTATTTTAATACACTGTATAAGGTGGGTTGTGGTTTTTGTTTTTTGTGAAAAAATACACTGTGTATATGTATTTTATTTATATAGTGCCATTATATTCCAAAGCTATTTACAGACGTTGCCAATCACTTTCCCATGTGGGGCTCACAAGCTACACATAAGAGAATGACTGGCAGCGATCATAAGATACATACATACATACATACATACATGACAGCGATGCAACAGCAGTCATCCCAGTTTAGTGTAAATGTAATAGGAGGCTTCTATTAGGGACAGTAGATCAGAACTTATCAGTCCACGATAGTGGTGGTCGTGCCCCCTCTGATTGCCACCATTGACCAATAGAAGTGATTGGTGACATCACAGCACTGCGATACCCCTGGCAACCTCTGTAAACTACTCTGTTGGATTTAGTGAGCAGATGAGAGAAGTTGCAGAGCTGTGCTGAATTTTGCTTATTTGCCTTTCATACTTACCTCCTCTGTTGCCTCCATCTGCTGTGTCTCCTGTGCATATACCTCCTCATTTTACCTTCTGCATTACACTCTGCCCACCTCTTCATTGTACCACATGCCACCGCCCCCCCCTTCCGGACAGCTGCTACCCATCTGCCTTTCCTTCTCATTGTACCATCTTTGTTTGTGGCTACATCTTTGTACCACTTCTGCCCCATGTGTGTGTCCTTGTCTGATTTGTTCTCAGGCCCATCTCCCTTTATTTAGGAAACGGTCACCTTAGTTAACCCCTTAACGACTGGCCCATAGTAAAATTACTTTGGCACTGACAGGTCCTTCCTAACTGCCTTATAGCAAAAATACATCAGGCAGTCAGGATAGATTTTAACCTGACAGTGCCGACTTGGGGAGCGGGTGTTAGCTGTATCTGAAAGCTAACACCTTGCTCCATAACCCCCCCCCCCCATTTGAGCTGAGCTCCAGTGGGGGGGGGGTTTAACTCCTGGGATGCCGCAATAAAAAATGATCGCGGCATCTAAGGGGTTCCGCAATAGATCTGTCCCCGTTGACATTCACTGCGGCAAGACGTGGGGGTGCCGGTATGTATAATGTGCAGCCTGGGGTCTGACCAGTGACTCCAGGCTGCCACGAGTCCCCGTTACCTGGTTGATCCTGCCGGGTAATGCCTATGCGTCTCTATAGGCTGCAAGACACGTGCAGCCTATAATACAGGATTAGTGATGAAACCATCACTGATTTAAGTGTCCTAAAGGGACACTTGAAAAAGTCAAAATAAAAAGTGTAGAAAATAGTGTATGAAAAAAATAAATTTATAAAGCCCCCCAAAATCCCTTTTTCTAAAGAAAACTATTATATAAAATACTAAAGTAATAAAAACAATGCATAATTAGTATTATTGTGTCCGTAACAATCTGTACAATAAAACTGAAACAATATTTAATGTACATGGTGAACATTGGAAAAAAACCCGCCGGAATTAATGATTTTTCGCCATCTCACCTTACAAAATATGCTATAAAAAGTGATCAAAAAGTCATATGCACCCCACAACAGTACCAATAAGAAGCACAAGTTGTCCTGCAAAAAATAAGCCCTCAACCAACACTGTCAACTGAAGATTAAAAATGTTACGCCTCTCAGAAGATGGTGATGCAAAAATCATTGATTTATGTTCCCAAATGTGTTTTTGTTTTTCTGTAGAATTAGTATCGCATAAAAAAAATAAATAAATATATATATATATATATATATATATATATATAAGTATCGCTGTATCCGTACCGACCCGCAGAATAAGGGCCACATGTTACTTATACTGTACGCTGCATGGAGAAAAATTAAATGTACTGCCAGAATCGATTGCTTTTTAAATCCGGGAAAAAAAGAGTTAATAAAATATATTCAATAAGTTGTAGGCACCCAAAAATGGTGTTATTACAAAATGCATCTCATACCGCAAACAAAAATCCCTTATATGGCAACGTAACCAGAAAAATAAAGAAACTATACCTTGCATAATGTGAAGACAAAATCGTCGAATCATTAGAACGCAACTGGCTGCAGTAGGAAGGGAATGTATAAGCTGTGTGAGCGAATATCAGGGGACCGCACCACTTACATATTCCCTCTTCACCATCCGCTATAGAGTCACGTCTGGGATACTAATACTCACTACACCCCCTGATAAATTGTTTGAGGGGTGCAGTTTTCAAAATGGGGTCACTCCTTAGGGGAATCCACTTTTCTGGTACCTTACAGGCTCTACAAACATGACATGGCGTCCAGATACCAAACCTCTGAATCTGCGCTTCAAAAGCCGCATAGCGCTCCTTCCCTTCTGCACCCTGCTGTGTGCCCAAACTGCAGTTTATGCCACAGGTATGACACATGTATGACACTGGTGTACCCGGGATAACGGACGTAAAGTCATATGTGATATAAACTGATATTAGGGCACAGCTGAACACAGAAGGGAAGAAGTGTTATTTGGTTTTTGGAGCACAGACGGTTTGGTTTTTGGATGCGATGACACTTTTGCAGAGCTGAAACGCCAGTAAAGTGAAATCCCCTGACATGTGACCCCATTTTGGAAACTACACCCCTGGAGGAATTTATCCAGGGGTACAGTGAGCATTTTTAACCAAGTGTTGCTATAACTTATTATCCATTAATGAATACGAAGCTGATTGTGAAAATGACAATTTCCAGAAATACGTCAGTTCAGTGAGTAATATGTTGTGCCTGACTTGTATCAGAGATAAACCGCTCTAAAAGCTGTTGTGCCCGGGATACCCGCTTACCAGTTTTTGGAGTGTGTATCTCTGCTGACATAAGCTGGGCACAACATATCGGGCAGTGAAATGGAAAGTCTCTGGAAAAATTAAATTTTTAACTTCTCATTATCAGCTGCGCATTAATTTCTGGAAACTAAATAAATGTAACACTCAAGGGTTAAAAATGCTCGCTACACCACTTGATAAATCCCATCAGTGGGCTAGTGTCCAAAATGGGGTGACATGTCTGCGGATTCCTCTTTATTGGCAATTCAGGGGCCTTCCCGGCTGTGCCAGAACAGCCATTTATACCCACATATGTCATTAAGTATGTTATCTGGGGTACAGCAGTGTCATACATGTGGGCATACGTTGCAATTTGGGTACACAGCAGGGCGCAGATGTGAAGGAGGGCTATGTGCTTTTGGAGTGCAGATTTAGATTGTTGGTTTTTGGATACCATGTCACATTTGCAGAGACCCTAAAATTGCGCCTACAAAATGGGGTCACTTCTTGGAGAATTCCAGTTTACTGTCACCTCCAGGGCTCTGTAAAATCATGGCCCCCAGAAAGTCCATCTAAATCTGTACCCCATATGGCATATGCTGGGCACAATATATCAGGCACTGAAATGGCATACACAACTTAAAAATTGCAATTCTATCTCTGCACCAGTTGCTGTACAATACTTTTTGAAATCCCAGTAGGGTTTCTACTACCTCCATAGATGAATACCTTTTTAACCACTTCTGGACCGCCCATAGACTATATACGTCCGAGAAGTGGCTGCCTTGTTCTGACAGGACGTGCCGGTACGTCCTGTCAGAACACAGCTATTGCACGAGCAATTCGTGCAATTGCTGAAGCTGGGAGCTGGCTGTAACTTTAGCCAAAGCTCCCAGAGAGAAGACAGGGAAGGCTTATTCCCATCCCTGCCTTCTCGATTGCTGTGTATACAGCGGTCACGTTATTTGCCGGGCTCAGTGTCTTGCAAGAGCTGCTGTAGGACCCAGATCAGCTCTGTATACTGTGCATAGCAGCGTGCAGGAGGCTCTATTCCTCCTGCAACTGGGGCTAAATGTACCAGCCCCAGTTATAGGAGAAATCAGCCTCTAATACAAAAAAAAAAAAAAGTGATCAGATGTCCCCAAAGGTCTCTTTTGACCTTATGGGGACAACATCTGGAAAAAAAATATTAAAAAAAATTAGTTTGAAAAAAAAAATAAATAAATAAAAAAAAAAAGTAAAATAATACACCAATAAAATGCTGTTATTAAAGGTTATAGCCCCACCCCCGACAAAGCCATACAAAATAAAAATTACCGTAACTGAGAGGAAAAACTATTTTATAAAGTTTTTCAGTTGCACTTTATTGTATTATTAAATTAAAAAAAAAAAGAAAAGTGAAAACCAGACACAATTTCCCTCCTATTTTGTTTATATTTTCCCGGATATAAAAAAAAAATTAAAACGCATTCGAAAATAAAAACAACATAAAAATATAAACCTATGTGTCCCCAAAAAAAGACGCAAAAATTAGTTGAATGAGACATATGAGAAAAAAACGTTACAGCCCTCAAAACCGCACATACAAAATAAACCTAAAATGTGTCTGGTCCTGGACCACAAATTGGCCCGGTACTGAAGTGGTTAAGGAGTGAAGTTTTAATGTGGGGTCACTTCTTGGGGGTCTTATATGTAGTCCTGCCTCAGGGAACCTGCATATATGATTGCACCAGAAAAGTTTTCCAGCTACATCTGTGCTCCAGTAGTCTAAATAGTGGTTCTTCCCTTCTTAGCCCTGCCATGTGGCCAGGCATCTTATAGCGGCTACAAATAGAAAATTGCCAAAACCCACATTATAAATGATGGGGTTTATATGGCATGCCAGTGAGTCATCTCGCCATGCAGTCCCAAACAGACAGGAAATGTGCTAGGCTGGAAACTGAAGGGAATCATGGCAAGAGGGGAGGTGAAGAAAGGGAAGATCTATTTCTATGGACACCCATTGCTTATCCAAAGCTCTATGTTGCCAGTCGAAAAGGAGCAATAGGACAGCTGATCTGTAATATACCCGCCTCTCCTTTGCCTGGGTTAAATTTCAGTATACTTCGGAAGGGGCCTCAAACAAAACACCCAAATAGCTTCTGAAGGTTTGAGAAGTAGTGTCATGGGACTGGGATTGGTAAGGCTTGGAAAGGTAAAGAAAACTGGGAACCATGTCCATCTTCAATGGCTTTATGCATCCAGACCAGGACAACCCGGTGACGTTATAGTTTCTCAGGTCCACCTAGGTATTTAATGGGGAATGTGAGATCAATTGTGAATAAGATGGATGAACTGACTGCACTGACCAGACATCAACAGGAGTTTCGTGAGTGCAGTATGATGGTTTTTACAGAGACTTGGCTTACTGAAATCACTCCGGACACACTCTCCTCCTTGGTGGGCTTCAAACTTTTTTGTGCGGACAGGACGCTGGAGTGCGGTAAGCGCAAGGGAGGAGGGGTCGCAATATTTGTGAATGAGAGATGGTGTAATCCAGGACATGTTGTAGTTAAGAAACAAATGTGTGGAAAGGATATTGAACTGCTAGCTGTGAGCATGAGACCTTATTACCTGCCAAGGGAACTATTACATGTTATCGTATTAGCTGCATATGTCCCCCCCCCCCTCCTCTGCTAAAGCTGACACTGCCTGTGAAGTCCTCCATGCTGCTGTGAGCGAGCTGCAATCATCTCACCCCCATGCCCTGCTCCTAGTGTCTGGAGACTTCAACCACGTCTCCCCAGCATCCACTCTACCTGGCTTCACCCAGTATGTAACCTGCCATACAAGAGACAGCAAAACGCTGGACTTGCTCTTTGCCAATGTAAGGGATGCATATAACTCATCTGCCCTACCACCCCTAGGCAGATCAGATCACAACCTGGTACATCTGCGACCCACATACACTCCACTGGTGCCCCTCACACACCAAGACCCACCCCCCACCGACTGGCAGTAAATTGCAATCCGAATGTCTGATCCTCAGAGTCTCTGGTGTGTCGGAAAATCAAGAGGATTAAGGCAGACCAGGCCGGTGGGCCCGATGGGATAAGCGCAAGAGTTCTTAAAATGTGCAGTGACCAGCTGTGTGGTATTATTACGCACATGTACAATATGAGTCTAAAGCTGGGAGTGGTACCTCAACTGTGGGAAAACATCTTGTGTGGTACCAGTCCCAAAGAAACCCAACCCGATGGACTACAATGACTACCGACCTGTAGCACTGACATCCCATCTGATGAAGGTCCTAGAGAGACTGGTCCTGACACACCTACGCCCCCTAGTGAGCTCCGCTCTGGACCCCCTCCAGTTTGCCTACCGGCCGGGCATTGGGGTAGATGACGCCATCATCCACCTTCTTCATAGAGCTCTCTCTCACCTGGAGAAACCCGGGAACACTGTGAGAATAATGTTCTTTGATTTCTTCAGTGCGTTCAACACCATTCAGCCAGAGCTACTGAGGGAGAAGCTGAACCTTGGTGGAGTGGTTCATCACCTGTCCAACTGGATCCTAGACTACCTGACAAACCGCCCTCAGTATGTGAGAGCCCGGGACTGTGTGTCTGACACGGTGATCTGTAGTACGGGGGCACCACAAGGTACAGTTCTTGCCCCATTTCTCTTCACACTGTACACTGCTGACTTTAGGCACAATTCCTCCAGCTGTTACTTACAGAAGTACTCTGACTCTGCTATAGTAGGCCTTATCACTGATGGGGAATACAGAGACTTAAACCGGGATTTTGTTGAATGGTGGCAGCAGAACCATCTCAGGATTAATGCTGGGAAGACCAAGGAGATGGTGGGGGACTTTAGTAAACGGAGAGGTGCTCCGACCCCGGTGGAGATCCAAGGAACATGTATTGAGATAGTCAGGACCTATAAGTATCTGGGTGTGCTCCTCAACAATAAACTAGACTGGGCTGACCACCTGGAGGCGCTGCACAGAAAGGGCCACAGCAGACTCTACCTGCTCAGGAGGCTGAGGGCCTTCGGAGTCCAGGGGACACTTCTTAGGGCCTTCTTCAACTCTGGTTGCCTCAGCCATCTTTTTCGGTGTAGCCTGCTGGGGGAGCAGTATATCAACCAGGGACAGAAATAGACTTGACAGGCTGATCAGGAGGGCCAGCTCTGTCCTGGGGAGCCCCTTGGACCCAGTACAGGTGGTGGGTGACAGAAGGACACTGTCCGTGGTGACCTCCATGCGGGAGAACAAATCCCACCCCATGTATGAGACCTTGATGGCACTTGGCAGCACTGTAAGTGACCGTCTGCTTCACCCCAAGTGTGAGAAGGAGAGCTATTGCAAGTCCTTCCTTCCAACCGCGACCAGGCTGTATAATCTACATCAGACCAAGCGAAGATCACTCCGCACAGAGAACTAATGATTATGAATGTCCTCCTTCTTAATTCTCTGTTCCTTAGCTGCTATGGACTCCTAGTATATCTTTCTCAGCATATGTGTGTCTGCTACTTCTGTAATATTTACTGTGTATTATCATGTATCTGTATTACTATGCAGCTGAAACATACTGAAATTTTCCCACTGTGGGACTATTAATGGATTGGATTATCTTATCTTATCTTAATGGAGTGAGGCTGCCATTCAATGGAGAATTGGTCGGCAAAGACTCATTGAGAATGGATTGGGAAGGAGATATGAGGTTGAGTGACGTAGAGGAGAAGGTAGTTTGCATATAGTGTTGTCTTAACCTGAAAGTGACCTGTTTGGGGGGGCCCTGTATCCCAGGGTACTCCTGCAGAGCTACTATGAGGTGTTCCATCACTTGCACATAAAGCAGAAGAGATAGGGTTACAACCCTGTCTGGTTCCATTATGGATTGTTGGAGCGTAACCTAGCTATGGCATCCCCATTAAGTGATAGAATATTGCTTAAGAAATTAGGTCCATGCCCCATGTATTCCCCAGCGTAGCACGCAGGAATCTTCAGTGTACACGATCAAAAGCCTTTTTGGCACTGACAGAGAGAAGGCAAAGTGGGGTATTATGGTTGCTCGATGCCTTGGAGATATGGAGTGTTTTGTAAATGTGATCGTTGATTGGGGAGGTAGAAGCCTGTTAGGGCGACCTCTTTGCTGCCGATATGTAGTTGGCTCAGTACCTCCTGTTTGAGAGATCCCTTGGATTTAGAAGTCGGGTTGCCGCTGTGGAACTAGGAGGGTTAGTACCTGTTGCACCGGAATGTGGTCTTTTGTGAAGTGGGTCTCCTGTAGGACCAAAACAGAGAATGAGCCTTATGTATTTGGTACAAAATTTGTTTCCTCCTTTGGGGGAAGTGAAGCCCCCTAGCATCAAAGAATCAAAAGTTAACAGAGGACAAGGGGTCATTAATGGAGAAAAACTGGGTAAGAGTAGGCAAGAAGAAAAGATGAGACAAAAATGACAAGATCTACAATCAACAGTCAGAAAAAAAAAAGAAGAGGGGAACAAAAACAAACATAGAGAACCAGAAAGTGGGGAGGAAGAATCTCCCTCTTAAGCGCAGAGAAAAATGGTGAAAACTCAAAATATCACACTACACAGTAGTGCGAGGACCCCTATGGGACACGAGTTTTCCAATGATGGAGCTACCCCCACAGACCGAATAATAAGACAGTGAACAGCATGAATTTAAATAAAAAACAACCCGACTAGGAACTATAGTGAATCTTTAAATGTAATATGAGAGGGGAAGAATGTGGGAGACATAGGGTGGCCTAGAGGCAAACAGAACAGGATTGCGAAGATTTGCAGCTTCACAATGCCATGACCAAGCCGCGCCCCCTCTAAACAGCGTTTTGGTTTGTTTTTTACCACAAATGGGTAATTGCTGTACTCGGGAGAAATTGTGTAACAAGATGGGCTACTTTATTCCCTGGTAAAAGGGGGGGGGATGAAACAGTGCATATACTTGGAGAAATTAATTTTTTCAAATTGATGGACAAATTCTAATAATTTCAGTGAACGGCCTGGTGGTTCAAAATGGTCATATCACACACACATGAATTCCTTAAGGGGTCTAGTTTCCAAAATTGAATTTTGTGAATCTTCCACTGTTGTGGTATCTGTAAGGCTTCAAATGTAACACGTGACCAAAATCCATAAAGTTGCTCTTTCATTTCTGAGGACAGGTATTGAGTCACGTTGCACAGTAGGGCCACATATGGAATATTTCTACAAACTGCAAAATCAGAGTGATGCATATTATGGTAGGTTTTGCTGTTAACCTTATCTTTATTACAGGAAAAACTGGGTTGAAATGAAAAATTAGCATTAAAAAATGACATTTGGAAATGTCACCTCTATTTTGCAATAATTCCTGTGGAACACCTAGTTAACAAAGTTCACAGCAATATATAGACTCCTGTGGCATGTTTGATCTGTATATTTGTGAGCTGTATCAATTTTCGTTTTTGCTTCATTTCAGGTGATAGAAATGCATAAGAAGAAGATGGAACAGATGTGCAATAAAGTGAAAGTGAGTACAAGTTTGGTTAGCGTTAACAGTACAAAACTCTAAATTTAAAGAAGGACATATCCGCTATGAAGCAACCGGAGAACTTGTGATGGAAACAATATAACAGATTTATCAAATGTATGGTTTTGGGTAACTGCAATCATTTTTAACTTTTTTTTTTTTTTTTTTTCTATTTTTTTTTTTTTTTTGTCATTACTTTATAGTTTTCTTTTTTTTTTTTTTTTTTTTTTTTTTTTTTTTTTTTACCAATTTATTTTTATTGAAAATATTTTAAATATAAACAAGAAATTTATAGCAACAACTTAGAATTATTGAACCGGGTAACAAGAGAAAGGTATAACAGTAGTAGCACCGCAGTGAGGTAGGTTAGGAGGTAAAAATATAAAAGAGGACAATAATGAAGCATATCTTCAAGTGACATAACCAAATTATAAATGCAGTACATTTAGTGGGAGAGAGGAAAGAAGACCAGAGTATCGGGCAGATGTGCCCATCTATGTTCCTATGTATACTCTATGGTAGGAAGGCTTTAGATGTACACAATATGTTACTGTATTAGAGGAAAGTAGCCGGGTCCCAAGATTGCCATTTTTCTCTTTCTAGTAACCAACATTTATTTTGTGAGGCAAATTTTAGTTCCAATTCTTTTGCACCGTTGACTCTTTCTCTTACTTCGGAGATGTGCAGGGGTTTTGAACTTTTCCAGGAGGATGCAATAATACTTCTAGATGCCAGTATAATATGGGAGACGACTGTAGCAGTGGGTTTTTGTAGAAGTTCAGTATTGAGAAAGCGTAGTGCTAGACTTGGAGTAGGTGTTAGGTGAAGGTTAAGTGAGTTGTTGAGAGCAGAAAAAACAGTAAGCCAAAAAGTGTGAACTATAGGGCAAGACCACCAGGCGTGAAAATAAGTACTTTTGTTGCCGCATCCTCTCCAGCATAGATCAGGATAGTTTAGATCCATTTTGGCCAGCTTATCTGGCGTAATGTGCCAATGTAATAGAATCTTACGAGACCGTTCAATATGGTGCATGCCCTTAGATATGCGATTCGTCCACATGAAGGCTTTGTGCCATAATGAAAGATCAAACACTTGTTCCAAGTCTGTTTCCCAACGCACATTATATTTAGGTTTTGCATCATCGTTGGGTGTAGTAAGACTTCCATAAAAAAGTGATATCCCCCCAGAAGATTTCTTAGAGTTCATGAAGAAAAGATAAGCAGTTCTAGGGAAGGTGTAGGTGGTGAACTGGTGAGACGCTAAGGCATGACGAATTTGTAGGTATTTGAAGAAGTCTCTATTTGGTATATGAAACGTCGAGGTTAGGATTACAAAAAGGACCAAGGAACCACAATCCAGTATGTCAGCAATATTTCGAATTCCTTTGTCTTCCCATGTGGAGAGGTCAAGATCAGGGACGATAGTGTAAAGATAACGAATTGGCAGAGAGGTCACTGGTATTGTATCTATCTTTGGAGTCATTTTAGAGTAAGTTACCCACGCATTATATGTAGCTTTAACACTATATAGGTTAGGGGAAGAGGGTTTAGCAAGAGTTATGTTATCCACTTCGTTCTTTGGTGTTAGAAGGCGGATGGAATGTCCGTGAACATAGAAGTCTTCTATCTGTGACCATCTGTTTTGGGGTTGACGCCACCAAGACTTAGCTTGGTCTAGTAAGGATGCTATCTGATACTTATGTCGGGCAGCCCCATGCCTCCGACCTTCCAGGACATAGTCATAGTGTTGACATTAATTCTGGGTTTCTTAGGGCTAGTTCACACGGGGACATGGACGCTGATTTTGACAGCAGATTTTGCGGCCAAATCAGCGTCCATACAATGTCCACACTATGTGAACTGCTCCCGCCGCAACCATCGTGGTCGCGGCATTCACCTCCGCTGTCGGCTCAAATGAATGAGCCGACATGGAGGGCGCTGCGGCTCATCGCGAGCGCCTCCCGCCGAAAGATAGGTCATGTCGCTTCTTTTTCTGCTAGCTCGCTAGCAGAAAAAAAAAAGCGAGCAGTTCACATAGGGATACATTGTATGGACGCTGATTTGGCCGCGAAATCCGCTGTCAAAATCAGCGTCCATGTCCCCGTGTGAACTAGCCCTTATAGCTCCAGATGAAATTGTTTAGTGATTTTTGGATATTGCTAAAGAAGGAAATAGGAATGTGTATTGGAAGTGTTCTGAGCTGATACAAAATTATAGGGAGAACTAACAATTTAAGGATGGAGATTCTGCCTATCCAGGATAGAGGTAATTTGTGATAACAATCCAGTTTTTTCTTAACCGTGTCTAATAAATGCGGAAAGTTTTCTTTATAGAGGATAGAGCTGGGAGATGTCAGATTAATACCTAAGTATTTAATTTTCTTTTCATTCCATTGAAAGGCAGACATAGTTAAAAGCTTGGTTCTGCAAGAGTTAGAGACACCAAGATTAAGTGTGCGATTTTTCATTGACCTTATAATAGGACATGTTGCCGAATAGTTTAAGCGTTTGTTGGATTATGGGGAGGGATTTAACAGGGTCGGTAATGGCTAGAATGATGTCATCGGCGTATAGGCCAATTTTGTGGGTGATCTTCCCTACCTTAAGGCCCGAGATGTTTTGATTTTGTCTTATATGCTCCGCTAGCGGTTCCATAATCATAGCAAAGATGATAGGAGATAATGGACATCCCTGACTGGTGCCATTTGTGATAGTAAATTTATCTGAAATATAGCCTGAGTTGTATACTCTGCCCAAGGGGTTGGAATAAAGTGCAAGTATAGCGTCTTGGATGTTTCCGATAAATCCAAATTTTATCAGTACTTTTTTCAGGAAATTCCAATGCACTCTATCAAACGCCTTCTCTGCATCTAAGGCCAGAAGCAGAGAGGGCGTTTGGGTCAGTTCTGCATGTTGAATTAGGTCTATGAACCTGCGTGTACCATCTGTTGTTTGTCTGCCAGCAATAAAGCCTACCTGGTCTGGATGAATAATAGTTGGCATTATTGATACTAATCTTTTAGCCAGGATTTTTGTGAAAATTTCGACATCGGTGTTCAAGAGCGATATGGGGCGAAAATTCGCTGGGGTGATTGGGTCTTTGCCCGGTTTTGGGAGAGTGATAAGTGTAGCTGATAGCATCTCTTCTGGGAATTCTTTTTTATTTATCGCTTCATTAAACACCGATGTCAGGTGGAGTGCTAGCAAGTCAGCAAATTTTTTGTAGTAACTGTTCGTAAATCCGTCCGGACCAGGTGCCTTACCATTTTTTTAATGTTGCAATTGCCTGAAGTGTTTCATGTGATGTAATAGGCATGGATAGAGTTTCAAGTTGAGAGTTAGAAATTTGGGGAAGATTTAGCCCGTCTAAAAATGCGGAAATGTCTTCTGCAGATGGTTAAGTACTCTTATCATTTTTTAAGTTATAAAGTTTTTCGTAATATTGTTTGAAATGGTTTACTATTAGTTGGAGGTTTATAATTTTTTTCTTTGTTCTGGTTCATCAGATAGGAAATTCGTTGGTTTACAGATCTTCTTTTCGCCTGACTAGCCAAAAATTTACCGGGCCGATTACTATGTGCGTAATAATTTAACTTGTATCTGGTCAGTAATCTATTATAAAAATCAGAAAGTAATTGTTGTAGTTGAGTTCTTAAGTCTCTTAGTTTGGAAGTAACAAGATTGGTGGGATTACGCTTGTGTTCATTCTCCAGTTCAGATATACTTTTTAATAATTGTTGTGATTCTTTATGTCTCAGTTTTTTCCTGATTGATGCAAGCTGTATAAGTATACCGCAAAGAAACGCCTTATGTGCATTCCAAACTATAGAATTATCTGTTTGATTAATAGAGTTAAGCCGAAAGTATTCGGAGATACGCTCTGCTAGGACGGTTTGGTAATCGGAGTGGTGGAGTAAAGAATCATCTAGTCTCCAGAGGTATATATTCGGTGGGTAGGAATGTTGGTGGAGTGTTATAGAGATAGGAGCATGGTCTGACCATGTTATTGAGCCAATCTTCGTGGATTTAATCAGGTTGAGATTAAAGTGATTTAGGAGGAACATGTCGATCCTAGAGTATGTTTGGTGAGGGGAAGAGAAAAATGTGTAGTCTCTTTCAGTTCCATGTGTACACCTCCAGGCATCGACATATCCCTCCTTGAGTGACAAGTTACGAATGGATGACATGTGCCTAGAGGTAGATGTGGAGTCTAGGTCTGGGAACATAATATCGTTTAAATCACCACCTATTATTACTATGCCTTTTGCTTTTTTCCGCAATTTTGCATAAATTTTTGCTAGAAATTCATTTTGTTTCGTATTTGGGGCATAGATGTTGGCTAAAGTGTACTGAATATTATTAATGTGGCAGATTATAAAAATGAAGCGTCCCTGTGTGTCAGTAATGATTTGTTCAAGTGTGAATACCACTGATGCTAGGTTCACACCTGCGTTCTTCTTTCCGTTCTGTGCTTTCCGTCTTCTGCATGCCAGAAGACGGAAAGCACAGACTGGGTGCGGCGGTGAGCGTTTTATGCTCTCCGCTGCGAAACCGGATTTTTTAATCCGGACACAGAGTACTGCATGTCCGACTCTGTGTCCGGATTAAAAAACCCGGTTTCGCGGCGGAGAGTGCAAAACGCTCACCGCCGCTCACGGCCGGACATCTCTCACCCATTCAAATGAATGGGTGAGAGAGACTCCTGCAGGTTTCCGTATCCTGCTCTGTTTTATGCAGGAAACGGAAACCTGCACAACGGAGAGGGCAACGCAGATGTGAACGAGCCCTGAGTTAGCAATGGCTATCAGAACTCCTTTCTTTTTTGTATCAGCTGAGGACAAGTAAACATGTGGGAATTTAGGGTGAGTTATTTTAGGGGTTTTAGTAATCGAGAAGTGTGTCTCCTGTGTGAACAGTACGTCGCACTTGAGAGCTAGGGCTTCTTTCCATAGTAAATGGCGTTTGTAAGGACTGTTAAGTCCTTTAGCATTTATGGAAGAAATAGTTAAATCCATTTTTGTAGAGGGGTTGTGTTGATATGTGAACTATTGGGTGTCTATATGTGTGTATAAGTTTTGTACTCACTATATTACATGAAGCAGGGAAGTACATAGCGGAATTTGGGTCCGGATTGGTCGGAGGCATGAGGCTGTCCATCAGGGTGTATAAGAAGGTGCTACATGAACATAAAACAAAAACATAAGCAAAACATACATAAGAATAAACAAGGAAAAAAATCACCGATGCCAGTAAAGTACTTAGCATTGCAAACAATAAACGGAGGTAAGGCTCCAGTAAGTAGAACCCATTTAGCATAAAGCCGGTGAGGGCTTGAACCGTAGGTTAACCCCTTAAGGACCAGGCCATTTTTTGGTTTCGCATTTTCGTTTTTCCCTCCTCACATTTCAAGAGCCATAACTTTTTCATTTTTCAGTTCACAGAGTCACATGATGGCTTATTGTTTGCGGGACAAATTGTACTTTGTAATGGCATCATTCAATATGCTGTGCAATGTACTGGGAAGCTGGAAAAAAATTCAGAATGAGGTGCAATTGGAGAAAAAATGCATTTGCGCCATTTTCTTATGGGTTTAATTTTTACAGCGTTCACTGTTTGGTACAAATGACATGTTACCTGTGTTCTACGTGTCAGTACGAACGCGGTGATACCAAATTTATATAGTATTTGAAATGTTTTGATACTTTTAAAAAAATGATAAACTTTGCAAAATAGAAAAAAAATTTTGTGTCATCATGTTCGAACACCTGTAACTTTTTCATATTTCCATGTATGGAGCTGGTTGTGGTGTCTTTTTATGCGGGACAAGATGACGTTTCTATTGATACCATTTGGGGAAAGATCTGATGGTTTGATCACTTTTTATTCAATTTTTTATAGGAGGCAAAGTGTTGAAAAAAACGCTTTTTGGCTGTTTTTATTTTTTTTGCCGCTACGCCGTTCGCAGTACGGGATAAATGTTTTAATATTCTAATAGTTCGGGCATTTTGGAGCGCAGGGATACCTAATATGTTTATGTTTAATGTTCTTTAATTACTTTTATAGCTGATCTAGGGAAAGGGGGGTGATTTGAACTTTTATATTTTTTTTATTTTTTTAATACTTTTAAAAACTTTTTTTTTTCTTGTTATACATTTATGATCAGACCCCTTAGGTACCTTGAAACCTAGGGGGTCTGATCGCTCATACTATTCACTGCAATACTACAGTATTGCAGTGAATAGGAAAATCGCAGCACTTCTATTAGACGATGCCTCTGGCATCGTCTAATAGATCTGGTGCAGAGACAAGCCTGGAAGCCTTCAATAGGCTTCCGGCTGTCATAGCAACCGATCACCGCCCTCATGTGACGTTCAGGAGGGCGGCGATCGGGGAAACATGGCGGCGCCCATGACGCCTGCGCTGTTTACACGCTGCGGTCGCGTTTGACCGCAGTGTGTAAAGGGTTAACAGCAGCGATCGGCTCGGGCACCGACCGCTGCTGTTATTGGCAGGTCCTGGCTGTATTATACAGCCGGCATCTGCCGTGTATGGAGCGAGCTCAGCGTGTGAGCTCGCTCCATACATCCCCATGCGACCCATGACGTACAGTTACGTCAAGGGTCGCTAAGGGGTTAAAGAACCAGCATAAGGAGTTTTGCATAGTTAGGAATGATTGCCGCGTTTTCCAACAGTTTTCCAATCCTTGGTAATTAAGGCCGGAGAGGATGGAGGATGTTGTGGAGAGAGAGTCGGAGGGGATGCGTTTGTAGGAAGTCGCCAGTTATCAAGAAGTAGCAAGCCTTTTTCTGGGTTGTTAATTACGAAGGTGGAGCCATCTTTAGTGACAATCAATTTGGTTGGGAACGCTTGGGCAACAGCGTAATATACTGCAGAGACCCGGCTCTAATGCGCACGATCAGTTCCCTTAGAAAGTTACGGGTGTGAAAATACGGCAAGAAGTTTTTTTTGTTTTTGTTTTTTTTAAAGTAAACATTAAAAAAAACAAAATAAATTTGGTATCCTCAGAATCTTACTGACCCACAGACATGTCATTTTTGCTACACGGTGAATGCTGTAAAAACAGTCAGAAACAAACATTGCACATGCATAGTTTCCTCCTGGTCACAGCAGCAACAGCTGAGGGCTTCAAAAATAAGTCTTAAATGTCTTTTTACAGCAAAATAGCATAGATGCCTATGGCATTGTATAGAATATGGATTTCCTTTACTTATGCCCTTTCCCATCCCTTGGTTGAACTACTAGCCTCTGCCCGCGACTTCGTCTGCAGGTTGTTGGTGTGTATGATCCGCCTAAATTTAATAAATTGCTGCCGTCGATGGTTTCCGTGCTCCATCGTTTCGGCAGCTCTCAAGCTGTCCTGCTGCTGAACTTGTTTCTTGCACTGTGTCTGTGATTGTTCCAGCATGTCAGCAGCTCACTAGAGACGCCATATAATGAGCGTGTTATTGGCATTATGATCCGCCTGCTCTGGCGTTTCGGCAGCTCTCAAGTTGGCCTGGCACTGAAGTTGTTCCTCGCACCGTGCCGATGATTGTTCCAGCCTCTCAGCAGCTCGCTGGGATGCCATATAATGAGCGTGTTGTTCATGTTGATGATATACCAGCTCCGGCGTTTCGATAGCTGTGAAGCTGGCCTGCCGATTAACTCGTTCCTCGCGCTGCGGCATCTCAGCAGCTCGCTGGGACACCATATAATCAGTGTGTTGTGGGCGCTGATGATCCGCCTGCTCCGACGTTTCGGCACCTCTCGAGTTGCTCTGGCACTGAAGTTGTTCTTCGCACCATGCCTGTAATAGTTCCGGCATCTCAGCAGCTCGCTGCGATGCTATATAATGAGCGTGTTGTTGGTGTTGATGATCCCCCTCAGCTGCGCTTGAGGAGAACTCTGTGACTTCTGGCTACCTTCATAGCTCTCGTTGTTTGCGACAAATGAGATTTTATTTTTCCCGGCATGTTTAAAATTGAGAAACTGCCAATTTGGAGTAAAGGTGTTGCCCATGTCAGTTTGTCTGCAGTGCCTGGACCAGATCAGATAATATGCAAATGCATGAACACTGAGGGTTAGTGTGTGTTCACACAGAGTGATAACAGGCCTGGCTTTATCATAAACTGAGATAAGAACAGTGTAATATAGAATATGGACAGAAATTCATTTGTGAAGCCATGTTATTTAACGGAAAAAAGTAGCCTATATGTTAATCGAGGTTGCAGTCTATCCACGTGCCAAATTCCATTCAAATCTGTTCAGCTGTTTTTGCGTGATTGAGGAACAAACATCCAAACACACAAACCTTCACATTTATAATATTAGTAGGATAGGATGTAAAAGTGTGATTCAAACAATAGGTTCTTTTCTGATGATGCATTCTTTTTAGGATGTTATGAAAAGTTTTTCTTACCCCTTTAGGATTTGGAGGAGCAAGTGTGTCAAGAAGAGGCCATAGGACAAGCTTTAAAAGAAGAGTCTCATCAAAAAGAAGCCGCACTGCAACAGCTGAAAGCAGCTGTTAGGGATGTAAGTCACTACGTGTGCATGGATGGTACTTCAGTAAATTGAACATCAGCACATACTATATGAAAGTATGAATGTTCTTCTAACTCTATTCTTGTTTCAGTTGGCTGCGCAAAACCAGGATCTTATGGAGCGCAATGTGACAGTCCAGGAGCAGCTGCGTCTTGCTTTACTAAAGGCACAGCCATCAGATATGCGATCTAGTCAGCTCTTCACACTATATAAAGAAATGAATCTTTGCCTGAAGAATTTGAGATCTATATGCTGTTTACTGAGCCAGAGAGTGCAGGGAGTAGACCCTAACTTGTCCATGTTACTAGGAGTACACTGTGAGTTGGCCAGTCTGTATCTTATCTTTTATATATCTATTGTATAACTACCTAATCTATGATCCAATGACGCTAACCCTTCTACATACACAGTGGGTTCAGCTCCATTGTACAGCTAACCACTACCTATAATTTCCTTTTATGGATATGGTGCATGTCCTGGTAGCTTTAAAGGGGTTGTTTTGGCTGAAAATATTTACGACCCATTTTGAGGATAGGTCATCATGTTAAACTGGTGATTATCTGTCACAACACATCCCCACCAATCAGCTGTTCTCAGTAGCTGATACACATTGAATGGAGGAGGAAGTAGAAAGCTCATTTATGTGTGACCGGACAAGATACTGTACAGAATAGCAAATAGATTTGTGGGGATCACCCCCCCCCCCCCAATCAGATATTTTTAGCCCAGAAAACCCCTTTAACCCCCACACAACACCCTCTGTCCTTCAAATGACCCATGCTTTCCTGTGACTTGATCAAGGGGTGCCAAGTGGCTGCCATGACAGCTTGAGGCCTACTAAAGACCCCACGCTTTGTCATCTTGATACAGTCAAGTAACAATTAGATGATGCAGGCACGGTTATTGAAATAAACATGCAGTACGATGAACTGTACAAGAAAACGTGTCCATTAGAAAACTAAATATTCAGACGATTAAAATATAATGTTCTATCCAGCATAGAGCAGCACAGTTGCTCAGTGGTTAGCATTGTTGCCTTGCAGTGCTGGTGTTCATTCCAACCAATGTCAACATCTGTGTGTAGTTTTGTATATTCTTCCCGTGGTTGCATGGGTTTCCTCTCACATACGGAAAGTATACTGATGGGTAAATTGGCTTCCTTTAAAAACAACTGACCCTTGTGGATGTTGAGGATGAGCGCAGGTATGGCAGCCTCTAAGTGCTCTACACCACAACGCTTCCTGCGCTTTGAGCCCTTTGGTGAGAAATGTTTGTCATGGTGAGCATGGTAAAAGTATTATGTGCATGGGCAGATTGCTGACTTATAACTGTGCCAATCATTTATCTTTGTTCTTTCTTTATATCAGTCTTAAATCAATTTGTGTTTCTAAGTAGTTTGGAAAATAATTATTAAAATTATAATTTTACACCTTTCCAGCTTCTGCAAGCGTGGATGAGGAGGAAGATTTAGATGACCTCTCTGCTGACAAATATCTGAGTGGAGTAGAGAAGCTGAAGCGAGAGATTGAAGAGCTTCGCACAACCATCAGTGACTGTTATGCACAAGATATGGGAGATAACTGTATCACGCAGTGACTGTGCTTAAGAAAAATGGATGTCCAGGACAAAAAGGTGTGTGGTCAGAATCTAGGCCTAAAATATAATCTTTATTGATTCAACTAAAAATACTACACTCATATGGCATCAGCATCCAACATCTCAACAGAAAAATACAGATGACCTATGGAGTTGATTATGGGGTCAGTATAGGAGCCAATTAATATAGAACTCAAAAATTTTTTCCCTAATATTCCCGGTTTTGGACCAAAGATGATAACTCATTTGGCATAGAATCGCCCACCCTGCTGGTATACCCCAGTCTTCTATACAGATAATTTGGTATATCATATGACCGTTGGTGCCAGTAGATCCATAGCTCCCTCTGCTCCCGACTATAACAGAACTATATACTCGCCAATAATGTGGATACTGAATTATAAGAATGCTATATGCGTTTACATGGAAAGAGGTTTCAAGGGATTGGCCACAGATTAAAAGGGGTTTTCCAACAAAGCTATCTCCCACCATAGGATAGGGAATAACATGTAGTTCAGTAAGGGCGAGTCAAACCACTCAGACCCCCACTGATCAGGAACACATAGAACTTTAGTCTGACTGTAGCAGTATTTGAGCGTTAAAAGCACTGTTCCATTCATTTGAGAGGGAGTACCAGAAATTGACAAAGTACAGTGCTTGGCTCTCTCTGGTGCTCCCATTGAAATGAATGGGTGCGCTGCCTGACTACTGCTCCATTCACAATGGGACTACAGATAGGGGATAGCTTGCTTTGCTGTGATGACCCCTTTAATGTCCTGTTGCATTTATCCCCAGACCTGGGGGAATGAGGAATTATAGTTGGGACAGCCATGTAGAAGAGAATGCAGTGATGGTCACGCAATTGCACTGGTGTTCCATTCACAATTAGGCCTATGAGAACTTTTGGTCCCTTGCTGTCCTGTTGACTGCGGGACCTGGCAATCATGCCCAAGGCAATAGGATACTTAGTCTCTTTCCATAAGACAGGGAATAAATGTCCATACTAGGACAGATCAGCTTACTTTAAAAAAAAAACAACCCTGAAAAATGCTTTCTCACTTCTTCACCAGTTTCTGTATTTAATGCCATGCCTTTGTTCATACAATTAAAATCCAGTCTGTTTGCTTTGTAGGCCACTTTAGCCTCCGCTGCAGGCTATCACTCCCAAGCCAGTGTTTTCAGGATCTTCAACAGTTCTTTTGGGAGTAGCATTTTCCTGAGAAAATTGGAACATGAGATGTTATTCAGTTTATTCTTCAATAACAATGTACATTTTAGCTACACTTGCTCCATTGCACGGTTCTACATTAAATGTTTATAGTCCGCCTAGATGTAAAACATGTTTTGTGTTTTTACTTTCCTATAATAAACTATTTTTTAAAAAGTTCAAATATTTTTGTGTAAAAATTTATTTTAAAAGGTGGACAGCCAACATTTATATAAAACAAGAAATACAGTGATATATATATAAGTCCCATAGTGGCCCACATACCCTATAAAGCCGTATAGTTGCCCATGTGGTTTTCTTTATGAATTTTCTTGGGGCTCTTCAGACCCCAGAGTATAATGATCAGAGGCTCTGCGGTGGTGCTCAGACAATAGACAGTGTAACTCTTCTCTTCTAATCTTGTCTTCCTGTGTCTTCTGTTCAGAGATGTCTATGAATGTCAGAGACCACTGAGGTGGACCCTATGTGACATTGCGACAGTGTCATTTTGCTTATCGTCGCCAATGTGACTTACTGATGTCATTCAGAGATGTCTCTGTGAACAGAAGCTGGAAGGCCCGGAGCCTGGGAGAGGAGAGTTATACTGTTTGTTACATTTAATCACCTCCCCAGAGCCTCTGATTGTTATATTAGGGCAGAATTTCCCAACATTTTCAGATTCTGACTACCCCTAACAATTCATTTTTCTCGCTTATTTCACTGGGGGACATCATGGTATGGTCCTAGCCACTAAGAGGTTGACTCTAGGAGAATGAAAAGTTGTCGACTCCACCTCTGGGCTATACCCTTCTCACAGACTCTGTGCTAGTCAGTTTGAACCTAGTGTCTTAGGAGGCAGATACGACCTGACTCGGGTCTTTGTCTTGCATCTTTCTTTCTCTTTCAGGTGCGGGGGGGTGGTCTTCAGTGTGTACGTCACACTAGTCATACCTTCCCCCCCCCCCCCCCCCCATCCCTGCGGTCGCAGTGCTCTGCAAAATAGCACCTCGCCGGTCACCCACTCACTGCAACAGCGGCGGGATTACCAGTGACCCCACTCCCATGTGCAAGGTCCTACCGAGGGGGTGAAATTTCGACGCCTGTATTATCATTTTCAGTCCAAGAGTGCTTGTGGTTACAGACATGCACTCCTAAAACTATTAAATGGGCTATCCCGGGTACAAAAAAAGTTGGATATGTGGGCATATAATGTTTATTGGACAAAAAGCAGGGCTCAGAAGAGATTTAGAGGGACTTTTTGGCTATGTTTTTTTTTTTTACAGAGCCCAGGAGGTGCCAGTAAATTGGCATTCCCCAAGAAGTGACCCCATTTTGTAGGGGCAATTTTAGGGTCTCTGTTGGTTTTTTTGGAAACCATGTCAGATTTGCAGTCTAAATCTACACTTCAAAAGCACATAGCGCTCCTTCCCTTCTGTGCTCTGCTGTGCGCCCAAACTGCAGTTTACACCCACATGAAGGACACTGCTGTACCCAGGATAACGTACTTAATATCATATGGGGGTATAAACCACTGTTTGGGCACAGAATGAAAAGAGCATCATTTTGGTTCTGGGACTTCAGCTTTTGGAGCGTTCATCTCTGATGTAAGCTAGGCTGAACACACATTAGCCTATCCTATCCTACTAATATTGCTTCATGACTGTTATGAATTTTTGTTCACATATTACTGTATATTACACTGTTCTTATGTCACCTTCTGAGAAAGCCAGGGCTGTTATGACTCTGTGTAAGCACACACTAACCCTCAGTGTGTATACACATTTGCATATTATCTGATCTGCTCCAGGCAGTGCTGACAAACATGGGCAAACGCCTTTTAATCCAAATTGTCAGTTTGCCAATTTTCAACATGCCTGGAAAAAGAAAATCTAATTTGTTGCAAACAATGACAACTATGAAGGGCACCACAAGTCAACAGAGTTCTCCTCAAGCACAGCTGAGGAAGATCGTCGACGCCAACAACACGCTCATTATATGGCATCCCAGCGAGATGCTGGAACAATCATGGGCACAGCGCGAGGAACGAGTTCAGCGGCTTGACAGCTGCAGAAACGCTGGAGCAGGCGCATCATCAACACCAACAACACGCTCATTATATGGCGTCCCAGCAAGCTGATGAGATGCCGGAACAATCAAAGGCACGGTGTGAGGAACAAGGTCAGCAGTAGGACAGCTTGCGAGCTTCCAAAATGCCGGAGCAGGCAAACCATCAACGGCAGCAATTTGCTGAACATAGGCGGATTATCAACGCCAACAACCTGCAGATGAAGTCGTGGGCAGAAGCTAATATTTAATGAACACTTGGGGGTTAAAAAAAATATTCACTGCACCCCTGGATAAATTCCTTCAGGGATGTAGCTTCCAAAATGGGGTCATATATCAGGGGATTTACTGGTGTTTCAACGCTGCAAAAGTGTCATAATGTCTAAAAACCAAACCGTCTAAGTCTGTGCACCAAGTAATGCTCCTTCCCATCTGTGCCCAACAGCAGTTTATACCCACATATGGCATGAAGTACATTATCCTGGGTACACCAGTGTCATACATGTGACGTAAACTGCTGTAACCGTGCACTGGATCTCAGCTGCTTTACATAGCAGGGACCTGGCAGCAGTGTTGGTTATCAGATAGTTATTTTGCAGGGAAATCGTGGGAACTGTTCTATTGACTTACCGACACCCGTGCTTGCCTGGGCTATATTACTATTGAGACCTGTCATAAAAATAGAAAAACATTTTTGAATCCCCCCTCCTTCGCCAAATAACATAAATGGAAAAAAAAGCCCAACATAATCATTGGGTCTTGGGGCAACTGGGTGGCTCAGTGGTTAGCACTGCAGCCTTGGAACAACATCTGCAAGGAGTCTGTATGTTCTCCCCGTGTTTGCGTGGGTTTCCTCCCATTCTACAAAGACATACTGATAGGAAATAATGTACATTGTGATCCCTATATACAATCTACATAAAATAATAGTAATAATCATTGGGTCTCCTTATGCCTGATTTATGAAGCTAGAAGAATATGTATCCCATATGTTGAACTTTGCAACGGCAAATCCAGTCATGGCCGAGTCATTGGTTTTTACCATTGCAGATACCGCACACTGGTTTATGTGCTCCAATGACAACCAGTGAGCTGTGCAGAGCCAACCACACCTGATACTACTACAAGCAGGGCAGCGGGCACATTCCCTGGCGGAGCTTTATTTCCTTGGGCAGCAGCTCGACGCCAGGAAAGATCGCACTGCATATTGGGATTTGTAGTTCACAGCTGGTCATCACGTGTTAGTCTCTGCTCTATAATTGGTCCAGGGGTGGACACGTGGTGGGAGAGGTCGGAAGTCTTCAGTGTTGAACGGAATCTGAACGATTAGGATGTCGCTGATTCTATATGTGACATCGGTGACCCACTCCCGAGAGGTGAGGAGGAGGGCGGGCGGCGCTGGCAACGGCAGGCTGTGTGCAGTGAGGTGGCTCCGCTCCTGGCTGCTGCCAGTCCATGGAAGCCATATACCCTATAGTAACCTCTTTCAGTTAGTAACTGTCTTTGTCACTGCCGCAGCTGTCAGCCAGTAATAGTTTCTGGGTTACTTGGGTTTCCTATATTGTAGCTCAGGGATGTGGATGTAGCGCTGCTGTTATTGGGATCCAAGAACACCACCATAGTGATGTATGGAGGGAAGGAGATAGGAGGTGTCCTGCAGCCGCTTATCTCTGAGGGAACGTCACCTCTCCAAAATCTAATTAACGTGGGGGTCACATTCATCGGGCAGATGATCTGCAGCTCAGTCCAATCCAAGAGAATGGGCTGAGCTGGGGTACTAAGCACTGTGCATAGTGAGTATTGAGGAGGGCAGGCTGCGACCTCTTCAAACTGATCGACAGGGTATTGGGGTGTCAGACCCCAACCAATCTCCAATTGAAGGTATTAAGCCTGGAAACCCCTCTTGGCTATTACCATGATTGGTAATGGTAGGGGGTGTGAGTGTCTGGACCCCCCACTTATCAGCTGCTAGAATGGCCTCTCCATTACCAGTCACAGTGACGTCCGTTCAGTAGGGTCTGTCTGGGCTACTACAAATGGCTGCTCTAATAAAGTCCTCAGTAGCCATGTACTGACATTTCCCTGTCAATGACATGTGGGTAAAGCCATGTTTGTTTGTTTTTAGATTTGCTCAGTGTTGCTAGCAGTCCTGATAGTGTTACACTGTCCCCTATGGATAACTTGGGGTATTGAATATATTGACTAATATTCCACCATTATTTCCACCATTCGCCTTATGTAAAGTTACACATACTCTTCTCACCGCATGAACAAGGCGTTCACTTGTCATTTCGTGTTCTTCTGTATTCTGAGACTTGTGCGATCACAATATTTCCTTTTTTTAGTACCTTCACTTCCTATTTTAACCTCTTCCTCTTTATATTTTTTAGTCATTGTCTTCTTCCATATTTTCCTTCTACATAGAGTTGGTTTTCTTTGTTCTGATTGTTTCCCACCTTTGACATTTCAGACAAAAGCTCGGCAGTGTGAAGTGAAGCGGATTTTCGAGACTAGAGGAATCAAATATGATTCAGTGGATATTTCCTTAGACAAATGCTATCTGGAAGAAATGCGAAAGAAGGCTGGAGACCCCTGTGCAGTCCCACCGCAGTTGTGCCGTGGAGATAAGTACATTGGGGTAAGGACTACTAATTTCCTATACCTGAAGTGGCTAGAAGGAAATACGTGTACCTGGTTCAAAGTGTCCCCAAGAAATGATCTATTGTTTAAATCATGTTTTTATATTATCCCCTTCCCGCCAATGGCATTTTTTGATTTTCGTTTTTGACTCCCCTCCTTCTAAACCCCATAACTTTTATTTCTCCGCTCCCAGAGCCATATGAGCTCTTAATTTTTGCGGGACAAATTTTTCTTGATGATGCTACCATTAATTATTCTATATAATGTACTGGGAAGCAGGAAAAAAATTCAGAATGGGGTGGATTTGAAGAAAAAATGCATTTCTGCGACTTTCTTATGGGCTTTGGTTTTACGGCGTTCACTGTGCAGCCAAAATGACATGTCCCCTGTATTCTGTGTTTCGGTATGGTTCCAGGGATACCAAATTTATATGGTTTTATTTACATTTTGACCCCTAAAAAAAATTCCAAAACTGTGTTGAAAATTTTTTTTTCTAAAAGTCGCCATATTCCGACGGCCGTAACTTTTTTTATACGTAGGTGTACGGGGATGCATAGGGCGTCTTTTTTTGCGGGGCCGGGTGTACTTTTTAGTTCTACAATTTTCGGGAAATGTTATTGCTTTGATCACTTTTTATTCAAATTTTTATCAGAATCAAAACAGTGAAAATGGCGGTTTGGCACTTTTGACTATTTTTCCCGCTACGGCGTTTACCGAACAGGAAAAGAGAGAATTTGCAGACTGGCTGGGAGCCTTTAACAAGGCTCCCGGCTGTCATGGCAACATGACGTCAGCCCTGGAGCATGCTCCAGGAGCCGGCGATCCCTGCCAAAATGGCGGCGCCCATGCACCGCCGGGAAAATGGCGCCTCCGGCGCCTTTGACCGCAGTGCCGGAGGGGTTAATGCCTCCGATCGGTCCGGGGACCGATCGGAGGCATTAGAGCCGGTTGTCTACTGCTTAAAGCAGTAGACACCCGGCGGCTATGGCGGGCGCCCGGCTCCCGGGCGGTCGCCATAATTACAGACCCGACATGCGCCGTACTATTACGGCGCATGTCGGGAAGGGGTTAAACATATTTTTAGGAATTTTTAGTGATTGTTTTTAATTTGACTTTTTAATCTATATTTAAAAAAAAAAACAAAAAAAAAAAACAACCTAAAAATCTTATAATTCCAACTCTTGCCACTAAGCTGAAGGCCTCATGCACATGGCAGTGTGCAGTTTGCAGTCTAGTGGAAACGGCATGAATGATATCCGGGTGTCATCTGTTGCTTTCACTGACCCTTCCATTTTACTGAATGCAACGAGCTGCAAATATGGACAGGTATAGGATTTGCTCCATAATTAGTGTCTCTAAAATGTAGCCCGAACACACAGTCGCAAAAACTATGGCTGTGTGTATGGGCCCATAGAAATGTATGGGTCCCTACTTTTATCTGCAGTTGTATGACTGACTGTCAGGAACGCCCTTCTGACTGTAAAGAGCTACGGTTCCGGGACCGATAACTCTTTACCCAGGGCACAGATCGGGAAAGCCGTCAGTGTGCTGAATTCAGCGCACTGTTAGTTTTCCAGCAGTATATAGAACTGCCTGTGCCCAAATCGGTGAAAGGTCCTCTTTAAATAGTCTGGGACTTTCTGTCTTCTCCATACCACACAATGGTCTGGAGCAGACCCTACTGAATTGTATGGGACCGGTTTTCTTTTCATTTTTTTTTTTTTTTTTTTTAAATTTAGATTGTTAGCCCCACATAGAGCTCACAATGTACTTTTTTTTTCCCCCTATCAGTATGTCTTTTTTGCAAACACAGGGAGAGCATACAAACTCCTTGCAGATGATTTTTTTTTTTTTTTTCCCCTTTGGTGGGATTTGAACACCAGGACCCATTGCTGCAGTGCTAACCACTGAGTCACCATGTGGCCCCTATGAGAGCAGTTTCTAGGCATGCTCTGGGAGTGGGGAGTAGATCTATTGTGAATGGTGGATTCTTATCTACATATGTGTGATAGCTGAGATCATCAGTGTGCTGGTAAGTGAGATGGAAGAAATCTCCTGCAGAAAATAGGAAGTATCTGCATATTATGTGTTCTAGTGGACAGGGTTAGAACTGCAGGGATTTTAGGTATATTTTAAAATATAGATAATAACATGGAAAAAATTTTAAAGACCTTACCGAAAACTCTGTTTAACACAGTAAGTGGGGTCAGAGAACAGTATGAATGGTGCGGGTTTGCTAGTTACTATACGTGCTGTGGTTGGATCTGGTCTACCCTTGTCCTTTTTGTAAACTTCCCTATTTTGATTTTTGTCTTGATTATTATGTTATGTATATGTGTGTGATATATGCACTGCCTGCTTTTTTTTTTTTCCATGTAACGCTGCGGTTGTTGTTACAAAGCAAAAATAAACTCTTTTAACAAAAAAATAAATAAATAGTTTAACATAAAACTTGATTGAAAGAATTGGTCATTTTATAGTGAAAAATTCCATTTAGGGTGCATTCACACTACGTTTCCTGAAGCTTATTCTGAACGTAAAACACGTTTAGAATAAGCGGCGTATAAAGCAGCTCCATTCATTTCTATGGGAGCCGGCATACGAGCGCTCCCCATAGAAATGAATGGGCTGCTTCTTTCACTCCGTGCAGTCCCATTGAAGTGAATGGGAAGTGCCGGCGTGTACGGCTCGGCATGAGCAGAGCTTGCCGTATACGCCGGCACTTCCCATTCACTTCAATGGGAGTGCTCGCAGTGAAAGAAACAGCCCATTCATTTCTATGGGGAGCGCTCGTATGCCGGCTCCCATAGAAATGAATGGAGCTGCTTTATACGCCGCTTATTCTGAACGTGTTTTACGTTCAGAATAAGCTTTAGGAAACGTAGTGTGAATGCACCCTTAAGATGCTTTTGATATGGAAAAAAGCAACAGAATTACAACAAAATGCAATAGAAATGCAATGTTAGTTGCCATTCTAGCAAGGGCATGCTCCATTAATAAATAATATTAATAACGTCACACTGTGACAGGTCGACCATAAGCTATTTTACTAAATACTTCCACTAATGTTACCAGCATGACACTTCACTATAAAGGAATCAGAAGAAAACCTCAATGCAGATTATATGTAGTGATCTGAAGGCCAATGTTCTGATTTCTTCCCAGTGCCATGTTGGAAGCTTCTCTCATTGAAACACTGGAACTGTTGTTCCTCTGAAGCAGAAAGCAGACTAGTCCACTGAACACTAAGTAAATTCTATTCTTTGTCTGAGATTTTATCTGTAGCCCACAGTGGACTAGGCGAATTTTCCGCTCACATAAGTAAACACACACTGACACACATGCAAAGGCGTTCAGTCCTTTTTATAAGCCCATTTAAAGACTTGGCCTTTACCACTTCCTTTGGCCGAGACTTCAAGTCTTGACTTTCCTGAATGTGAACAACTTACTACCTTTTATGTTCTACTTATATTTGCTGTGTGATAAACCTAAGATAATAGATAGACTTTTGTTTTGGTGGCAATATTTCTGTAGCATGTCATTCCTGAAATGTTTGACACTTCTGATTCTAGAGATAAGATAATCCTTTAATAATCCCACCGTGGGGAAATTCAGTGTGTTACAGCAGCATGGATAATACAGTAATATATTACAAGAAAGAACACATACAAGCTCAGAATAGCAGATAGAAAGATACTAGGAGTCATAGAAACTAAAAAGGACTCAGGATGAGGAGCTGACGGACATGGCGAGGGGGAAATCCCCGGGTCCTGACGGTATTCCACTGGAGGTATATGCTCAATATGGGTCTGTGCTCCTGCCTGTGCTGCTGAAGTGCTATGAATCTGCCTTTGAGGGCCGCAGTCTTCCGGCGTCCTTTTATGAGGCGACTATTATTGTTCTTCTTAAACCGGATAAGGATCCATTGGACTGTGGCTCTTATAGGCCTATATCCTTGCTGAATTCTGATTACAAGCTACTGACTAAGATGTTGGCGAGGAGACTTAATACGGTGATTCTAGATTTGATCCATCCGGATCAAACCGGCTTCATGCCCGGTAAGTCCACATCTGACAACCTCAGACGCGTCCAGGTGGTGACCCAGATTGGCTCGGTCTCCTCGGAGGACTGGGCAGTGGCCTCTTTAGATGCGGCCAAGGCATTCGACTCCAAATGGCCTTTCCTTCTACAGTCTTTGCGTAAATATAGGTTTGGGGATCGCTTTATCACGTGGATCTCTATTTTGTATAGTTCTCCCAGGGTGGCGCTATCCATTAATGGTTCGCTGTTTCCATATTTCACGTTAGGTAGGGGCACGAGACAGGGTTGCCCTCTTTCTCCACTGCTGTTTGCTCTAGCTATAGAACCCTTGGCCTTGCTTCTCCGGCATGATCCTGTCTACAGAGGTGTATCTATTGGTCCCAGGGAGGAGAGGACTGCGCTTTATGCTGACGACCTCCTCCTATTCATGACTGCCCCCTCTACATCCTCGCCTCGAGCTATGGAAGTGATAAATACTTTTGGTAATTATTCGGGCCTGCGTACCAACTGGTCCAAGTTCTTTTATATGCCCATAGGTCGTACTCCGACAGCAGCGGAGGGAGAGGTGGACTGTGGTTTGCCGGTGGTCTTGGCTTTTAAATATCTTGGAATTATGATCCCTAGAGACTATAGGAGGTACGTAGACCTTAATGTTTTTCCCCTACTCTCGCACTTCCAATCTAAATTCGAGACCTGGGCTGCTTTGCCATTGTCTGTAGCCGGTAGAATTAACCTGATAAAAATGATCGATCGTTCTGCCCAAATGCCTATACTCCCTTAGCAACTCAGCTGTGCCCGTCCCTCTCCAATTTTTTTAGACAGATTGACTCCTTGTGGACCTCGTTTGTCTGGGGACATTCTAGACCCAAATTACGGCTATCTGCTCTCCAGAGGCCAAAACAGCTTGGGGGTGCATCACATCCTAACTTATTTCTCTATCATTTGGCGGGGCAGCTACGCTTTATAAAGCCATAGCTCTCCCCAACTCAGCTTTCGGGACCTGAGGCGCACCTGGCTCACCACCTGGACCTACGTGTATTGTGGCCGGTCCTGGACCAGTCTCTGTTGTTTAAAGGTCAGCTGCTACCCATTCATGCCATGGCAGAGCAGGTTTGGAAACAGGCTAGGAAGGTATCCTCGTATTCTGATACTCCTGCAGAGACCCCTTTATGGGACAATCCTGGATTATCTGATCTGTTTAAACTACCCGACGCCAGGTCCTGGGCCAAATATGGGGTGTCTTCCTTGGCAGACTTATACACACAAGGGGTGTTTGTTACTTTGAGTCCCTGGTCTCCTCTCATGAGATTCCGAGGCACCAATTCTTTAGATTCCTCCAGATTCGACATGCCCTCTCCTCAGTGTTCCCTCACCAACCCTGTGCTATATCAGAATACCCGCTTATTGGTGTGCTACGATCCCGGGGCCCAGGGGGCCTTATTTCAGTTCTTTATGATCACTTGATTCATGTGAAGGTATCTCTAGCCGATGCCCCGACATTGATGAGATGGCGTGCTAATATTCCAGAGCTGACAGAGGAGACGTTTCAGGAGATCTTAGTCTCCTCTCTACGTCTCACCCTCTGCTAATAACAAATTGATCCAAATTTTCATTCTACACCAGTGCTATTTGACTCCAGTCCGGTTGCACCGGATGGGTCGGCTACCTGGCCCTAACTGCCTTCAATATTCATGCCCCCGTGCGGACTTTTGGCACCTGCTGTGGAGCTGCCCAGTTATTCAGGACTTTTGGAAGGGGGTGGTAGACCTTCTGACAGATGTCCTGCAACGCCCTGTCCCGTTTTCTCCCGAAGTATGCCTGTTTGGTGTGCTGGAGGAGGAATTGTGGCAGCACCACGTCCGCATTTTCCTAGGGGAATGCCTGTTCTATGCGAGGAAAGCCATCACTTTGCAGTGGATGGCCCCTTGATCCCCATCCGTTCCTCAGTGGCGAAAACTGGTTAACGCGGTTCTCCCATTTAACCAGATTATATATTAACGTAGAGCCTGTCCTCAGAAGTTTGCTAAAGTTTGGGGTGCCTGGTGTGACTCCCCCATGACCCAATACTCTGCCCCTTCAATGCGTTTGGCTACTGGTGCCTTCACTCCGTAAGCGATGGCTTGTGCCAGTAAGGTTTGCAACCCCCCTCTGTTATGATAATGTTTCCTTTCCTCAGAATATGTACTGTGTTACTCTGAACTGTACGGGTGGTGGGAGGGGGTTTGGGGATGGGAGGGGATAATGATGTGTCTCATCTTTGTTCGTTTGTGCTCTTTTCTTATGTTTGGTTTTTGCTTCTATTCTGTTTTATTTACCTGTATTATTTGCTCTGTTATGTTTCAATAAAATGAGTAAAAAAAAAAAAAAAAGCAAGTCAGGATCACTTAGTTCTCTGTGCGGAGTGATCTCCACTTAGCCTGATGTTGATTATACAGCCTGACTGCAGTTGGGAGGAAGGATCTTCGATAGCGTTCCTTCTCACACTTGGGGTGAAGCAGTCAGTCACTGACACTACTGCCCAGTGCTGTCACGGTCTCACACATGGGATGGGAGTTGTTCTCCAGCATGGAGCTCACCATGGACAGTATCCTTCTGTCACCCACCACCTGTACTGGGTCCAGGAGGCTCCACAGGTCATAGATGGCCCTTCTGATCAGTTTGTCAAGTTTATTTCTATCCCTGGCTACTCTTGAGTTTTTATTGCTTAAGGCCACCATTTATATCTGCTCTACAAAGCTCAATAAATCTCTATATCTATCTATAAATCACTGATATAACATATGTATTACTATTACTCCTTGTAGGTCTTTTACAGAACATTTTATGGTGAATTCTATGCAGATCATAAAGGCTGGTGGTCTTTCATAAACAAGATGGAAGAAAGCTTCCATCTTGTTTTAACAGTTTGGGGAAAGTGGGTGCTCCCTCTGCATTCGTCAGTCTGTCAGCTTTTTAATCTATTGCTCTGATCCTATGACTAATCAAATAGACTTGAATGATGGCAGTGTGAACTTGGCTTGAACTACACTGTGTGCTTACAATTTGTGGCTGCTTCACAACACAGAGCTGAAAGTTGGTTGTGTGCCTTATATAGTGGCTGGGGTCTGGTACTGCAGCTCTGTTCCCATTGAAGTCAAACCTAAATCCTAAACAACCCCTTCAATTACAGCTTTATTGTGAAGTTACAGTAGATGCTCATCTTCCGAGCTCTGACTTTCCTCTCTGCTCCTGTGATGCAGGCACTGTTTCCTGTACGAGGAGGATGTCAGATTCACAATGTACGTCTATTAGAGCCCAGATCTGACTCCCATAGGCCTTAGTTGTAAACTTGACCTCCTGTTCATAGAGAAAACTGTATTCATCAGAAGCGATCAGTAAGGTATTTAGTAACATTACACTACACGGGCTCATTTTCAAATGGGGAGGGGGAAATTTCTTTATTTTTTAATTGAGGCAGCTCATACTGCTAGTTTTACAGAAATGAAAGGGAAAAAAAAAACTTCAGAAGAATCAAGAGAATTTTCTTGATTCTTCTGAAGTTTTTTTTCATTTGAACTTTTGGCGTTTGCCATCCACAAACCATTATTATACTGTGGGGTCTCTTCAGACCTCAGACCATGATGGTGGAGGTCCCGGGGAGGTGATCAAACATAATAAACAGAGTAACCCACCTCTTTTGGGCTCCAGCACGTGTCTTTTGGCATCTTCTGCTCACAGAGACGTCTCCAAATGACGTCAGAGACCGCTGAGGCATGTGACATTACACTGGCATAGTTTGTCCTGCTTGGGCCTTAGCAGTCTTAGCAGAGAACAGAAAACACCAGAAGCCTCTGCGCCGAAGGCCAGGAGAGGTGAGTTATACTGTTTATTATGTTTGATCATCTCCATAGGGCTTGTCATTATGGAGTCTGAAGAAATCCCAGAGAATAAGGGTTTGATGGTGGCGATCCTGCAATAGTGCCAAAAGCGAAAAATCTAGTAAATGCTTCATCACACATACAATGTATGCCAAGTAAAATAGCGGGTCTGCTGTATTGTATTTTTACTTCGTGCTGCTTCCTAGTTGGATCATTGCTATTTGAATGTGTTCCCGAGAGGAAGCAACATTGAACAGATGTTTTAACTCCCTGTATATTTTTTTTTTTTTATCATAAAATTTCAAGGAGAGCCTTTATATCTTAGTGCTGCTATTGAGCTAGCTGTGTCCTGTTACCGAACAAGGCCAACAATCTTGAAATGTGTTGCCAAGTCCATGATGCCACATGTTAAAGCCCCACTCCAGCAAAATGTATTCTATTTTACATGGCCGCATATCCAAAGTGTCTGGTGCATCATTCACTTTATTCAGCCTTTGACCGATGACCTGGCTGGTCAGTTGATCATAAGACTGACCTGGCTATTTCCATACACTTCTGGCTGATGTGTGAATTGGCAGATCAATCTGCCGACCACATGAGCAGCCGACTCACTAAGGCAAAATAACGTGAATGATGCAACCAGCTAGTGAGTACATTGACTTTGTACAGAGTGATCCATGGATGGAGACGCCGTAATAAATAAACTTAGGTTGGGAACAAAGTGTGTGTGTTGCTTGTTGCTAAATGGAAGGGGGCAAATCGGTGGCCATTTTGAAAGCTGCCATCTTAGAAGCAAGTTGTTTTTTCCCCCTTTGTGGGAAGGGGTGCATGAAGTTCACATACATAACCCTAGCAACATGTTACACCCATGATGGTGTTTCCAACCAGCATTTCCATTTATTCAGGTGTCTCCGTATTCTTGGACCTCTCTGATGTCGCCGTACCTTAGAATCGCCCTGTATTAGGATGCCCTGTACTATACAGCTAAAACATAACAATAAATAATGCAGCCAGGCATAACCGTTATACAATGAATATTGTTCCCCTCTCACATTTATCCCTTTTTATATCCTGTAGGGTTACACGGAGCTTGTGGATGCTGTGGAAGACGGCAAGTTGGAAGAGTTGCTAGCACAAGACTAAATTTCAAGCTACTCTGCATCTATTTTGCTCATCTCTAACCTGGCTCCTTTTATTTTCTACATCACTTTTATTCAGTTTTTGTTATTGGAACCTGGTAGTGTTGCAATTTATTTTTGTATTTTTTTTACTTTACACTTTTGGTCATTCCAGTTTTACAAAACAAAACTACATTCCTGTAGAATTTGTACCATTCATTCCAACATAAGCCTTTAAACTGGATGTCAAGAGGTCATTTTTTGCCTTCTAGTGTTACAGAAGCCCTTACCCTTTTGGCAGCTTTGTGATCTCCCATCCCCATTCCTATCATGACTGTGAATTGTGTATTTCCTGCCAAAGAGGAAGTGTGTCTTCCAGCTGATCAATAAATGTTTCACAATAACTGTGTTCTCACTCGATTATTTTACCTGGTACGGGGTGGATTTCATTATGTGCTATTGGCTTCTGGATGACATGCAAACAGCCACTGAAACTTTGACCCTTGGCATTTACAGTGCCAATTGCTTGTTTGACCAGGCACTGTGAAGGACACTTCTACATAGTGATTCTGTAGCAGCTAATGCTTGGTGATTTACAGCTGCAGTATAGTGATGGCGATTTAAACAAGTTCCATTCATATTGTGCAGTCCTACTAATATAAGTCCAAAACCCACTATTTGCAGGGTATTAATCATTAACTTTATATGTCTACTAATGAAAGTCCCTAGCGTAAAGAAGACATTCTAGGGCTTAAGTAAACAGGTGGTTACTGTTCACACCAGACCATACTGCCTAAAACATTGTTTTTTCCCGCAAAGTGGGCATGGGATTTGCACGAATCCCATCCCCTTTGATTGCAGTGTAAAATGCCGCAATTTTTCCCGCAGCGTCTCTGCTGTGGGCAAATCGCGGTGTTTACATCCTGTGGGTCCCCGGCCTCAAACTCTATTCGTGTTTTTTTTTTACATCTGTTTAACGAATATCAAAAATTAATGCAAAAAACTGATCCAAATAGATGACCATAGACAATTTTTTTTTAAAAAAATTAAAATCAGTCGGTGTTTTTTTGGATGGATACATGTATACAGTATGGTATACTGTTTTTATATTCTTAAAAAAAAAAGAGGAACGGATCTATTTTTTATTTTTTTTTCCACAATGATGGCCATCCGTTTGCATCCATTTTTTGGATCTGTTTTTTTTGCATTTGTTAAAAGGATGTAAAAAACATGATCTGAATAGAGGCTAAATTTGCATTATAACACTACATACAGTACAATCTATTCCTATCCTATCAACACTCAATGAACTCATAAGTGTTGATGGGATATTAAAAAAAAAAAAAAAGGCAGCAATCATCAAAGATAGTAGTAAGTATAGAGAGACTGTAGGAGGAAAAAAAAATGAAAAAAAACATAGCATTGGATTTGGAATCTGACTGGTATTGAGTGTGCAATAGGCCTAAAATTTCTACAGTGAAGATCTCTGCTAGGTTTGGGAATGAGAGTGACGAAAGAGTGGAGAAAGGATACAAGGATAGGCGTTTCCTCAAAAAATGCATTAAACAGGAAGGTGAGACAGGGAATTAGGTCTGTCCCAAAAAACAAGACTGTAAATACGGGGAAAGAACATCATCCTTCTGTGTGCAGGGAGACCAGTTGGTAAGGGTTTGTTCACACGGCAAAAACCTTTTCCGCCATGTGAACTCTCCACACGGCTAGCCGCGGCGGGATGCTGATGCAGTGCACCGCCATTCTGTTGTGGCATCCTGCTCCTGATTAGGCACGAATGAATGGGTCTCATTGGGAGTGAGACTTGCGTCACGCACCTGCAGCTGTCTCAACCGCAAAATCCGCGGGAAAAAGGGTATGTCACTTCTTTTTCCCACTAGTGGGGAAAAAGCGAGCGTCCCCCACTCAAATGAATGGTAGCCTTTTTTGCAGACTGATTTTGAGGCAGACTCTGCCTGCAAAAAAAAACTCTGTGTGAACAAGCCCTAAGGAATACAGTCGCAACTAATAGCATGACCTATGTGAGCCACTTTAGCTGGATCATAATTACTGTGCCATCTTACTGTCTAAGAGTGTAGGCTGTTCCCTTGTCTAGTCGGTCTCTGAGCTGCAATTTTCTAAGTTTGAAATTGAATGCCTTTCATATAGAAAGTGGCACTACCCAAATGACTTCATAAATAGAATTTACCATATCTCTTCATTATGTTGTAATCAAACTTTAATCACATTTTCATTTTTTTTTCTATATAAGACAAGTTAAACAGCAATTTTCAAAATTTTCAAAAACATTTCCAAAACCCATTTTTTCAAGGAACCAGTTCAGTTGTGAAGGGGTCTTCAAAGGCCTCTCTAATATAACCCCCCCCCCCCCCCATAAATCACTCCATTTTAAAGAGGACCTTTCACCATCTGGGGCACATGTGGTGAAGAGTTATCGGTGCCGATACCGCAGCTCTTCACTGTCAGAAGGGCGTTTCTGACAGTCGGTCCCCAAGTGGATAAAATATATTACATTAGTCATGTTCTACATCTGTTTTACATATTACAGTAGTTCTTGAAAATCACAGTACAGTTGCTTGGTTGCCAGGAGTTACTTCTGTTTTTCAGGATCTTTTGGCTTCTTCCTTCTAAGTAGGAGTAACGCATTGGGTACAAGGCCAGCCTCTTGAAGAGTACAAGTGTCGTCATCATAAACATGGTGGGGATATCGACTGATTATATCATAGGATGAAACATCAGAAGATCTGTTGACATAAATAACGATAATAGATATGGCAGCAACAGAGCAAACACTGGGTATTTAGGAGCAAAACTTACATATGTTGTGAAAGGCAGGCTCGCAGGTCTCCAATGGTCTCATTGGGCAACATTTGTACCTTGTAAGTGTGGTCTCCAGCCTCAGACTTGATTCGTAGGGTACACACATTTGCAGGTTTCTGGTACCTGACAATAAAAAATAAAAAAAAAAAGTGATCAAACAGTGATATGAGTGTAAATTCACACTTGCGTTCACTCAGTTGTTCGGGTCTGCCGGGGGACCCAAATGATGGAGAGCTCTTCCTCTAAAACAGCAGTTACCAGCAGACCCCATAGACCAGGAGTGGGCAATTAATTTTCCCATGGGGCCACATAAGAATTTGAAACTATGCTAGAGGGCCATGCCACAGCAAATTTAGCTCCACCCACTTCTACGTTGACTCCGCCCATTCCCAATCATCTTTCCATGTGCCCCCACAAAGTATAATCCTCCTACAGTCACCCGTACATTATATGCCCCCACATTATAATGTTCCCTTCCAACTGCCCAACAGTATTAAGTCCCTCTCCTGGTGCCCCAGTATAAACTGGTGGAAACTAGAGGGGACACGAAACTGGAGCAGCTGGAGGGGACATTAAACAGTGGGGGTAGTTGGAGGGGGGCAATAAATTGACAGCTGGAGCGGGACATGAAACTGGGGGACATTAAAATCGGAAAGCAGATATTAAAACGTAGGGGTAGCTGGAAGGTGACATTAAACTGAGTCAACTAGAGGCAGACAGGTCCCCTTACAGCTTCCTCCATGGTTTAATGTCCCCCCAGTCTAAGTGCCCTCTTCATCTACCCCCAGTTTCATGTCCTCCCCTCCATTTCTCCCTCAGTTTCATATCCCCCTTTATTTTCCCCATTTCATGTCCCCCCTCCATCTCTCCCCCAGTTTCATGTCCCCCCCTCCATCTGCCATCTCTGCCCTAGTATAACATTCCCCTTCCATCTCTGCCCCTAGGTTACTCAGACACATATAGACAGACACATACAGACAGAGAGACAGACACACACACACACACTCTCACTCACACTCTCTCTCTACCCTGCATCTTTTAGTACGTTATGACACACTCACATGTCTCCATCTTCTGCCGGCACTAAGACACGCCTCCCTAGTCAAAGCTGTGCGGGCCGGACTGAATCAGTCAGAGGGGTGGACTTTGCCCAGGTCTGCCATAGACCATAATGGTGTCCCGCGGGTGTCTGTCAAGTTTCTGCTGTTTTTCCACTGATCCCGGCAGAAAGAATAGTACATGTTGCAGAACTTCTCTCTGACAATTTTCGGCAAAAACTGCAACGGAATCTCCTATGGAGACTGTATTGCAGATGTGAACCTAGCCAAATTTTGAACTATTATCATTTAGGGGGGGGAACAAAAATTTAGCATATGTGAATTTTCCTGTACACTGGGGAAGAATTATGATATATAATACATTTAGTTCATCTTGCTAGACATGGTGGACATTTTTGTCTAACATTACACCACCTACTGGCTGACTGACTTTGTGCCAAAATTCTGGAGAAATTTTATTTTGCAATATGTCGTCCTATCAAAATATAATATAAGAATAGGATTTGGAGTGATAATTATTTTATATACATTATACATTATTATATGCTATATAATAATAGAAACAAGACCTGTAAATGCTTGTCTTTTATAGAAGAACAAAGTAAAAAAAATTAAATACTTTTAGTTGACTACATAGACTGATAATGCAAAGTGTGTTTTCTCTGTTTATGCTGTTTTATCAAGGTTTGCACTTTTATAGCCTTTATAGTGTCCGTTTACAACCATGTCCAATTTTCAAGCAGACAGAAAAATCCTGCATGTAGGATTTTTCTGTCAGCTTGAAAAATCGGACACGGTTGTAAACGGACACTTAAGGACACAACATAATATCCCATTTAAATTCATGGAAATTGTAAACGGACACAGCTAGTGTCCGTTGGTAAAATCTTGCGCGGACATTAGCTACGGACACTAGCTGTTGGACACCTACGATAGTGTGAACCCAGCCTAAGATTGGAGGAGTTGGCTGCCAGCTTAGCTGGAGATGAGTCCAGACTCGGTCTGCTCTTCTGTTTTAATGGCAGTTAAGTCTAGGAATCCTGAGACATGCTGCCATTTGGCCCCAGAAGCTTACATAAAGTAACCAATGACGGTAACCATGAGCATCTCTAAACCGCACAGCCCTTTCTGTACATTATTATGGGGGTAGCCATCTTGTCTAAACTCTTCTCTTAACAGCACTTCAGAGATACGCTTTGTAGCCACATGGACTATATCAAACTGCAGTATGAAAACTGACTATTCGCTGAGATATAGGGTGGAGCATTGTAGGCATGTGTTCTGTGATCTGAGTAGAGGTCTCTGAGCAGGGAGTGTGTGGAGGTGAGTGGTGTTTCATCACCTATTCCAGAAATTTATCCTAAATTATCTCACTCCAGCTGTTTAATATGTAGATGTTAAAGTATACCTCCAGTTATAAACAACTTTAATACAGTAAGTTAATACTGCATTTAAATATAAGACGCTTTGCAATAGATCTTATTAAGGAAATCTTTTCCTTCACCACGTATTAAGGCTATGTTCACATCTAGAGTTTCCAATAGAGGCTCCATTGCAGTGTCCGCCTGAAAAGGAAAAATTAGTATGTTCACACAGCGTTTTTTTGCAGGCGGTTTTTTTATGTAGAATCAGTCTCAAAATTTGCCTGCAAAAATGCCTCCCATTCATTTCAGTGACAATCACTTGCAGTTTTTTTTCCGCTACCAATTTTTTTTCAGCTAGCGTTAAGAAAATGCGACATGCCCTATCTTCACACGTATTCCACATTGGCATCCAGTCGCGGCTAGCCATGCGAAAAACCCACACGTAGAAAAGCCACATGCTATTTTACTATTATTTTAGTGGTCCGTCTCCAACCTACCAGAACAATTGTAGTATGAACTTAGTGTAAGCTGTTCTCCTTCAATCTGACAGCTTGTCTACATTAGATTGGTTTTGAGCTTCACACATGGAGCTCTATGGAAAAGGGGGAGAGGACTAGGATTCTTCAGCCAGCTAGTTAATTGATTTATTTCCTCATTCTGTGTACTAGTAGCTTATGATCTACAACCTAACCTGCTACAATAGTTTACAATCGCAAAGCGAAGTAGCAACTATTTGAGTGTCTTTTCTGTCCCTGCTCCCCAAAATATGCAGAAACCAACTGAAGAGTAGAGAAGAAAACATATTTCTTTAATAAGATATATTACAAAGTTTCTAAACCTGTACTATGAAAAGTTGTTTATAACAGGATTAAATTTTCATTGTAATTCTGTGATGTTCATTGTAAGCCAGTGATGATGAATGCTGAGAAGTGATCTCTACAGAACAGGAAGTATCAGCCTATTGTGAGGCTTGACGACTCATATCAATTATTTTTTTTATTTTTTTAATGTAAACAGTGATTAAATTAAAAAAAAAAAAACACCACAAATATTCTTCAAAATGATACTTAAAGGGGTTGGCCACTTTCAGACCAATATTGAGAGAAAAATGTTATGGTTTGTATAATAAAAAGTTATACAATTTTCCAACATACTTCCTGTCTCAATTCCTCACGGTTTTCTAGATTTCTGCTTGCTGTCATTCATTCTGTTACCTCTAGTGGATAAAAGTCTGATCATGGTCATGTGACTTACGGTCCATGGTCATGTGATGAGCACACAGGTGTACAGCTGATTAGCAGGCAGATGTCTGATTACTGTGCTGTGATTATAACGAGCAGCACCTGTGCGCTCATCACATGACCATGGACTGTAAATCACATGACCATGGTCAGAGTTTTATCCTCTAGAAGTAACAGAATGAATGATAGCAAGTAGAGATCTAGAGAACAGTGAGGAATTGATACAGAAAGTATATTGGAAAATAGTATATCTTTTTATTGTACATTTGTCAATATTGGTCTGAAAGTGGCCAACCGCTTTAACATAAAAACCTAAATAGGACATTTACTGATAATAAACTGCCTTTAAGATGTACTAACTCGCTATACTTGATATTATACATGTGTTAACCTGACATAATAACATTGAGTATTTTTACATGCAATAATGTTACACTGAAATATAACATGCCAAAATATATTCTAATTCCTAATTAATTACCCCACATCCATTGATGACACAAGTGAAGATTCTAAAAGACTCTCGTCTGCTTTGGGCCCCTGAAATGTGTACATATAAAATATAAAGAGAGACAGATTAAAACAATCTTCTAGCTTACTGACCTATTTCTAGCAAGAATTTATTGTATAAACATGACAAACTAAAAAGCAACTGTTGAAAGAAAGTGACCTAGTTAAGAATAGATGCAGTCAACAATCTAAAGCATATAGACAAGGAAGTTACTGTAAAGACTGGGCCCATAGTAAACTTTTGACTTGGGAGGGGGGCCGACAGCTTAGTTCCCCCTTTCCTAGCTCCCACACAGTATAATGCCCCATTTACACACTATAATGTTCCAAAGTGACCTCCAGATAGTATCATGTCACAGAGTGGCTTCTCCAGAGTGTAATGTCCATAGCACCTGCCCCTGCAAAAAGTATTGTTGCATCGTGTATAATGTCCCATTCTGGAGCCTAAGGTGTTTGTTGCAAATATTGCAAAAAAATCGGGTCGGCAGAACCTGTAATTTTGGAGGTACACCGTCCATTAACTATTTTTACCATATCATGTCGCTGGAACACACGAGGCACCCTGGATGGCATAAGGGGGAGCGGAGGTGGCCATGAACAGGAACTAGGATTGGTAAGTAAACAGAGTTAACTGCTGGAGATTACTCTAGCAGGTAACGGCCTATTTAAAAAACATGAAAAAAATAAAAAAATAAAAATCTAATCTAAATCTAAAAATCTAATAAAAATCAACTAAGCCCCCTAAGGTCACGGGCCCCGTAGCAGCTGCTGTGGCCATACTTTGACACTGCATATAGGACTAGGTTACTGGCACCTAATGTGTCTGGCAGTTACTTATCCTCCGCAGCCATAGGAGCCAATGCCAAGCATACATTTTATTTAAAGTGGAATTGAGGAATAAACTGCTAGATATTTTTGTCAACTGAGTATCTCTGAGGGAAGAAAGGTTTGAATTTCAATATTGACCAATCCTACATTCACACCAACTGTATATGATGGGTGTCAGGTTGTCCAAACTCATCTTAATTGTCAAGTTTACATAATGTTAAGATTCATATCCAGAGTATTCAAGCCATTTAAAAATAAATCCCAGATGCTTTATTCTAGTAAATTAAAAATCTGGTCAAGAATGGAAAACTAGTAGACATCTAAAATGATATATAACTTATTTGGGCTCCTGATATTGGTCTTTAATTGAGAAATTAGCAAGTGTTCAACAGATCAAAAACATACAAACCAGCAAAATGTCTCTAACAGGACCTTGAATATCCATGACGCGACCACCTTGTATAACAGATTTAGGGAGCCTGTTTAAGAATTGTTGGATCGAATGCCGGGAACCTAAAAAGTAATGTAATACTCCTTTGAGCCTCATAAGAAGGGTATTCTTATGTAATATCCCTTTAAACATAATCAGGAAGTTTATTGGTGCTGGGACCCAGACATTTACCAGTGTCAAGATCGCAGCGCCAAACTCTTGTAGCACCAACAACACATACAAAAAATCATGAATAAAAGTTTACATTTGGTATTGTCCCTATCCTGTCCATACCTGATCTTTAGAGAGTTAAATATGCTGACCACTTCTCCAGCAGTATATGTTACATGTATCAGACATGCAGTATCTGTTACATGCTTCTTTCCGCATAGATTGTAAGCCCTTGCGGCTTTAACATGTTAGTGAATGACAGCAAACTATTACTGGTCTTTTGTTTCAGTATTTTTGAGAGCACAAGCTCTTATTAGAGTTGTGGTGTACATATTATTCGTGCACACTTCGATCTATTAGGTTATATGTGTTGTGTAAGTGAAAGCACGATTGAGTATGAATTTTAGATGCAAATATCTTTTAATGCATTCTTAGAAAAAAATTATAATAATTTGTGTTTGTCACAAAGTTACAAGAGGGTGGACATGACTTCTGATAATCCACTGAGACAAATCCTTAAATTGTCTACCTTCAAGAAATATATGGTTTGGGAGTGCCTTTGCTTTTTATGGTGTGTAATCTCTATTTTGTAGGGTGATACTTTAACATTTCCAGCTGGGGCCCCACGCCTCAAAAATTCTGCAGCAAAAAACAAAGCTTACAGTACCTGCAAAGTAGAATGGATTCTGGCAAATCCTATCCACAAATTGCAGAAAAATATCCGGACAAATTAACGGAAATGCTGGAATTTCAAAAACTGTTGCGTTTTTGTAAATTGCAACATGTCAATTATACGCATGGCGTTTTCCGTAAAGATATAATAAAGGCAGAAAGTCATAGATTGTAAGCCCCTCATAGATTGTAAGCTCTTGACAGGCAGGGTCCTCAAACCCATTGTGCCAGTCGGCCACTATTCATATCATACTTGTTTTATATATTTTGTGTACCGTATGTAAACCCTCAAATGTAAAGCACCATGGAACTAATGGTTCTATATAAATAAACAATAATAATAAAAAGTCCACAGAGGAAAACTTTATGGACTTTCTGTGAAAAGTTCTGTGGCTTGCTATGTGAGGCCTTAGCCTAAAATCAGATTTCTGGTCCTTCAAGTTCTGGTGATTAAGATATGTGCATGCAGGTGTAGGTTTAAGTGATTTACTGTGCACATATTAAACTCTTATTTTTAGGGAGTTTGGTACATAGGTTTGAGGCAATATTCACACCTTTAGTCCTGGAAGCACGACTTTGGCTGTTCAAGTAGGATTTATGATGTCATAACAATGGTAGGAGGATCAATTCCCACTGCACTGCAGATTGGAATAGGTAGGAGTCAGAGTGGCAAGAGAGAGGTTTCAAGGAGCTGATGGATCGTTCAGCTACCTTACTTCAAAGTTGTCTTTCTCCAAAAATGACATATATCACAAAGGTATGTCAGTTATCATTGTAATGTGCTCTGTAACAGGATACTGACAGCTGAATAAGATTGGGCGGTGGTAGACGCCCTTTAAATTGCTACTAACTTTTCAACACACTTTTCATAAATCAACAGAATAGGGAAATATAAGATAATATGCACTATATCTTCATCAGAGAACTATACAACTTTTTTCACTTATCTGGCTCTTTTCTTGTGCCACTTTCCATAAAACAGACTTTCACTCTGAAACCTCTACTGAAATGTGTTATGAGGAGGGGCAGAGTAGTAAGAAGAAGCTTAGTGACAGATAAAAAAAAAAAAAAAAAGACTCCAAGCAGCTAAATAGGAAGCTTTCTATCTCACTCTAGCGCTCTATTCACACCAACACTGTTCATTACTAGTTTACAGGATCCTATATGATATTACTACAGCTTCCGAGTGGGAGAGCGATGTTTATGGAGCAGATTCTTCTCTATTTTCTGTGTGCTGTGTATGGCAGACGTCATAGCAGATAGTTTCCACCCACCAGCTTAGGGAGAAAATAAAACAAAGACCTTGCAGTGAGGAAAGCTGCTAAATAGAATGGCCAGATATCGTGTTACCCCTCACGTACACACACAGTACTACTGATTCATGCAAAGCTTGTTGAATAGTTAGGTAACCCTTTAACCAGTCAGATGCACTGAAATTGTTCTATAGGTTTTATTTTTAATATTAGCATACCTGGTATCTCACTAGTCTCATTTGGGTTTTCCTCTGCACAACCAACACTATGACCGGTACCTGGAAACTGATCCCAAGGTCTACGTTCACGGAACATAATATTACGCATATCTGTAACCTGAGCAAAGAACATATATTCATTACATATCATACAGGACATGTTATAAAAGGGTTAAGTGCCTTATCTATCACTCTACGTCGATAAGTAAAATACTAATGTAACAGGTTATTTCATTTACTTTGTCTTTTATGGCACTATACGTAATACATGATGAATGTTTATCATTAGATTAAGGCTGTGTTTACAATTCACATTTATGACCAATTTCTAACCAGTCTCACAATCACCATTTTCACTAGGATTGTAGAGTGAAAATAGTGACCTAAAAGAAAAAAACTCTTATATGAAATTAGAGGGGATTGTGTTACCAAGAGGAAAAAAAGGCGGACATTTATTTGCACATACAATGTATAAGCTAACTCTATTCTCAGAAATTGCTAAAAATATTGTAAATTGCCAATTCAGAACAACTGCCTAGATACTGATCTGACTGATACTGGTATGATATTTGTGTAACCCCATAAAAACAGATGAAAACAATGTCACAATTTAGAGGATATCTACAGCCAAAGCATGCCCCAACACTGCAGCAGATATTATCAGCACAGCTGATAGAAAACTATTCCACATGATCAGTCATGTCTGTCTGCGAAGAGTCTGCATTAGCGATAGCTTGATAGGACGTCTTGAGGGCAAAACAAAGATACGGTATCGTTAGGATAATCTGATATGTTTGACATTTTTATATACCATGTACAATGGTAAATATTAGCTCATTCCCCTCTTGTGAATAAATGAAATTTTGTAATATAGTTTGATAGTCTTCCCCACCTTCCAGTGGCCTGTTGTTCCTCTTTCTCTACTTGTAGTGGGTATGGCAGAGGTTTTCTGGGACATAACTGATTACTTATACTTTGGATCAGTTATTAACTGACATCCAGGACCCACGAGGATCTCATGTTCATCAGTTATACGGCCTGATCGCAGCTCAGTCCCATTCATTATTCTAAGCTCCGATACCAAGCACAGCCATTGCACAAATGTGTGGCACTGTGTTTGATAAGTTGGGAAAAGGCTGCAGGACTCACTTAAACATATTTAGCTGATGCTAGGTAATGTAATTGTTTGCAGCATAATGCAGACAGGCCCAAATAGTAGATGCTGGAAACTGCACAGGTGCAAAACAGCGATATAACATCCACACACACACCTACAATCCATAAGGGGGTGGATGCCTAGTTCGTAACGCCAGTCACATGGTAATGTGGGGTGCAGTGTGCTGGATTTACAGGCTATTAGAGATGCCCATACCATTAGATCAGAGGTAGGCTGTCCAGTACCTATATAAGAACACCCTACCAACACCCCATTTTCCCTCAACTAACTTTACAGGGCCTGGCTGCATCCGGCAAAAAAATTGAGTCAAAAACCTGACATATTAGTATATATTTTGGCCATAATCCACAAGCTCACAACATGTGTCAATGCTCCCCATGTCTTCGGAGCGCTTATACTACAATCATAAACTATTTACGGAAAGAGACATTATAAATTAGATAATTGAAAGAGCTGACAATTGAAATTGATAATGATAATTGATAATTGAAAGAGCTGAAGAGCTAACAGCTGATATTAAGCTGACATTTATCATTAGAGCAGGCAAACTGCTTAGCACCTATATACCAGCACTCTATTTCACCTCAACCAATTTTTTGATTTTATAGGAACCCTTAATGATGGTTGCAAGCTTGAACATTTTGGCAAAAATATCTAAAAAAAATTCCTCATGCACATTAATTCATTTTTTGCAGGATGCAGGAAGGCCCTGTTCTCTTGGTTGAGGGAAAATACATTATTATGATGTTGTAGGTTCAGTTCACGGGAGCCATAAAGGCCAGAAAGGGCGAACTGTATTTCTTGGCCAGAATACAGCTGTGTGAAAGGGCCCTGAAGGAAGCAGAACACAAAGCCTAGCAGTTACATTGAACTATGAAAAGCTTGACCACTCAGCAATCATGGAGAGAGAAAACATATAGTATACAAAATCAGCAGAGGGAAGGAAAGTATATATATTATGTTTTATATAATATAAATCACTATAAACACCACCTTCGTACACCCAAAATGTATGTTATAGTAAACATTGCATATGTATAGAATATTGCCATGAACTATAATAACTAAGTTGTATGAGACTGGAGCCACAAAGTTGTTCCCCTTGCAATAACTTGGTGCAGATTTCTGATATTTGCCTTTTTGACACTATACATTTTCTCCTATGTTGTCTGACATTAAACTCTGAATGACCTTAATTGTAAGTAGTTGTGACTTCTACTACAACCAGAAAAACGTCATTCTTAAACATAAAAAATGTGCTTACAAACAACATAAAACAATGAGTAACTTGGTGATACTTTGCTCTTAGTTACCTGAAAAGTAACTCCATCGGGAAACCGAGCCTGCAGTTCTGATGGAAAGTATCCATCCATGATGTCCCTCAGGCATTGCTGAAATACAAAAATGACCAGTACTTGTTAGTCAGGATGACGTTATCCCTGGCTTTATCCCTATTGCCTCACAATTTTTTTTTACTTGTGTTGAAGACTCTTGGTAGGAACGAAATGGCCCCTGGAACATGATGATTCCATTTTTATATAAGGTGAGTGGTACAGGTTCAGGAAGCTTCAGTCGTGCTGCCCGCTCTTTATATTCTATATGTGATACTCCATCTCCTCCCAGCACATTCAAGTCCTGTAGATTTTCCAGGACTCGATCAAAATCTGGCTGGAAACTGTAGCCAGACTGTTCTGTGTATATGCGAAGCAAAAAAAAGAGGTGTTTAAATGTGACTGTTACTTCTTCTTTTTCCCATTTAGCACCTATTATGTTTAGAAATTTTTAGGTGGCAAGAGAACATTGACTTTGTTACCTGAACTGCCCTGTGGTGTCTCCTGTTGGAAATCATTAGAGGAACCTTCATCTCCGACCCAAATAAGTCCATAATCACTAAGAAACTGCTGAATATACAGAAGCAACAAATTTCACTCTAATGCGAAATACAATTTCTCAACAAGTTATAGAAGCATACCTATGGCTATAAAAAATAAATAAATAAAAAATCATTTCTTATTCAATGTAAATGTTTATTTGATGGACTCAAAGAGCAAAGGTGCCTATACTGCATATCTCAGTCCCTTCCCTCACTATTTCTGTAATGGATCATTTTCGTTGTATAACTAGTCTCTTTCCTGTGTGAAACCTGTTCTATGATGTGTGCTCTAACCAATCAGCTTCCTCCCAGGAAGGTGCTATTAGTCTTTAACCCTTTAACGTTGCAGGGACATTAACGCTCGGCAGTTTTTTTCTTTCTTGCATTCCAAAATCCATAACTTATTTTATTTCTGTTAATCATAGTTGAGTGAGAGTTTATTCTATGAATGACGAGTTGCCCTTTTATTTTGCACCAGTTGGGAGTACATATAAAGTTTTGATTAGCTTTTATTAACCTTGTTTTGTTTTTTTTTTTGTTTTGTTTTTTTGGGGGGGGGTTGCATCATAATTTTCATAATTTTTTGCATTTTGTTCCTAAATCATTCACTTTACATTAAAAATGACATGTCAACAAAAATTGACATGTCCAGTGGGTCATTACAATTAAGGTGATACCAGATTTATTTTAGTTTTATGTTTTGTTGCATTTACTAATAAAACACCATTTTTCGAAAATGTACAATTTTCACGTTGTCACCATATTCTGTCGTTTATAACTTAACTTTTGTTGACGGATATAAGTCAGGGCTATTTATTTGTGGGGGAAGTTGTAGTTTATATTGGTACCAATTTTTGTTACATGTGACTTTTTGATCACCTTTTATTGCTTTTTGGGTAAAGAAATGTAAACAAAGTACGCATTGTGATTTTTTTTACAGCATAGGAAATATAAAAAAATAAGTAACTCTGTTTTTGGATAGTTGGGGCACACATAGGGATATCTAACATGTTTGTTTACTTCTGTTTACATCATGCATTTTTTAACCTCTCCCCACCATTCACTGTACTATTATGGCAGATGTTGGGTCTTTAAAAATGGCAGCCACTCTGCTGCAAATCAGCTACCATAGCAATAGGGTCTCCGCTGTATTGTTTTCTGGAGTCCATGACAGCACCTCTTGCAAGGAGACTGCCCATTCTGGGACAGGAAATCTGAGGATATAAAAAGGTTACACATCCGCCACACCTGCATACACTAACTTACAGGAGGACATAAATCCCTACTATTGGTGTAGACTCTCAGAAAATAATAGGAGTAAATTTATAACTTGTTTAATCCTGAGAACTATGGAGGAAACAGCTGCCTCAAAAGACATTGCAGCAACCTGGAACTGTAAAAGAAGATTTGCTGAGAAGAAACTTCCAAATATATGATCAAGCACCTCCTCACATCTAGACTGTGAAAGCTACTTCCTAGTAGGAAGGATTGGGACAGAAAGAGGGAAGACAAATTATCTGACAATGATACGGTGGTATAGGGAAGTAGAGAGGAAAAGATATTTCTAAGACTCTATTAGCAGATGTGATTGCCAGGGAAAAAAGCAATCTTAATAGTTAGCAATTTTTCTAAAATCTCCAGAGACTGAAAGGGGACCTGAGAAATATCCTTAAGGACCATATTAAGATGGAATTTTTCCAAAAAGATCTTTACAAAATTGCTTTTTCAATGCCATAAGTTCTTTGAAATTTAAGAACTAAGACCTTGTCTTGAGATCCCATCTGCACTGCCACCATAGACGAGTACTGGGGGGAGCGTTCCTCATCGCTCAGCGTCATCATTGGTGGTAAGCAATGCCCTCTCTCACAGTACAGTGCAATAGACGCTGCTGTGAGGAAGGGCGTTCCTGACTGACTGTCAGAAACGCCCTTCTGACAGTGAAGAGCTACAGTACCAGCACCGATAGCTCTTCAGCGAGGGCACAGGACATGAGAGCCGATAGGACACTGAAATTCTAGGGGTGTATTACACCTCATGTGCCCCAGGAGGTGAAAGGTCCTCTTTAAGACTTACGGAAGACCAGCTGTTGAGCATTTGGTCTGCTTATTACATACTTGGCTGTGTGCTGGGAGAGCAACCCCTCTCAAAACACCCCTCCCCAAAGATACAGTGTACCATAAGTGACACCAGAAATTATAACAGTCTGGTTCCAAGATACACAGCAACAACCCCATGGCCCCAGAAGTAGTGTTACCCACACAAAAGTGTCCAGCGACATCCGGAAACTACCAAGATGCTGTATGTCAGCACTGCAACTGCAACTCCCTCCCTTCTAGGGTCAACAGAGGAAATTTTCTAAAGGCAATAGGACAGACTGCCAAGCTGCGGTTGCAGGGAACAGGAGGGAGGCAGCACCGGGCTCAGCATATAACACCACAATGGGCTGTGCAATAACACAAGTTATGCATGCTAGAAGTAGGGAGGTAAAAGTTGACTTCCCCATCTTCAGCCCCCATGATGTAAATGTTTAGACAGAACGCCAAGTGGGAGCACCAACTCCACAGATCTTCCCATCCAGGTGCAGGAAATCTAAACTCAGGAGTGGGGAGGATTTAGCCCGTTTATATCCTCAGATTTCTGGACCGGAAATGAGCGGTCTCCTCGCAGGGGTGCTGTCCTGGGCAAAATTTTGCGCTCTACTGAGGCATTGATCACTGTGTTATTATAATGTGTAAAGAGTGACATGGAATATACTAGCAAAACATACATAATGGGAAATAATTAACTTTACAGTGTAAAGTGTATTTGATATGTCTAGTATATTACGTTGGTTTTCTCTGGTATGTGTCAATTGGAGTCAAACAGTTCATGCTTCTTACAAAAAATAAAGCTGATTGAATAGACTACAGCCGGATTTACAATATTAATAGACATACCTCCATATCATTGACTTTCTTCTGCAGTTCCTTACATTTTTTCTCAACCTCGTGAACTTGCTTCTCCCCTTGTGGATAGTCTATAATCAGAAGAGTAGTCAATGACTTCATCAGTCACCCCTTTTCTACACATGAAAAATGTCTCACCTATCCTCCGTATTTGCAATTTCTTAATCTTCTGCTCCAAAGCAGCAATCTCTTGATCCTAAATTACAAATCATGTGAGATTAAAACAGTGTAACCCCAACTTCTGTGATATTCTATGAACAGTTTGGCTATTTGCTAATATTGTATACAGATGAAAACAGCCCACATATTGTGGCTAAAGATTACATAATTATTCAAACTAAAGCAGATGGATGAGCCACTGCATTTGGACATTTCATCCACATGCTGCAGTTGCAACCATTTCCTTATCCACTTATATAAACAAAGGAGTAGGAGAGCAGTTTAATAACAGTCCTATTTGTATCCAGCTCACACATAGAAGTCTATGAAGAGAGAAGAAAAGAAGAAGGCTGTTAATTGATTTATAGCTTCATTCTGTGCAGCCGTAAAGTCTTATCTTCAAACATAGCTGCTAAACTCTGTTATTCTTATAACACTGCTAAAGCAATTAGTGTGCCTTTTCTAGAAGCGAAAATCGAAAAATTCCTCCGGATGGAAGGGGTTAAAGTGGAGGTTTTGCCCTTCCCAGAAAGCCCTGTGCCCACTTTTGAGGAAAATGGCATGCATGCAAAAAGGTCCAATTTTCTAACACAAAATATGCTTTTTGCCAAAATTGTGACCTGTCTATGCTGGAGAATTGGTGTAATGCTTTAATAAACCTCCCCCTCATGGGTAAGCTGCACATAGATCACTGTATATCAAACCTTGAGCTGGTTTTCCCGTGCTTGTTGTTTCACTCGGGTCTCCAACTCACTCACTCTTTTCACAGTGCTGCTTAAAAGATCAAAGTCACTTAAGCCTGCAAAAAATTAGAACAGATCATCCATATACAGGTCATTCACATACCCAAATCTTATAATGTGTATTATTTCTTACTTGAGATTCTCACCATGTTCTTTCCCAAATGCGTAGTGTCCCATCTGTTGAGATAGACAGTTGTTGGAAGGAAGACCTGCTACTGAAAAAAACAAAGTAAAGAAGAGAACTATATATAATCTTACTAACAATAGTTTCCTATACAGGAAATGGAATTTCTACTTATAAGACAAGGGTCTGGACATAATGGCAGTGTAAACTGTTCCTATGTGAATGGAGCCTACTTACACGTTACACTATATACCAGAGCTTAAAGGGGTTGTCCAGGGAAAAAAAATATTTTTTAAAACCAGCCAGGGTGGTGTTTACAAATAAATAAGTAATCATATCATACTCTTTCCAGCGTGGTTCGGTCTTGCTGCCTGTCTTAAAAATCTATTATTTTTTGCCCAGACAACCTCTTTAATCAATATGACTTTGGCATATGGCAATTTGTGTCACATTGTTGCCTAAGCACTTGATGTACCTGAAAAAAAAAAAAAAATCAAATCCAAACACAAAACGTACTAGATATAAAAATAACAGCCATTAGCCTGCTCTTAACAATCACCCACCTTAACAACGATCAAAAAATAAATAAATCACCAAATAAGGGTGCATTCACACTACGTAACGCCAGCGTGTATCACAGCCGTACACGCCGGCGTTACAGCAGGGCTGCCGAACACTTCCCATTCATTTCTATGGGAGCCGGCATGCGAGCGCTCCCCATAGAAATGAATGGAAAAAAGCAGTCCATTCATTTCTATGGGGAGCGCTCGCATGCCGGCTCCCATAGAAATGAATGGGAAGTGCTGTAGCGCCGGCGTGTACGGCTGTGATACACGCTGGCGTTACGTAGTGTGAATGCACCCTAATAAGGAAATTTGCCTGGAGCGGTCATATGGGTAAATAAACATTTTTTTTTATTTTTTTTTATTACTAGTGTTATTTAGAAAGTAGGAGGGGGGAGGGTGTTTAGATTAGTGTAGGGATTTCAAATTATCCCAGACAACCCTTTTAACATTAAAAAAAATAGTAATTTAAAAAAACATTTTTAAAAATAAATTGTGGTTGCAGAGCTGTGGTGGCATTATCAATAAATCTGGAGTGGTCAGTTGCAGCAGGGGACAAAGTTAGCTGGCATATAGCCTTCAGATGGGTTAATAAGTACACCCATATACCTTTAGCAGTGCTTGGAGTGATTTCTGGGTGTCTCTGTGAGCTACTAGCATCCTCTGCATTTGTTTACGATGTTCAGCTTCTTGATGTGCAGCTTCCTGTGCACCTTCCACACTAGTTCCATCTCATTCAGCCCTCCCTCCTCTCTCACTCCATTCCACCCCGTCTACCTAGCTAATCTATCCTGCCCACTACTAGCCCCTTCCCCTGCCTGTCTTCCTAGCTAAGCTATCCTGCCCACTACTAGCCCCTCCCCCCTGTCTCCCTAGCTAAGCTAGCTTACCCATTACTAGCTCCTCCCACATCCCCCAGTCTCCCTAACTAAGCTATCCCACCCACTACTAGCTCCTCCTCCATCTCCCTAGGTAAGGTATTCCACCCACGACTAGTAGAAAGGAAGAGGGGAGGAGCTGTTCCAGGACACAGGAAGGCTGGGGATGGGGGGTAGTAACGGTGATGTTTAGTTTCGGGAGTGATCAAATGGAATGTAACTGGATTATCAGAAAGTGTAATGGGTAATATATATATATATATATATATATATATATATATATATATATATATATTTTATTTTTTTTTATTAAAGTAAATTAAAAGTTAGGCAGGGGGAGGGGGTTTAGTTTAGGGGTGAATTCTTAGTTTATCCTTGACAACCCCTTTAAAATAACAAAAACCAACAGAGTCTGCATGGCAATTGTGATTACAAAAAGCATGCCTCTAACACAGCAAGTAAAACATTAAGAGGGTACTATCTCAGGTGGGGGAAGGTAACAGGTAAGGCACCAAGTACATGCCAAACCGGCTACTATATTGATAAACGCTGGTCGATGCAACATAATTATACATTAAATATATACTATATGATTGCAAAGGCATCACTTATTCCAACATTACAGTATACCATATACCAAGCCCAGTTCATAGCAGAGCCACATGTTCCTTTCTGTATTGTGGACCATACTTCTGCTACAGTTAGAGATGTGGATATTTTCCCAGTGGTCCTTTTGTGCTGGGGGGGGGGAAGACAAGTTCTATTCCTGGAAAAAGTTGAAAGCTTCCTTGGGGCTGCTCACAGCCCCAAGAATAGCAAGGAGATCAACAAGAGACATCAGCTGAATCAGCATGGAGAGGCACCTAATACAAGGAGAATCCAGTCTGTAGAAATAAGCCAGGCAAGAAAAAAGTCACATAGGCAAGTGAGGAAGGACTAAGCAAGCAGCCATGGATTCCGAGCCTGTAATAAACTTACAAGCAAGGAGGTATCAGGAAGGGAGAAAACAGCAGGGGCAGGGTGGATGGACTTATAGGAACACACATCTGTTCACATGCTCAATCTACTCCATGACCATTTGTAGTTGAGCAGTATTTGATTAACCTGTTAGTTTAGCACGCATCACTAAACATTACAAATATCCTATTTACAATAGGGTGTGGTGCACCATGTAATTATTGTATGACTCAGCTGTGACCTCCCACCTTTAGTTAGTTTCAAACTGATTTGAAGCCATATATGCAGATCCAGAGAAGTCACTTGTTTCTGCTTCTTTAAAGTGATCCTATCAAATAAACAATTTTTTTTTCTGGTTGGCACGTAGGAATAGCCCTAAGAAAGGCTATTCGTCTCCTACCTTTAGATGTCTTCTCCGCACCGCCGTTCTGTAGAAATCCCGTTTTTTGTCAGTTCTCTTGCAGCACTGGGGGCGGTCTCCAGCGCTCAAACAGCACTGGTGTGTCCCCAGTATTGTAAGCGGCCATTTTCTTGTGGCCGGCAGGCATGCGCAGTCGGCTTTGCCCTAGGCCCGAGGTCTAGAAGTTTGAAGCCAACCCCCGAAAGAAGACGAGTCAAGACCCCTTTCCTGAAGAAGATGGAGGCAGCGCTGGAGAGTTATCTCGCAGAACTCATTTGCATACCGTCGAAAAACGGGATTTCTACGGAACGGTGGCGTGGAGAAGACATCTAAAGGTAGGAGACAAATAGCCTTTCTTAAGGCTATTCCTACGGGTCAACCAGAAAAAAAATGTGTTTAAATGATAGGAACCCTTTAAATACCAATCTTTTTTGTGTCTGCGCCGTATTTAATTTGTAGGAGAAAGAAAAAAAAAAAAACACATAGCAAGGAAATGTGCATGGAATTTATCAACAGCTTGTGCTCGATGAGTAAATCATGCAAGAATTGAAAGGGGCACAAATGGCGAAACTGCGCAAAATTTCACCGTAAAAAGAGGCGCATTTGAAAAATAACCCGAATTGAATTGCCACAAATGCATTATAGAGCACAATACAGTGATACATAAAAGTATATTATTTATGTCACTTGTGTAGATTTAGAGGAAAAAGAAAAAAGCTTTGATAAGATATGCAAATTACGTATTTGGTGCACTGGGGGCAGGCTGTTAGCACTGCTCTGGCCACTCAAGTAAAGTGGATGATGTCCCACTGCACAAGCTGAAGAAGGCAGTAGATGGTAGTGGCCTAAGCAGCAAGGCCGGTGCTCCAGGAAGCCTTCCAACTGTGCACCAATTACCTCATTTGCATAAGACTTGTTTTTCTCCAAAAAAGTGACATATAAATGTGACAAACATATCGAGTTTGCAGTTGAATATGTTTGAGAGAAATGACAAACTTCCTTTAACCCTTTCCCTGCCACCCACATATTTACATATCCATCAAGGGTGGCACTTTTGTAGCAGAGGACGTATGTAATACCTCCTTACTACTAATGCCTATATCTCCAGATCAGCTAGGACTATGAAGATAATCCTAGATTCATTTTAGAGAAGAGAATCTTTCACCTTTAAAATATCAAAATCATCAGGATAGCCCTTACAGTTCCAAAGTGATTCGCTGGTGAAAACGCTATTCGTCATGGAGATCCCAATGCAGACAGCAACTTAGAGCTGATAAAGGAAGGAGGAGTGGAATGAAGCAGAGCTGCGCAATTGCCCAGCGCCCCGTCCCCAAGGGGGCCCTCAGGATCCGAAGCATCAGGCTTTTAGGGGCATTATTATAAGGAAATTATTAAATTATAAAATATAAGTGGACTATTATAAGGGGGAACAATTATATAAGGGGGATTTTATGTTTAATGGAGGAGCTCTTTTATATAAAGAGTACTATTATCAGAAAGGAATTTTTATATATACGGAGCACTATTATATGGTGAGACAGTTATATACACTGCTCAAAAAAATAAAGGGAACACTCAAATAAGACATCCTAGATTTGAATTAATCAAATATTCTCATTGAATACTTTGTTCTGTACAAAGTTGAAGGTGATGACAACAAAATCACACAAAAATCATCAATGGAAATCAAATGTATGAACTAGTGGAGGCCTGGAATTGGAGTCACCACCAAAATTAAAGTGGAAAAACACACTAAAAGCCAACCCAACCCAACTTTGATGTAATGTCCTTAAAACATGTCAAAATGAGGCTCAATAGTGTGTGTGGCCTCCATGTGCCTGTATGACCGCCCTACAACGCCTGGGCATGCTCCTGATGAGGTTGCGGATGGTCTCCTGAGGGATCTCTTCCCAGACCTGGACTAAAGTATCTGCCAACTCCAGGACAGTCTGTGGGGCAACGTGACGTTAGTGGATGGAGTAAGACATGATGTCCCAGATGTGCTCAATCGGATTCAGATCTGGGGAATGGGCGGGCCAGTCCATAACTTCAATGCCTTCATTTTGCAGGAACTGCTGACACACTCCAGCCACATGAGGTCTGGCATTGTCCTGCATTAGGAGGAACCCAGGGCCAACCGCACCAGCATATGGTCTCACAAGGGGTCTGAGGATCTCATCTCGGTAACTAATGGCAGTCAGGATACCTCTGGCGAGCACATGGAGGGCTGTGTGGCCCTCCAAAGAAATGCCACCCTACACCATTACTGAATCACTGCCAAACCGGTCATGCTGAAGGATATTGCAGGCAGCAGATCGCTCTCCTCAGCGTCTCCACTCTGTCACGTCTGTCATATGTGCTCAGTGTGAACCTGCTTTCATCTGTGAAGAGCACAGGGCGCCAGCGGCGAAGTTGCCAATCCTGGTATTCTGTGGCAAATGCCAAGCGTCCTGCACGGTGTTGGGCTGTGAGCATAACCCCCATCTGTGGACGTCGGGCCCTCATACCATCCTCATGGAGTTGGTTTCTAACCGTTTGTGCAGACACATGCACATTTGTGGCCTGCTGGAGGTCATTTTGCCAGGCTTTAGCAGTGCTCCTCCTATTCCTCCTTGCACAAAGGTGGGGGTAGCGGTCTTGCTGCTGCGTTGTTGCCCTCCTACTGCTCCCTGCCTGTCTCCTAGTAGCACCTCCAGCCTCTGGACACTACGCTGACAGACACAGCAAGCCTTCTTGCCACAGCTCGCATTGATGTGCCATCATGGATGAGCTGCACTACCTGAGCCTCTTGTGTGGGTTGTAGAGTCCATCTCATGCTACCACGAGTGTGAAAACACAACCAACATTCAAAAGTGACCAAAACATCAGCCAGAAAGCATTGGTACTGAGATGTGGTTTGTGGTCCCCACCTGCAGAACCCTCCTTTATTGAGTGTGTCTCGATAATTGCTAATAATTTCCGTATGTTGTTTATTCCATTTGTACAACAGCATGTGAAATTGTCAATCAGTGTTGCTTGGAGTTACATTGTGTTGCTTAGGTTTTTCATTACATACAGGCTGCCTGTTATAAGGAGATCGTATATATATATATACTAGCTGGTACCCGCGACTTCGTCTGCGGTGATTGTAGAAGTGGGTATATACAGGCGCGGGTAAGGTTTTCGTAGTATGTATAAGGTATGGGATATGAAATGTAACTTTGTATCTTGTTTTTGCTGTAATTCAGAGAATACGTGAGACTTTTGTGTTGAAGTTAATTTGTATTTGAGCTGCTATACGGTGTTGTGAGAAACTTTACATAGTGACTTTGGGACAGAAGTATTTGAAGTTAACCCTTTCCCGCCGATGGCATTTTTGGATTTTCGTTTTTGACTCCCCTCCTTCTAAACCCCATAACTTTTTTATTTCTCGGCTCCCAGAGCCATATGAGGTCTTAGTTTTTGCGGGACAAATTTTTCTTCATGATGCCACCATTATTTATTCTATATATTGTACTGGGAAGCAGGGAAAAAATTCAGAATGGGGTGGATTTGAAGAAAAAATGCATTTCTGCGACTTTCTTACGGGCTTTGGTTTTACGGCGTTTACTGTGCAACCAAAATGACATGTCCCCTGTATTCTGTGTTTCGTTATGATGCCGGGGATACCAAATTTATATGGTTTTATTTACATTTTGACCCCTTAAAAAAAATCCAAAACTGTGTTAAAAAATTTTTTTTTTTGAAAAGTCGCCATATTCCGACAGCCGTAACTTTTTTATACGTGCGTGTACGGGGATGTATAGGGCGCCTTTTTTTGCGGGGTCGGGTGTACTTTTTAGTTCTACCATTTTCGGGAAATGCTATTGCTTTGATCACTTTTTATTCAAATTTTTATCAGAATCAAAACAGTGAAAAAACGGCGGTTTGGCACTTTTGACCATTTTTCCCGCTACGGCGCTTACCGAACAGGAAAAATATTTGTATAGCTTTGTAGAGCGGGCGATTTCGGACACAGGGATACCTAACATGTATGTGTTTCACAGTTTTTAACTATTTTTATATGTGTTCTAGGGAAAGGGGGGTGATTTGAATTTTTAATCCTTTTTATTTGTTTTTATTTTTTTTTTTAACTTTTTTTAAACTTTTTTTTTTTGCATTTATTAGAACTCCTAGGGGTATTGACATTGGTGGGCGGTGTCGCGGATTGTCAGAGCGGTGGGGGTCGGCAAACATGGCTGCTCCGGAGCGTTAAAGAGAGCCTCCTGGAGTATCGTTAAGGTGAGGGGCAAAGTGGTAAAGTATATGTATATGTGATTGTGTGGGGTTAGGGGCGAGGCTGTAGAGGACAATATGAATTTTGTGGCTTGCTATGGTCCAAAGTGTGTGAGATTGCAGAGATGGTGGTGTGAGTTTGGGTTTTGTGGGGGTCCTGGCACAAACGTATGTGCGCTATTGTGACGAAAAGTAGCCTATTGCGCAATCCTGTGTAGTAACTATGTTTATGGAAACTTTCAGCCAAATCGGTGGAGCGGGTTTTGCGTGATTGAGGAACAAACATCCGAACATCCAAACTCACAAACCCACAAACTTTCACATTTATAATATTAATAGGATATATATATATATATATATATATATATATATATATATATATATATATATAGGGCTATTATGTATAAGGGAGGAACTGTTATATATAAGGAACTGTCTGTTATACATAAATGGGGAATTATTATTCATAAGGGGGATATATATATATATATATATATATATATATATATATATATATATATATATATATATGGGAGAGGACTATTATGTATAAAGGGAGGAACTATTTATAAAGGGGCTACTATGAGAGGAAATTATTACATATAAAGTGAGCTAGTATTAAAGGGAAGAACTATTTATAATAGGCCCATAATAAGGGGGACATTATATGGGAGACTATTATGTGGTCTCTTTTATTTATAAGAGGGAAACATTATAAGCAGGGTATTGTTAAATGGGGCTATTTATAAGAGGGAACTACTATTTATTAGGGGGTTCTAATACTGATAAGGGGGAACTATTAATGATATGGGGAACGGTTTATAAGCAGGGACTATTATTTATAAGGATGCAAATTGCCTCAGTAGTTTTTGAATGAGCCAGTTTTTAACCATATGCTAATTGGCCTCCATTGCGGAAGTGACTGTGATCACCGTCTGATATCCTCTATGTGTGTGAGAGCAGAGAGATGAATCCACAGCAGCAGCCTCTCTGCACTCACACACATGGCAAATAGCGGAGGGTGCACACAGACACTTCCGGAGTGCATGGTGGAGGCTAATTAGCATGTGAATAAAAACGGGCTCATTCAAAAACTACTGAGGCAAATTACATACAAAAGGTACGTGTCAAATAGCCTTTTTAAAGGCTATGCAAGTATGTGTTTAGCTAAAAATGACTTTTCCCAATGATAGAGCCCCTTTAACTGCCGGACAGCAGGACTGGTATATTTGGCAACCTACTCTTGTTCAAAAAATAATGTTGGTAAGACGACCCAGGAGTTTCTCAGACACCATGTCTGCAGTAGCATGCGGCTTCTACTACGGCTACTGCGCATGCGCCCAGGCCATTTTTTTTTTTTAATCAATGTCAGTTAGCGAGCGCCGGAGGAGGACAGGACTGGAGGACATTGGAGGAAGAAGAGGCGTGGATGAAGAAGAAGACACAGCCTGAATGCCCGCCCAGCGTGCACGATGTGTAAGTAGATCATTCTTTTTTAGGTTGTGCTGATAGAGCCCCTTTAAGGCTACACATTGTGAAAACGCAGCTTTTTTTGTTGCAGATTTTACTGCGTTTTTTTGAGCCACAGCCCAGAATGGCTACAAAAGGAAAGGGAAATACAGGGTGGCCATAAAATAACCTCAGGTGTTTGGAGTCGTGTGCACGCTGACCCAATGGACGGAACTGCCTGAAAATTTGAATGTGTGCTAATCAAGGCATGGGGAAATGGATGGCATGAAAAAAAAAAAAAAAAAATTTAATACGAAAACTCCCCACCAGGAGATAATGTGGCGCTGTACAGTGAGCGCACGGCGAAAAACCCATCTGTCGATACTTAGGGATGTCCCATTTGGACCACCGACTAGCATGACTGTTCAATGTGGCCCCACAACCAGAAATCACAAGGAGTGAGATCCGCGAAAAGTCTTGCGGGCATACCCATACAAAATTAGCCTTCATCACCAACTGCTTCCTCGTGACAATGACCCCCGCATGACATTTGCATTAATGTTTCTGGCCAGAGTGGAAGTGGATACCAATTGGCCATGGAATATCCTGTGGAGTGACGAAGCGCATTTTTACCTGAATGGAGCGAACAACACACAGAACTGTCGCATATGGGCCACCGAAAACCAGCGTGCGCTCGAGGGGGTTCCGCTACATTCGCCCAAGGTGACCGTTTGGTGTGGGTTCACCTCATCGTTCATGATCGGACCATTCTTTTTCGAAGATTTGGGCCCAACTGGGGTTGTCACCTGTTCCGTCACAGCAGCAAGGTACTGGACAATGCTGGAAACAGTGGATGTTCCCCAACTCGATCACCTTCATGCAGGATGGAGCCCCTCCTCACATCGCAAATCCTGTGAAGAACGCTCTTCGTGCACATTTTGAGCTGCTCATTCCCTACAGCGTGGCCACCGTGCTCTCTGGATCTCACTCCTTGTGATTTCTGGTTGTGGGGACACTTGAAGGAGCGTGTTTATCGGGGGAATATCGAAACCCTGTCTGACCACAAAGACCGCATCACGTTGGAAGTGCGCAGCATCTCACCAGAGACGTTACACCCAAGCGTCGTTCTGCATAGGATGACAATGCTCACCATGCATGATGGCGGCCACATTGAACAATCATGCTAGTCGGTGGTCCAAATGGGACATCCCCAAGTATCGACAGACTGGTTTTGCGCCGCGCGCTCACTGTATAGCGCCACATTATCCCCTGGTGGGGAGTTTTTGTATTAAATTTTTTTTTCATGCCGTCAAAAGTGAACCCATTTTGGAAACTGCACCCCTCACAGAACATATCAAGGGGTATAAAAGGCAGTTTGACCCAACAGCTGTTTCACAGATTTTATTAATATTGGAACGTGAATATGAAAAATTACTTTTTTCTTCCAATAAACTGTCAATTCAACATTATTCTCAAGAATCTGCTGATACTGAGTGGAATCCATGCGACCCTCAACTTTAACAAGATTCCCGGTGCCGGCATTGGCCACACAGCCCCAAAGCATGATGGAACCTCCACCAAATTTTACAGTGGGTAGCAAGTGTTTTTCTTGGAATGCTGTTTCTTTTTGGACGCCATGCATAACGCCTTTTTTATAACCAAACAACTCAATCTTTGTTTCCAAAATGAAGTTGGCTTCTCCAAATGTGCTTTTGCATACCTCAGGCAACTCTATTTGTGGCGTACGTGCAGAAACGGCTTCTTTCTCATCACTCTCCCATACAGCTTCTCCTTGTGCAAAGTGCGCTGTATTGCTGACTGATGCACAGTGATACCACCTGCAGCAAGATGATGCTGCAGCTCTTTGGAGGTGGTCTGTGGATTGTCCTTGACTGTTCTCACCATTCTTCTTCTCTGCCTTTCTGACATTTTTCTTGGCCTGCCACTTCTGGGCTTAACAAGAACTGTCCCTGTGGTCTTCCATTTCCTTACTATGTTCCTCACAGTGGAAACTGACAGGTTAAATCTCTGAGACAACGTTTTGTATCCTTCCCCTGAACAACTATGTTGAACAATCTTTGTTTTCAGATCATTTGAGAGCGGGCTGTCCATGTTCGGCGACCATCTAACTTAACTGAACTTGAATTGTTTTGTAGAAAGAAATGGTCCAAAATACCTTCATCCAGGATCCAGGAACTGATTAAAAGCTACAGGAAGCAACTAGAGGCTGTTATCTTTGCAAAAGGAGGATGTACTAAATATTAATGTCACTTTTCTGTTGAGGTGCCCATATTTTTGCACCGGTCAAATTTTGGTTTAATGCATATTGCGCATTTTCTGTTAGTACAATAAACCTCATTTCAATCCTGAAATATTACTGTGTCCATCAGTTATTAGATATATCAAACTGAAATGGCTGTTGCAAACACCAAAATATTTAGAACTAAAAATGATTAAGATTAATAGGGGTGCCCAAACTTTTTCATAGGACTGTATAAGCGGTGAGGAGTACATAGGGAACACCAAATTCCCCTGTGTCCCCTGATATGCGCTCACACAGCTTATACATTTCCTTCCTGCCACAGCCAGTTGTGTTCTAATGATTTGGTGATTTGGGGGGTTTTTGTCTTCACATTGTACAAGCTATATTTTTTTTCCCGGTGATGTAAACATATGAGGGCTTGTTTTTTTGCGAGATGAGATGTATTTTGTAATGACAACATTTCTGGGTGCCTATAGAATAAATTTTATTAACTCTTTCTTGGTGGATTAAAAAAAAAAAAAAAAAAAACTAAGTAATTCTGGTATTGCTTTTTACTTGCTAATTTTTTTCCACGCAGTGTACAGTATACATAACATGTTATCTTTATTCTGCAGGTCGGTACGATTACGGCGTTACCTCATTTATATTGTGTTTTTATGTGTTACTAGTTTTGCAGAACAAATAAACATTTGTGGAATGAAATCAATTATTTTTGCATGTGTAGCTTTTTTTTCGGTTCACAGAGTTGGTTGAGGGCTTATTTTTTGCGGGACAATCTGCGCATTTTATTGGTACTGTTTTGGGGTACATGTGACTTTTTGATCACTTTTATACCATTTTTTTAAGGCAAAATGGCGAAAAATCATTATTTCTTTGCTTGACAAATTAATTTTTTTTTTTTTTTTTTTCATACAGTTGTTTTTTTGTTTTTTTTTGTTATTTTTTAACTTTTTTATTGATGCAGACACACACGGCTCTACTCCTGAGCCTGCTCGATCACCTTCACGTACCTGTATGTGGGATTGGGGAACTACTGACATTTCCTGATATACAGGTAGGTGAAATAGCGTTAAGGGGTTAATTTAAGTCTATAGATCTATGAGGGCAGTGAAATAACTTATACATGTACCCCAGTAAGTTACTTAGTGTGTTATTAGTCCAAATATTTTAAACAATGTTATGAATTGATATATGCTCTATTTCCGAGAGAGGGACTTGGGCATATATCACCATGTTTGATTTTAGGCTAATCTTTTGATGAAAATGTTATCGCTTTTCCTTTACATTCCCATTATATATATATATATATATATATATATATATATATGCAATATACGAATCCAAGACTTCCACTTTGACATACTTTCCATCTTTATTCGTATGTATCCTACGTTTAGGGAGATTGTTATTATGCAATACAATATGCACAGGATTAGATATACAGCTCAGCACACAGTATCACACACCAGAGGATTAGATACACAGTTCAGCATACACCATCACACATCAGGTGATTAGATATCACAGCTCAGCATGCATCAGAGGATTAGATACACAGGTCAGCACACACTATCACATAGTAGAGGATCAGATACACAGGTCAGTACATATCAAAGGATTACCGTATTTTTCGGACTATAAGACGCACTTTTTCTCCTCCAAATATGGGAGGAAAATGGGGGTGCGTCTTATAGTCCGAATGCGTCTGTGTCCCGTCCCTATCCCGTCTGTGCGAAGGGTACAGGTGGCGCAGGCAAGTTAGAAGAAAGCGGCGCCTGTACTTGTTTATTATGCCCCTTCCTGACATCTGTGAGGACGATGAGGCAAGTTCACGAGTAGATAGATACTACTGTACATTGACTTGTCTATCTACAGGGCGCTCTGAAGACATGTGAAGGACAGAGGACCGGACCAAGAAGAACTGGGAGCTGCAGCTGTGCAGGTAAACGGACACAGGTGTGTGTGTGTGTGTGTGTGTGTGTGGAGATATTATATTATTATGTTATTAAATATTTTACACATTTTTACAAATTTTTTGGCTTCAAAATTTTTTTCCCTCTATTTTCCTCTTCTAAAACCTTAGTGCGTCTTATGGTCCGGTGCGTCTTATAGTCCGAAAAATACAGTAAATATCAGCACACAGTATCACATATCAGGTGATTAGATACACAGCTTAGCACACAACAGAGAATTAGATACACAGTTCAGCACACAATATAACACATCAGAGGATTAGATACACAGCTCAGCAGGCATCAGAGGATTAGATACACAGCTCAGCACGTATCAGAGGATTAGATGCCAGATGATTAGATACACATCTCAGCACACACCATAACAAAATTGGGGGATTAGATACACAGCTCAGCACACACCATCACACATCAGAGCTTTACTCCTGATTTCCATAACAACCCAGGCATTTTTCTTCACTGCTGTATGTCAACTTTAAAGCGACAGGGCGCTGTGGATGACACTGTTACACAAGATCACATTCACACAGCTTTACTCCAGATATCCATAATAATCGATCACAGGTTTTTCACTAATATCCAAACTGAGATATGCAAGATCACATGACGCTTATGGACACACACACAAACGATATACAAAATAGACCAGTGCAAAACTGGGCAATTCCTATGGGGTCACTACACAAACAAAAATATATATACCTATGTGAAGCTGCTAGTTTCAAATAAAAATGGCCCAATTAAAAAAAACAAAACAGGGTTATAATATGAGTTGTTTAAATATTCAAGATTGATTAGTCAAATGTATTAGATGTGCACAACATTTAACAAAGTCATGTGCCTACATCATAAATACACATCACAATAAAACAAGTCTAAAAAAAGGTGAACCTGCAAATAATATGGCCAGTAAAGGTCAGATGATACATAACCCCACTGTGCATGATGTGGCCTGGACCTGGTTATAGATTCTACTTAGTGCCTGTAATATCCCACAGCATAAGCTTATCCTACTAACATGTCTGCATATATTGTACAGTTGTGGGTGAAAATATCTGGAAATGTGAAATTCCTCCCACTTGGCGGTTGTGATAGTGAAGCTCCAGCTATTGCTATTCATGAAGTGTCCTCAGCTAATGAATAAGACTGGTGACATACCTAAGGATGCTGCATTGTCCTTGTACGGGGCCGCTCTTCTCCTGGGGATACACAAGGCAGAGGTTATACACAGGACGTCCACACATGGTGTATATGTAATGGAGCTGTAAATACCCGGCAGCTTCAGTCAGCTTCTTGTGAGGCTTCTCCATGGTCTCCGCTGTGTCACTGCCCCCTGACACCTCCTTCACATCACCGGGATATGTCTGGAGACGCTGCTCCTGGTAACCGTGCTGGCCGCCAAGGATCTTACTCCTCCGGACTCTCCCTAATGTAACCAGCGGACCGCTCATAATGCAGACACTGCGCCGCCATATTGTTTGATGCTGTAACTAGGAGACTATGGGGCTTCCGGAGGACACAAAGGCGGGGGCGCGCAGAGCCTTAGGCGGGTCTTTGTAGGGGCTGAGGTGGCTGCTGTGTGTTAACGTCCAGCCTGGTTCGGAGGGATTCCGTGATAATAGGGCTAAAGTAGTAGTATAGAGAGGACTATGGAAGTTTCAGCAAGTAGTTGTCTGAAGTGCTAGTTTGTGTAGTGTACCACAAGACGTTCCTTATTTATATATACTGTGTGGTATTGGGGTACCTATAATATAGTGGGGTGAACTGCACATATTAGCTGACACCCTGGGCCATTGTAACCATAGGGCTAATGGGCCATACGACCTATGTTTGTGGGCCCGCTCAGCCGCCTGCAGTCTTTTACATTACCTGCCAGATGGATGGGATTCTGGCTAATCCCATTCACACATTGCAGAATAATATCTGCAATTTCAAGAACCGCTGTGTTTTTGTAAATCATGTCAGTTCTACCTACAGAAATGCTGCTGTTTTCTGTATAGGTATAATAGGGACAGATACAACAAAAAAGGAGAAAAATCTATCAATGGCAGCGGTATGACCTTAAAGGGATTCTACCATTAAAACCTCTTTTTTTGTGGATAAAACGTTGGAATAGCCTTTAGAAAATCTATTTGTCTCTTACATTTAGATGTGATCTCCACTGTGCCGTTCCTTAGAAAAAACAGTTTTTACCAGTATGTAAATTAGTTCTCTGGCAGCGATGGGGGCATCCCCACTGCTGCTCGAGAACACAATCCTGCGATGCCTCTATCTTCGGCTGGATCCTCCCCTTCTCTGTCGTCTTCCTCCTGCGTCACCTCCAACGCCTGCGCAGTAGGCTCTACCAGTGAGACACTTAGTGAGACCGTCCTTGCTCTTGAAGTTCAATGCATGAGCAGCCTCCCAAAAATGGCCGCCGGCTGACATTCGCACTCGGCTCTGCTGGTGTCTCACTGCCAGAGCCAACTGCGCAGACATCGGAGGTAACGCAGGAGGAAGACGACAGAGAAGGGGAGGATCCAGCTGTAAATAGAGGCGTCGCAGGATCATGTTCTCGAGCAGCAGTGGGGATGCCCCCATCGCATTTTCAGCGCTGGGGCCGCCCCCATCGCTGTGAGAGAACTAATTTGCATACCGGTAAAAATCGTTATTTCTAAGGAACGGCGCGGCAGAGATCACATCTAAAGGTAAGAGACGAATAGCCTTTCTAAAACCTATTTCGACGTCTTATCCACAAAAAAAGAGGTTTTAATGGTGGAATCCCTTTAATATATTTACCATTATATTGAATAGCAGGAGTACAGAAACAATGAAAATTCTCCCTATAGTGCTGCTCACACCTTATAAATAAAGTCATATCAAAAAATGTAGAAAGAAAAATTAGGGGGCACTCAGGGCCGGTTTTAGATAAAGTTGCCGCCCTGAGAAAAATAAAAGAGCCCCAAATTCTAAAATATAGCATGAAAAACGCATGGGTGGTGTGCTGTCCATGGTTGAGCAACTTTTCACGTCTGTGAAGAGCAGATCAACCTTTTCTCTGTTCATTTTTCTTTAAATTTTCTTTTTCGTATTTCCCTGGATTCATGAAAACGAATGACCCATTGATGTGATCAGCGATTAAAAAGGCTGTGGTTTCATTGGATTTTTGTGGACCTACTGTAACATTTGGTGTAAGGCGCGGCCAAAAATGTAGATACCATATGTATGTGATATGTGGACATGTGAATAAGGCCTTCGTGTGCTGCACTGCTGATCTTTAATTTTTATAGGAGTCTGGCAGTGTCTTTAACCACACATGCAGGTTTGGTAGATTTGAGCATGTATGTATATGGGGAACCAGAAGAGATGAGTGTTTGGCTGACAATTATTGTATGTGTATGGCCTTGAGGACATTTTATACTGGCAGGCAGTGATCAGGAATACACTTTCCTACGGCTGTTCAATTCAGATTATCAGCTACTTTTTTGCTGCATTTAACAACCACCACTTTTCTGCGTAGATAAATAACTTGTTTATCCCATGTGGTTTGCATTTGCCAGCTCAGTCTGATAGGCCAGGGCCCCACATTGCAGAAGCGCAGCAATTTGGCCACAACATTTTACAGTACCTGCGTAGTGGATGGTTCTGCCTAATTCCATTCACACATTGCAGAAAAATATCTGCAGCAGAAATGCTGTGATTTCAAAAACCATTGCTTTTTTTTTTTTATAAATTGCAGCATGTCAGTTATAGCTACAGAAACATTGGTGTTTTCCATGTACAGTAGGAATAATAGGGACAAAGTCCACAGAGGAAAACTCTGTGGACTTTCTGTAAAAAGCGCTGTGGGACAAAATGCAGTACGGACGTGAATAATGGATCAATCACGAATAGCATTTCACCGGTAAATTAGCAGGATTGGGTGCTGTCTATGAATATCATGGAACTCATCTGTCCGCATATTATGGGTGTGTTAATGAGGACTAAGTGTTTATTCACATAGTGTGGTTGGATGCTGTTCTGATGCTGTTTTAGCACCATATTCTTAATTTTACAGTTGAAATACATTTATTTAGCACAACTGACTGTAAAATAAAAACGGTGCCAAAAACAGCATCAAAACTGCACTTAGATTTTTTTCTGATGCAGTTTTAACCAGTATAGGTGTCAATGACATCTGTAGAGATAACTCTGCTGGAGGACCTCTTTGGGGATAGAGGCCCTATGCAATTGCCCACTTTGCTCCTCCTAACAGTGGCCCATTCATGATAAAAACATGCACAAAGAATTAATGAGAGAGAGTGATTGCAGAAAAGTGGCCAGGCAACGTCCGTTTCACGCAGGGCGTGCTTTTTCAAGACTCACTTATGGAATAAAAGAGTGATAATAGGGACAGTTTTCCTCTTCAAACTTTTTGCACAATGGGATTCTGCTGCTGTCATTTCCCCAGCGGTTTCTTAATGCGACTTGGTTTGTGGGCCTCAGTCTTAACTCCTTTGTGACACATGATGTATTATTTCGTACTGGGCACCTGGTACTTGGTGTAAATGGACGTAATAGTATGTCCTATAATGGCTGTCCCCTAGATATTTCAGTGGGTGTTGGCTATAACTGACAGCTAAAACCCACTTTATTAACCACCTGTCAAAGCTGTGCTCCGAATGCTTGTGTTAACCCATTGAACGCCACGGTCAAACATGACCATAATGATACTGGCCTTATTGACACCCCCGCAATGAGATGGAGGTTCCGTTATCTATTTTCTGCAGCTCAGGATCTGACCAGTGACCCTGGGCTTCTAGGAGCCCACATACCTGGTTGATCCTGCCTTTGATGCAGAAACATGCAGGAATAAAAACCAGTATGTGTGGTGGACTACAACAAATTTATGGACGCAGTTGATTTCAATGATCAGAGATCCTAAAGTACAATGTAAATAAAGCCCCAGTACAATGTAAAAGCCCCAAAAAGTGACCTCATTTTAGAACCGACAAGGAGTATTATTGTTTTGATCCCAAGACTGCTTCCCAAATATTAATGTACAAAGTGAAACTTCAAATTTTGAAAGAAATATATACTATTTTGAAAGAAACCGGGAATATTTACCGAACTGCAGCGCGGAGAAGACTTCTAAAGGTAGGGGAAGAATAGCCTTTCTTAAGGCTATTCCGACCTGGGTTTAGCTAAAAATGGGATTCTAAAGATAGAATCCCCTTAAAGGGGCTCTATCAGCAAAATCATGCTGATAGAGCCCCACACATGCGTGAATAGCCTTTAAAGGCTATTCAGGCACCGTAAAAGTTATATTAAACCAAATTCCCCCCCCCCCCCCCCCGTTTTAAAATAATAACCTAAAAAAGAATGTGCTCTACTTACGGATCGTGCACGGTGGGCGGGCATTCAGGGTGTGTCTTCATCTTCATCCACGCCTCTTCTTCCTCCGATGTCCTCCGGTCCCGTCTTCCTCCAGCGCTCGCAAACGGACATTGATTAAAAAAAATGGCCTGGGCGCATGCGCAGTAGCATTCGGCTTCTACTACGGCTACTGCGCATGCGCCCAGGCTATTTTTTTTATATCAGTGTCTGCTCGCGAGCGCCGGAGGAGGATGGGACCGGAGGACATCGGAGGAAGAAGAGGCGTGGATGAAGATGAAGACGCACCCTGAATGCCCGCCCACCGTGCACTATCCGTAAGTAGAGCACATTCTTTTTTAGGGTTTTATTTTAAAACGGGGGGTAGCTTAATATAACTTTTACGGTGCCTGAATAGCCTTTTTGAAAGCTATTCACGCATATGTGGGGCTCTATCAGCATGATTTTGCTGATAGAGCCCCTTTAAAGACAAAATCGGCAATATCCATCGGCAAATAACCCATTCTCCAAGCAACATCAGTCCCCTTTGCTCCCTTGCTCCTCATTGTGTATTCTCATTATTTGAGCCAGTAACAAGAAGTCTTCCAGCTCCTTTCTTCTTATCACCCTACTACTTGCACAAGTGAACCTATCCTGTCACACCTCCTTCAGTCTCTGTCCCCTGCTGTTACAACTAACCTTACTAAAATTTGTAACCTCTCTCTTTCTTCTGAAATCTTTCCCTCCTCTTTCAAACAAGCTGTAATAACCACGCTACTGAAAAAACCCTCCCTTGACCCATCCTGTGCTGCTATCAACTTGTCTCTAAGCCCCCTGAGGGGCTTGGCTGCCTTGATGCAGTGCTCCAAGCTGGGAGCAAACTTTTCTTTCTTTTCTCACTCTTTTCCTCTATATCTTCAAAAATCCTGTAACAAGCAATCTAGCACTATGAATTTAGCAACTATAAATCGAATGGAAGACCCTGTGGAGTATTTTGTTCCTTTTGTTTTCCATTGTAAAGCATGGACTCAAGACCTGGTTCAGCTGGTTTCCACATGTGCCTGTTACCATCCCCCCAGCTAGGACAGCATGGCTCACCATGCAGCATGGAGGAAAACCTACATGGAAGTGTGGACTTCTTCAAGGAGATGATTTTTGGCATCTATTGCTGATGTGTGAAGATGCTACAGCTGACTGGTATTTCTTTCTTTCTATTACTGTGGACACGTGGGACTCTGCTACAGCCTGGGAACCTACCATCACCCACCTACCCCAGGAGTTGTGGAAGCTTGGCAAGAGAGGAGCACCATGTATACCTGGATGGCTTCAGACTTCTTTGGGGAAGTAGAACACAGTGGTAAGAAGGAAGGAGGAGGAGGGCTTGTGATGAAGGACATTTGGGGCATTTTCTTTTGTGGTTAAAAGGACAATAGTGCTGATACAAGATACCGAACTATCAGCTGTGAGCAGGAGATCTCACCACCTACCAAGAACTACCACATGTTATCATGATAGCTGCATATGTCCCCCACCTCTGCAAAAAATTCTGCTTGTTATATCTACATGCTGTGACCCCCCTCCTTGTGTCCTCCAACCAAGTCGGCTGTATTATTATTATTATTAACATCACTCCGCACAGAGAACTAAATGATCCTGCAGTGTGTCTGTGTTTCTTTCTTTTTTAGTTGCTATGATTCCTAGGATTTCTCTATCTGCCATGAGCTTCTATGTGTTTCTCTCTTGTTATATACTACTGTACCATCTATGAAACTGTATCACTGAAATTTCCCCATTGTGGGACTATTAAAGGAATATCTTATCTTATCTTAACCTCCCCTTCATCTCTAAACTCCTGAAATGCCTGGTCTATTCCCGCCTAATCCACTATCTCTCTGCGAACTCTCTTCTGAACTCCTTACAATCAGATGTTCATGCACTACACTATACAGAAATGGTCCTTACAAAAGTCTCCAACAATCTCCTGAATCTAAAGGGAACTATTCACTACTTATTCTTCTGGATCCCTCAGCAGCATTTGTAGACCACCAACACCTCCTCACTATGCTTCACTCTATTGGCCTCAGGGATAATGCTCTCTCTTGGTTTTCTTCCTATTTTTCTGGCTGCTCAATTAGTGTATAATTTGCTGGTGCTATTTCTTCTCCTTTGCCCCTTGTGGTTCCTCAGGGCGCGGTCCTAGACCACTTCCTCTTCTCTCTGTACACAGCCCCAATTGGACAAACCATCAGCAGATTTTGCTTTCAATACTATCTTTATGCTGAGAGTCCTTGGTAGTTCATACCTTTTTAATTAAAAATTATGACATATTGCGAGCTTTCGGAACAACTCGGTTCCTTCATCAGGCTGGTATAACACAATATCTGAAGGAAAGCACATTTATACAGGAATACAGTGTTTGATGCACAAATGATGGAAAACAATACGGTACAAAGATAAATTTATCTTTATGCTGATGATACCAAGCTACATACCTTATCCCGTGACATCACCCCTGCACTACCGTGTTTCCCCGAAAGTAAGGCATGTGGGGGGGGGGGGGGGGGTTTCTGTTGAATTGCCTAATATAAGGCACAACGAAAATAAGGCATGCCTGGCAGTGGTGGGCGGGGCTTAGCGGAGCTTTCGTGGATGGGGCATAGCGATACCCACTTCACTGACACAGCAGCCGTGCTCTGTGCTCCGTGTGCACAGCAAAGCCGGCTGTTGCCTTTGCTGTCCGTGCTGCTGTAGGATGAGCTCTCCCAGCTCATCCAAGAGGCAGCAGCCGCCACAAAGAAGAGGCAGTAGCTGGCTTTCCTGTGCACACGGAGCACAGAGCATGGCTGCTGTGTAGGTGAAGTGGGGATCGCTAAGCCCCGCCCAAGAAAGCTCCGCTAAGCCCTGCCCACCACTGCCAGGACGAACAGCAGCACCAGCGCTGCTAGGAAGATGGGAAAGGTAAGTATGATACCTTCCCCCCTCCCCTACACTACACTACCTACAACCGGCAGTCATGCTGTCGCTCCACTAAGGAAGTGCCGGCATGACTGCCAGTTGTAATAAGACATCCCCCGATAATAAGACAGGTCCTATATTTAGGGTGACAATTTAATATAAGACACTGTCTTATTTTCGGGGAAACACGGTACTACAGAACACCAGTGACTGTCTCTCATCTGTCTCTAACATCATGTCTTCTCTTTATCTGAAACTGAATCTTTCAAAAACTGAACTTCTTGTGTTCCCTCCATTTTCTAACCGACCTAACTCTGATACCTCCATTTCTGTCTACCGTCTTACTATTACATGCCCGCTGTCTTAGGGTTGTACTTGAATGAGATTTCACCATTACCTCACATATTCAGACATTTGAACGCTCTTGTCACCACCTTAAAAACATCTCTAGAATTTGCTCTTTTCTCTCTGTGGAAATATCAAAAACTATCAATGTTGCTTGATTCTCTCTTGTCTTCACTATTGCAATTCTCTTTGTAATTGGGTTTTCTCTTACTAAACTCTCCCCACTACAATTTATCCTGAATGCTACCGCCAGACTCGTCTTTCTGTCAAATCGGTACACAGATGCTTCTACCTTGTGTCAGTTGATGTATTGGTCGCCCATCAAGCACAGAATTAAATATAAAATCATCACACTCACCCACAAATCCATCCAAAGTGCTGCGTCCCCCTATATCTCCACTTGTTACTGTCTACTGCCCTAACCATTCTGACCACCACCATCTCCAAGTCTGTTCTTGAGCTGCATCGGTGCTCTGGAACGCTTTACCCCGTACACTCACATTAATACTCAACTACAGCAGCTTCAAATATGCCCTAAAGTCACATCTGTATAGTCAGTCTTATCACATGAATGCGTAGGTGTAGAACAATAACACTTTTTTATACTTCCTCCTCTGATCCTGGCCCTTCCATCTCCAAGTTACACTGCACTCTTTTCACTTAATATCTGTTTATTCACAAATACCAGCTGGTGACAGGTTCAGCTTCTGTCACATAATGACTAGACCATTGTAGCAAACAATACCTCTGATGACCTCATGTGTCCCCCTACCTCCTCATAGAATGTAAGCTATTTTGAGTAGGGCCCTCACTCCTATTGTTTGATATGTTTATTTTTGTCACATTGTAATGTCTAATATTGTTTTTCCATGTGTCTTCTGATTTGTAAAGTGCTGCAGAATAAGTTTGCCAGGGCCGTTTTAACACATTGGTGGGCCCTGTGCAAAGGTTTCATAAGTGGGCCCCCCATCACCACTTAGAAATACCTGATCTGCACAAATTATAATGCCCCCACATAGTATAACGCCCCTTAGTATAATGCCTCCCTAGAGGCCTCATACAATATATTGCCCCTCATATCGTTATGAGTAAGTATATACATTATATGATAGCACGTCATGCTGTGATCGTGATATTTATGTATTGTTTCAAATGTTATGCCAGGTTTTGGATGGGACCTTTATCATGAATGTTATTTTATCATTAGTTTTTACTGCTTAGAGTTTGTTAATAAAATATTTATATTTTTCAATTATGTTTTGTGTATGATTTCTTCGGTATATTCATATAGGTTGACTCTATATATTTGTGGGATAAATTTATTTTCTTTGTAGGTTAGCATAGAAGAACATCCTGGAAGTGGTTTTATTGTGGTTCCTGAGAAGTGACTGTTGTAAAACAAATTCGTTACACCTTCCTGTCTTTGTGAACAGGTGTTAAACCAAAACACTGACACCAAAATCAACTATCAACTAAAATATCTGCTATTACTTGTATTGCATTTCTGTCTAGCGACATTAGACATTTCTTCATCTCACCAAGTCCATTACAAGCTCTGCTGTGAAGTCTTCCATAATGGCACATTATTTTTTCTGGTGTGCAGTACTGCTTTCCCTCACCGCTGTGGTACTGGGAGAAGATCAGATGGTAAGTGTCATTGACAGGGAATTTTTTGAAAACTTCATATACCATATATTATTACTTACCCTTCATATATGAAGACATGTAACCTTGGTGACATAGCTGAGGTATAATCTGAGAAATATCAGAGCCTGTTCCATTATAGAATGCGAAGTCGCAATGGGACAGGCCTGGAGGCAGGTAGATTTACTTCCTTCATGATACCAATGATTTTATACAGTAGAACGTTGTCTGACTTTCACGTTTTTATGTATTAAGTATGTAAAATATTTAGTATACTAAGCTTCAAATAATCAGTATAAGAATCAGTATTACCGTATATACTCGAGTATAAGCCGAATTTTTCAGCCCAGTTTTTGTGCTGAAAAAGCCTCCCTCGGCTTATACTCGAGTCAGCCAAAAAAAAATTTATTTATTTTTTTTTTTAGGAGGGTGAGGGGGTCTATGACCAGCCACAATATCAATATATAGAATCTCCCATAAAATTGTGCAAAAAAAAAAAGATTTAAAAAAAATAAAAGTTCTTAATCCCTCCTTTCCCTAGAATACATACAAAAGTAGAAAATGACTGTGAAACACATACACATTAGGTATCCCTGTGTCTGACAGTGCACGGTCTACTGAATATAGGGTATCTGCGGTGCTCCTGTCCCATCGGAAAGGGGTTAATAGGAGCACTGCAGACACCCTATATTCAGCCAGGCTGAATTCCAAGTGGAGGAAGAAAAAACTCAGTCCTCAAGCTCAGGGAAGGGGCAGACAGACAACCAAAACACCCCCTCCCCTTTCCCAGCATCTACTGCACCCAAAAACTCTGACCATTTTAATTTTTGAAATTTCCCAGTAGCTGCTGCATTCCCCCCTACTCGAGTCAATAAGTTTTCCCAGTTTTTTGTGGTAAAATTAGGAGCCTCGGCTTATATTCGGGTCGGCTTATACTCGAGTATATACGGTACTTTGTATGGCGCCATCATCAAAACCTATTTGGAATTTAGTGATACTACAATTCTAGGCCAGATTTATACAAAACTGGATACAAAAAAATGTCCTCACCAGTTGTGTTCCAAATGGTGCTGTCTGCATAGTGCCCTAAATTATAACCTATAAAAAGATAAAAACTTCTTTTGGCAAGCTCCTAGAGTTTAAGGTGCAGCAATAACTAGCTATACCATGATAAAAGAACATAGGGTTTCTTGGTGTTACATAACTAAAGATTATTCTCTGTATAAATGAAACATTTAAAGTGCTTCATATCAATTAGATGAATTATTTTAGTTTCACATCATCTTGCTAACATTTAATTGTTGACGGATAATGGCTTTTCAACAGAGAAGTGGTTATAATTGAATCCAATCTAGGCTGTGCCAAATGAGTCTGGGGCTGACATAGACTGCTGACAGCCCCTGTGTAAGTTATAGTTTTGGGCTCTCTGTTTTTCAATATCTCAGCATAGAGCGCTCCCCTTACGTATCTTTAAACATCCACCAGTAATTGTTAGCCATAAAGTTTATTAGGTTAGGAAATTAACCTCAATCTAATAGACAGTAGAAAGTGGCTGTAGGTTCCTGACCTACTGGGTCCTTGAGCAACTCCACCTTGTGTACCAATCCTTCTGTTATCTAAGGCTATGTTCACATAAGCATTGAATTCTCTATAGGACTCCTGCTATGATTAGATGCCAGGCCACAATAAAAACAACAGCATGAAATTGGCTGATAGCTGTGAGCAGTAGAGACAGCTATTTACAACCAGTACAACTCTGCGAGCGAAAACAGACCCCCAGATGCCTTGACCAGAGCTTGCCGCAAGGAGAGATGGACTTTGCTGGATCCGAACTGTCACCAAACAGATAAATGTACTAATAATAAATGCACCACTGCAGAAAACCAAAAAAAACTTACAAAGAGGCATGGATGCAGTGAAGACATATTAACAAATTAAAAAACCAGGAGAACATGTAGTAAGCGAAGACGGAGACAAAAGCAAAATCCGATAAACAAGCCAAGGTTTTTTTAAAAAAAACAAAACAACACAAATGACAAAAATTAAAATTGCCATTTCCTTTTATTTTACATATAAAACTAGTAAAACAATACAATAAATTTTGGCATTTATCCTGCATAGTACAAAGAGTAATGGAGAAATTAAAAAAAAACAACAATGTCCAATTCACTATTTTTTGGTTACTTCACCTACACCAAAAAATCACGCATTACGTACCCTGAAATGGTATTAAAAAATACTGCTCATTCTCCAAAAATGATGAAAAAAAAGTATTTTCCTGCTTCGTTTTGCTACATGGGGCTTTAGCCTAAATCTAGTTTTACAGTAGTCGTACTAACCCACAGAATAAAAATAATAGGTAATTTTTACCATATAGTGGATGATGTAGAAAACAAATCCAGCACCCAACAGCAGAATTGTTCAGTAGTAGAGTTGTTTATTTTTCCATTATTTCATCCCACAAACAATTTTGTTTACTATTCTGCAATACATTACAAAGAACATTAAATTGTGACATTAGAAAGTAAAACTTGTCCTATAGAAAACAAATCTCCATACAGTTGTGTGAGTAGAAAAATGTAGAAGTTAGAAGGCAGGGAGGAAAAAATGAAAACCATAAATCCAAAATTTGCTACTAAAGGAGGGATAAACCATTAATGAACGATCATGTACTAAAAAGTGCTGCATTTTGCTTTGCTGTTAGGAATGGAAATAACTAGAGATGAGCGAACACTAAAATGTTCGAGGTTCGAAATTCGATTCGAACAGCCGCTCACTGTTCGAGTGTTCGAATGGGTTTCGAACCCCATTATAGTCTATGGGGAACATAAACTCGTTAAGGGGGAAACCCAAATTCGTGTCTGGAGGGTCACCAAGTCCACTATGACACCCCAGGAAATGATACCAACACCCTGGAATGACACTGGGACAGCAGGGGAAGCATGTCTGGGGGCATAAAAGTCACTTTATTTCATGGAAATCCCTGTCAGTTTGCGATTTTCGCAAGCTAACTTTTCCCCATAGAAATGCATTGGCCAGTGCTGATTGGCCAGAGTACGGAACTCGACCAATCAGCGCTGGCTCTGCTGGAGGAGGCGGAGTCTAAGATAGCTCCACACCAGTCTCCATTCAGGTCCGACCTTAGACTCCGCCTCCTCCGGCAGAGCCAGCGCTGATTGGCCGAAGGCTGGCCAATGCATTCCTATGCGAATGCAGACTTAGCAGTGCTGAGTCAGTTTTGCTCAACTACACATCTGATGCACACTCGGCACTGCTACATCAGATGTAGCAATCTGATGTAGCAGAGCCGAGGGTGCACTAGAACCCCTGTGCAAACTCAGTTCACGCTAATAGAATGCATTGGCCAGCGCTGATTGGCCAATGCATTCTATTAGCCCGATGAAGTAGAGCTGAATGTGTGTGCTAAGCACACACATTCAGCACTGCTTCATCACGCCAATACAATGCATTAGCCAGTGCTGATTGGCCAGAGTACGGAATTCGGCCAATCAGCGCTGCCTCTGCTGGAGGAGGCGGAGTCTAAGGTCGGACCTGAATGGAGACTGGTGTGGAGCGATCTTAGACTCCGCCTCCTCCAGCAGAGCCAGCGCTGATTGGCCGAATTCCGTACTCTGGCCAATCAGCGCTGGCCAATGCATTCTATTAGCTTGATGAAGCAGAGTGTGCACAAGGGTTCAAGCGCACCCTCGGCTCTGATGTAGCAGAGCTGAGGCTGCACAAGGGTTCAAGCGCACCCTCGGCTCTGATGTAGGAGAGCCGAGGGTGCACTTGAACCCTTGTGCACCCTCAGCTCTGCTACATCAGAGCCGAGGGTGCGCTTGAACCCTTGTGCACACTCTGCTTCATCAAGCTAATAGAATGCATTGGCCAGCGCTGATTGGCCAATGTATTCTATTAGCCTGATGAAGTAGAGCTGAATGTGTGTGCTAAGCACACACATTCAGCTCTACTTCATCGGGCTAATAGAATGCATTGGCCAGCGCTGATTGGCCAGAGTACGGAACTCGACCAATCAGCGCTGGCTCTGCTGGAGGAGGCGGAGTCTAAGATCGCTCCACACCAGTCTCCATTCAGGTCCGACCTTAGACTCCGCCTCCTCCAGCAGAGCCAGCGCTGATTGGCCGAATTCCGTACTCTGGCCAATCAGCACTGGCTAATGCATTGTATTGGCGTGATGAAGCAGTGCTGAATGTGTGTGCTTAGCACACACATTCAGCTCTACTTCATCGGGCTAATAGAATGCATTGGCCAATCAGCGCTGGCCAATGCATTCTATTAGCGTGAACTGAGTTTGCACAGGGGTTCTAGTGCACCCTCGGCTCTGCTACATCAGATTGCTACATCTGATGTAGCAGTGCCGAGTGTGCATCAGATGTGTAGTTGAGCAAAACTGACTCAGCACTGCTAAGTCTGCATTCGCATAGGAATGCATTGGCCAGCCTTCGGCCAATCAGCGCTGGCTCTGCTGGAGGAGGCGGAGTCTAAGGTCGGACCTGAATGGAGACTGGTGTGGAGCGATCTTAGACTCCGCCTCCTCCAGCAGAGCCAGCGCTGATTGGTCGAGTTCCGTACTCTGGCCAATCAGCGCTGGCCAATGCATTCTATTAGCCCGATGAAGTAGAGCTGAATGTGTGTGCTTAGCACACACATTCAGCTCTACTTCATCAGGCTAATAGAATACATTGGCCAATCAGCGCTGGCCAATGCATTCTATTAGCTTGATGAAGCAGAGTGTGCACAAGGGTTCAAGCGCACCCTCGGCTCTGATGTAGCAGAGCTGAGGGTGCACAAGGGTTCAAGTGCACCCTCGGCTCTCCTACATCAGAGCCGAGGGTGCGCTTGAACCCTTGTGCAGCCTCGGCTCTGCTACATCAGAGCCGAGGGTGCGCTTGAACCCTTGTGCACACTCTGCTTCATCAAGCTAATAGAATGCATTGGCCAGCACTGATTGGCCAGAGTACGGAATTCGGCCAATCAGCGCTGGCCAATGCATCCCTATGGGAAAAAGTTTATCTCACAAAAATCACAATTACACACCCGATAGAGCCCCAAAAAGTTATTTTTAATAACATTCCCCCCTAAATAAAGGTTATCCCTAGCTATCCCTGCCTGTACAGCTATCCCTGTCTCATAGTCACAAAGTTCACATTCTCATATGACCCGGATTTGAAATCCACTATTCGTCTAAAAAGGAGGTCACCTGATTTCGGCAGCCAATGACTTTTTCCAATTTTTTTCAATGCCCCCGGTGTCGTAGTTCCTGTCCCACCTCCCCTGCGCTGTTATTGGTGCAAAAAAGGCGCCAGGGAAGGTGGGAGGGGAATCGAATTTTGGCGCACTTTACCACGTGGTGTTCGATTCGATTCGAACATGGCGAACACCCTGATATCCGATCGAACATGTGTTCGATAGAACACTGTTCGCTCATCTCTAGAAATAACATGGTCTTTTAAAGGTTAAAAAAATTTTTTTTCATTTTTTGTGTGCTTTACCATATAAAGAGAAGTCCTAGGTTATGGATACAGCTGATTTTTCATTGAAATGTAGGTGATTTGCCCACAGCTATTGAGCCATGACAATTTAGCACATATTTATAGATAAGTATGACAATAAGACTTTGTTGGAAGCTGGTAATGAAATAGTATTACTGTGTGAAGCAGATGTGTTGTCCAGTCTAAGGATAAGGACACATTTTTCAGTCACGGCTTGATAAACGCGCTGCTGCGGTGTGGATAAAATACATGCGAATATTCAGTTTGACCACTAAAAATTAAGACATTAACAAGTACCGTATTTGGTACTGTACCATACCAGCTAGGGACAGAAATAGACATGCCAGGGTGGTTAGAAGGGCCAGATCTGTCCTGGGGAGCCCCCTGGACACAGTAAAAGTAGTGGGTGACAGAAGGATACTGCCCATGGTGAGCTCCATGCTGGAGAACAACTCCCATCCCATGTATGAGACCGTGATAGCACTGGCAGTACTGTCAATGACCGACTGCTTCACCCCATGTGTGAGAAGGAGCACCATGGGGGTCCTTCCTTCCATCTTCAGTCAGGCTATATAATCAACAACAGGGTAATCAAAGATCACTCCGCACAGAGAACTATATGATCCTGAAGTTTTTTCTCCTAGGACTCCTAGTATCTTTTTTATCTTCTACTCTTAGCTTTTTATGTGTTTTCTTGTGCTATTATTGTATTATCTATGCTGTTGTAACACACTGAAGTTCCACATGATGGGACTAATTAAAGGATTATACGTCATAACTGCATCCCACTTGTACCCTAACACCTAAAAAAATACTTTGGTTTATGATATGAAATAAAAATCGTTTACATCTTGTATTTTTTTTCTTCTAAATTAGAAACCTACCGCTGCAACTACAAACATAAATCCCAATTCAAATGGAGCTCCAGAAATGTCAGCCATGTTGCTCACCATTCTTACATTTTCAATTTTTCACTACATCCTGAACAACTGACCATCTGTTATGACGGGCTGAATGACGACGACTAGTCCGGTCTAGAAGAGCCAAATATTAAGAAGGCTCCAAACAACTGATAAATTCACTTCCTCTGAACCATTGCTTATACTGAACCTGTTTTGCTGAATAAACCTATCCTTAAAGTGATATGTTTTATTATTATAATTTTTACTGCACTACTTTTTTGTTGCACATTCACTTAAACGGAGATTTTGACATAAAAAATGCTACAGAGCCATCATTGTGTTCATTCATTTTAATAAGTCCCATATATAATCTAGTATATACAAAATCACCGCGAACTTGTGAATTAGAAAAGAAAGACAAAGACTGCAAAACTGTATAAAAATATATATGTATATATATATTATAAATATTTAGTACCTCAAACTTGATGCACAGAGATGCTTAATAATACTATACAAGATATATCTACTGTGCCCTGTCATATTCAGCTGGAGCTTCACATTTTACAGATTTATGACTTGCTTTTTATGTGGTTAGGAAAGTGCATCACACGTTATCATGACAGAGTTTAAGGTTTACAAAGTCTGCCAGCCTGCATCTTAACTTAGTAATACTGTAGTAAGAAGCATGAGGATGATGATGGGCTCCTGTAACTCACTGAGAGTGACTGTTTAGAACTGGAGTAAGTCCACTGAGCTTGCACTGTAGTATAGTGTACTTAATGCGCAGAACACCAGTAACCCGTAACGGTTTTAGAACACCTCAAGATCCCATTGTTGCGTTAGCCTGTCTTCTGTTGGCTCCCACACTACAACGTGGTCTGAGTCATAGCTGTGCCCACCTGTAAGTAGAAATAGAAGAAGTCAGCAGAAGTGATAATTCAACTTCACAAAGAAAACTAAAGTTTCCTACTGCAACCTAATACTTTCCCATGTAGAAAAGCCACCTTTAGAAGATCACAGTGTGAACAGGTCATATTTATTTCAGGATTACTAGTATAGTGGTGCTAACAGGTTAAGTTTTTCTAGTCTTGTAAATAATATAATTTTGCACTGAAATTTCTAATATTAGAAACAGATGTACATATTATATTTTACATAGAGATACCTTCTGTGCAGTGTCATTATTATTATTAGTAGTATATTAAAGGGGTTGTCTGGGATAAATATAAATCGCTACACTACTCTAAACAACTTCCCCCTCCTACTTTCTAAATGACAATTAATCATTTACCCATGTATATTTACCCATGTCATGTGACTGCCCCAAAGACATTTTCTGATTATCTGGTGACGATCCTTTTCTGGAAAATAGAAGATCACTACTACTCCCTACTCCATTCACTCCATCATACTTACCTATCATCTTCCTGTCTAGGCTTCCTTTTGAGGGGAATGGCTCCTCCTCCTTCCTTGACTTCAGCCCACGCGTGCACAAAAGAGCTGGAGTCTTGGCTTTGCGCTGAAGCTGACACTCCAACTCTATTGTGCAAGCGTGGGAGCCTGCATAATAGAGATGCAGTGAAGGCTACAGCACAGTGCCGGGACTGCTGCACACTGGCAGTCACAAAAGAGGAGGTGCCATTCCCTGCAGAGGAAATTGTGGGCAGGAAGAAGATAGGTAAAGTATAATAGGGTAAAGGTGGCTGACAGAGTTGGGAAGGGCTAGCCATGGGTGGAATAGCTAGGGATACAGAGGGGGGGGGGGAGATGAGAGGGAGAGTGTGAGAGCCTGCAACTACCAGAATGCATTGCATCAGCTAAGGCATCGGGAAGATACGCCTTGTAAACAAATGCAGAAGATGCTAAGAGGTCCCAGAGAGAGCCAGAAATCAGAAACATGGGTGTTATATGGGTGTACTTATTAAACTATTAACCCATTAATAGCACTAGCAGAGGGGTTAAAAAAAAAAAAAAAAGATTTTTTTTGCCTGGAAAACCCCTTAAATATCAGAACTAACCATTATAGAAACGCTTAATAAGAACTAAGAATCTAGAAGAACTGTGGAGAAATTCTCCCTCTTTCTGAAAAGAGACCCTTCAGCAGCTGCAGAGTATATTGTGCAGAAAAGGATGGACAAAAAGCTCCCCTAAGGGGTAAGGCGGTAATGCACTGATTCTGCCTCTCATTGTTTCTAATTGGAGGTAAAGATCAAAGCAAGATGCTGAAAACGCTACGGATTCCACCGCTGACTCAGCTGCACAGTCTGTGGTGCGTGACATCCCTGAAATTAGTACAGAGGGATACAGTCGTCAACTGCAGAGTGTAGACGTAGGGGCCCAATCCAAGTTCAGTGTATGAAGTGTGACGTCTGCCTTCATATCCCAATGATTAGGGTTTTTTGTGTGTGTTTGTGTTTTTACTGTATTTCCCACAGATAGTTGTTAATATACCACTGGTTGAAAGAACCGTGGAAAAGAGGTGCCATGACCCAGTCCTGAACCCTAGGCAGACTAGGAAACCATAGGCCACAAGCCACCTGAAACCTACAAGTTTCCATGAACACGAAGGAGACATCTGTGTGTCCTGGTGCAGATGGTGCAATGACATCACTGCGTCATGACTCTGCACTAGGATCTTCACATCCTAATGGTTTCCTGTTTCTATATAAGCCACAGACCTAAAAAGGCTGTGGTCTCAGTCTGGAAGAAGAGTCTGCGACTGTGTAAGTAGAGGAATCTGAGGTAGGTACCTATAGTTTTTCTTTCTTTTCTTTTTTTTTTTTTGCACATTAGGGGACATTGGTAGAACTAATAATATAAAAGGGGCATTGGGAGGAATAATAATATAAAGGGTGGGGAATATAAATATAAGGGAACATAATTTATATAAGACGAACATTAATGTAGCAGGTCTAGGGACACTCTAGGGCAGGGGTAGGGAACCTTCGGCTCTCCAGCTGCTGTGAAACTACAACTCCCAACATGCTCCATTCACTTCCATGGGAGTTCTAAGAACAGCAGAGCAAGTATGCATGCTGGGAGTTGTAGTTTTGCAACAGCTGGAGTGCCGTACGTTCCCTATCCCTGCTCTAGGGGGACAGGAGGCACTGAAATTTACCACTAGATTAGACCTATGCTGTAAAAGAAACATGGTCTTTCTGCTTTGATTTCTTACCTTTTATATCTAGACACAATCCCTCAAATAAGCAATTCATCAAAAGACCAGAATCCTCAATTGACCATGTTTGGATTGGCTTGCGCCCTTCAGACCACATGACTACTTTTGTCCCTGGAGCAGTCATGCCAACTACTTGTAGGCTCATTTGAGGAGTCATCTATGAAGAGATAGAGAGGTATGTTAAACATTGTGTCCTTTTTATTAGACTGGATTTCTTTAGACTGGATACTTACACAGAATTTTCTTTTGACAGGATTTATAGATATACATATGTACTATCCCACATACATAAACACTTGCCAGTCATACCACCCCTATAAAGTTGTCATCCACAGTTGGTATCTCTCTAACCTTGTGAACCATAGAAGGTTACCCCATAAAACTGCCAGACGTAGTGGATTTAAAGCAACCCCCCCATAAAAGCCTTCCAATAATATATTGAGCTACACTGCCGTCTCTCCAACATTACTGGCACAGCTATAGATCTGTTACAGCGCTACTCACTTACAGTACCTCTAGAGCTGCTCTTCAGCTTCACTTGGAGAAATGGCTCAAACATGTTCTTTCATGCTGTTATATGTTATTATATCTCCAAAGGAAACTGAGTAGTTTAGGGAAGGTGTAAATCTAAACAGGTAGTCTATACTATATAGCTGGCATTGATGGATTGTTACGCAATCTTGCTAAAGTAGGAAGCTGATGAAAATGTACCTCTCTTAGGAGGGTTCACACTACTGTCAGTGACCGTTAGCAATGTCCGTAGCTACTGTCCATTAAAAGATTTTAACAACGGACACTAGCTGAACCATCAGAAATCCATTAAAATTTCCATTCATTTCAATGGGATTTTATATTGAGTCCATTAGTGTCCATATGTTTCCGTTTACACCCAATCTGTCAGAAGTCCATTTTTTTCCAACTTTCAAAAAATCCTACATGCAGGACTTTTCTGTCTGTTAGAAAAAACAGAGGGCAAATGTCCGTTATTTTTTAACATTGAAGTCTATGGACAATGGACTTATAACGGACAGTAAGGGCGGGTTCACATTGGCGCCCCGGTCTCTGCTTTCAGGTTTCCGTCTTCTGCCGACAGGAGACGGAAACCCGGCAGACAGTGTCCCCCCATGAGCACTCGTGAGCGTTTTGTGGTCATTGTGGCAAAACCGTTATTTTTTAACCGGACACGCAGTCTTGCATGTCTGACTTTTTGTCCTGTTAAAAAAAAAAAAAAAAAAAACAGAAAAAACAGAAGACACTCATGGGCACTCACGGGCGGACAATTTACAAACCCATTCAAATGAATGGGTTTGAAAAGTGACTGCCGGTTTCCATCTCCTGACAGCCATCAGTTACTGTATGTTATTTTGTGTCAGTTTTTTTCTGCGCATGCTCAGAAAGCAGAAACAAAAAAAAAAAATGGACAGTATAAAAAAAACGGACACTAACTGACACTAACTGATGCTAGTGTGTCCATTTATTTTTAATTGGATTAGTTAAATAAAAACAGACACATTAAGGGTGCATTCACACTACGTAACGCCAGCGTGTATCACAGCCGTACACGCCGGCGCTACAGCAGGGCTGCCGAACACTTCCCATTCATTTCTATGGGAGCGGGGATACGAGCGCTCCCCATAGAAATGAATGGGCTGCTTCTTTCACTGCGAGCAGTCCAATTGAAGTGAATGGGAAGTGCCGGCGTATATGGCAAGCTCTGCTCATGCCGTGCCGTACACGCCGGCACATCCCATTCACTTCAATGGGACTGCTCGCAGTGAAAGAAGCAGCCCATTCATTTCTATGGGGAGCGCTCGTATGCCGGCTCCCATAGAAATGAATGGGGAGTGTTCGGCAGCCCTGCTGTAGCGCCGGCGTGTACGGCTGTGATACACGCTGGCGTTACGTAGTGTGAATGCCCCCTTACATCAGTTGGTGTCCGGTAATGTCTGTTACGATAGGCGTCTGTTTTGGGGGGTTTTAACGGACACCTTCATAATGAAATTCAACAGTAATGTGAACCCAGCCTTATGCTGAATGGTGTTCAGCTTCCCCTGTTTCCTCTACAATGATGCTAGTGCTCACAGATAACCTTGCTGCTATGAATTAACAGATTTACAGTTGTCTCTGTGGTTAAACAGAGCTCTTCATAAACACTTGCCCTAGTCAATGACATTTTTAGCACATTGCTGAGCCTATAGTACCTGAACAGAAACACTAAGATCATCTGTAGATCTGTATAGATTGTAGGAACATAACATTTTGGTCGTAATACAGTGCACAAGATAGAATCATTAAACCAAAGCTTTTGGATATGGTTTAATTTCACCAATTAATATAGCTATAGTGTTATTAAGGAAGAATGCTTTCAATGCTTTTATTTGGCTTTTTCAAGGGTTTACCACCTTATTTTTATGTAAGGGTAAACATGGCCCCCATGAAGTACAGTAACACCTCAGGTTACTGTACCTCAGAACATTTTTCCACTAACCTGATTCTTAATGCGCCCTTGTTCATAGTACCAGAGATCACAGCTTCCGTCTCTTGGCTCAGTGACTTGGACACGTGCAGCTTTCATGTCCTCCGCTGGTTCTGGAACGCATAAGAATAGTCCTAGGGCACGGTTCCGAAGTCGGAAATATACCCTCCTCTAAAGTAAGGAGGGAAAGCAGGGTTTAGAATTTAGAAGAAGACCACCTCATCTACAACTTTAGAGCATTGATTTATTGGTTAAAATAAGTAGATAAATACATTATAAAATAATAACAGCAATACTATTTTCATATGCAATTCAGAAACTGACACTTACTAGTTTGCCATGAGGGAATTTGGGTGTTGTTATAGTTTACTGTGTTTGCAGTGTCCTTACCTGTCTAATAGGACAGAGTGATCCAACTCGCTGAAGCCCACTGAACAACAACCAGTTAGTGATCTGTGTCTGTTCTAGTAGCCACTGTCTGCCACGGAAATCACTGTGCTCATAAAGTACCCATCTGCATTATCAGACAATAGAATGGACAGCACATTATATAAAAAGCAACTAACACATGAAGAAGCCTTGTAATGAATAACCACTCACATTCCACCCGCCACTTTAACAGACAGCACATGGTTGTTGTAGCCTTCACCTTGCAAACTCCGAACTGCCTCAGTGAATTCTAGTTCCTTGCCTTCAAATCTCTCTAAACCATGAAGTGATATAGAGGGAATGCAAAAATACTGTAATAGAAACAGCAGGATCAAATGTCAATATAACCTAAAGAATGCATATATAGTATAGCAGTACTATAGCTGATATTATTATGCAACTATTTACACACAGAATAAGGACACACCAAAACATACCGTATGCAGTCATGTTTTAAAGACAATGAAATCTAATGGAATAATATCAGGCCGGAAACACTGCAATTTACCCGCGGCAGAAACGCTGAGGGAAAAATCGCGGTGTTTTACAGTAACTGCAAAGAGGATGGGATTCTTGTGAATCCTAAGCACACTTTGTGGTAAAAACCATGGAGCGGACACACTGCGATTTCCAAAACCGGAGTGGTATTGGAAATCGCAGCATGTCAATTATATCTACAGAAATGCCATCGGCTTTCCCGTAGATATAATTGTACCAGAAAGTCCATGGAGGAAAACTCCACAAACTTTCTTTAAAGCTTTGCAGGAAGAACCGTGATGCGTTCCCGCCGCGTTTTTTTCCGCAGCGCTTTATAGTTGTGGGTCGTCCCGTGGGGCCTTAGCCTTAAAGAGCCTTATGTCCTCATGCATATGCAGTTTTATATATCGCTGAATTCAGCGCACTTTTGGCTTTCCCGATATGTGTCCTGGTGGAAGAGATATCAGTGTTGTTAGTCTCGGCACCAATATCTCCCCATTCTCAGAAAGGTGCTCCTCATTAGCTCAGCGTCAATGCTGTGAGGAACAACCTCCCCCCTGACAGTACCCTAACATAACCTTGTACTGTCAACGGGGGTGTTCCTTACCGCCCAACAGCTTACCCAGGGGACATAGCGGGAAAGCTGACTTTTAACGTTTAGATCAGTTGGTGGCCATGAAATTTTTTTTTTTTTTTTAAAGTGCATCCCGCATGTCCTGCTTCTTCTGGTCCGGCTGCGTCTCCCGAGTGTCTTCCGGAGGTCTGCCCGAGCTGTTGTTTGGCCTCAGTGGTCACATGACTGTTGAGGCTAATCAGCAGCCTCAGCAGGGCTCAGGAAGAGAACCCATGATGTCACAGGTAATGACATTGCAGACCCTTCGCTGATTGGTCTCAGTGGTCATGTGACCGCTGAGGCCAATCAGTGGCTTCAGCTGAACTCCAGAAGACACCACTGGAGCAGAAGAACCTGGGACGCACGGGAGGACACAGTTGATTTAAATGTTAAAAGAGGTGTCCATTTATATCTGGACCACCCCTTTAAATATCAATACACAAAGGCTTGGGCTACATGGTGGCTTTAAAGGGTTTGTCCCGTTTATAATGTTTTTATATAATTTAATCATATAATAGGAGATAATGCTATTCTCTAACGTGTATTTATTTAAAATTCTGTTCACATAACCATCTTACACCAGATGGAATAATTTAGTTATGTCTGTACACTTTAGAATGGTATAGTCCATGGACTATTTAGTTTATGTGTAATAAGCCAATTATCTAAATAAGACAAAACATGGCATTTACTATGTGACACATACACAATGATCCTCATGCAACTTTTGTTATTCAGTAAACAGCAGTGTTCTGAGATATACATGAACGGTGGGCTGAATTTTACATTCATATCAAAATCTTACTGGCTGTGATTTAAAAAAAAAAAAAAAAAAAAAGTTAAAGGGGTTAACCACTTTCTAATACTGATGAACGAGTGATTATGAAGATAATCTTGTTTCCCTTAGTCCTAACAGCGGCACAATGCGGGGGGGTATTTCTGCCCCTGTGTGCTGGTAGGACAGGCGGATATTTAATTAGCCAATCAAATGCGTGGCAGGCCCTATAAGAGGGCACAAGAACCTCCCCTCTGCGTGTAAATACAAAAGTACCTCCATTACATTTATATACAGTTTTATACATAAGATATGATTCCCAGGGTGGGAAATCTTGTGCCGCTGTTAGGACTAAGGGAAACAAGATTATCTTCATAATCACTCGTTCCCTGTCGTCCTCAACAGCGGCACAATGTGGGGATATAGCAAGCAGGTCCCCAAGATGGGTGGGACAAACCCATGACCGAACTTAAACTGGTCTGGGCAAAGGCAATGGAATCTGCCACTTGGTCCTTCAGGCGGTAATGCCGAATGAAGGTGGATTCAGATGCCCAAGAGGCAGCTGCATATATTTGGTCCACAGACAAAGCACTTCTTTCTGCCCGTGAAGTGGACACTGCCCTGGTTGAATGGGCATGAAGGAAAGATGGAGCCGACAGCCCTTGGGCGGTATAGGCGACTCTAATAGTCTCGGTAACCCACCGGGATATTGTAGCTTTGGCGGCTTTGGCGCCCTTGTTTTTCCCCGTGTAGCTGACCAACAGGTTTTCAGTCCACCTAAAGGGCGAGTGCGCTGCAAGTAGATCTGCAGACATCTAACCACATCCAGCTTGTGCCATCTTTCTTCTTCAGCAGAAGAAGGGAACGGAAAAAATACTGGAAGGGAAATCAGTTGGTTCCTGTTTACAGCAGATGGCACCTTGGGACGAAACCCAGGGAGGAACCTAAGCTGTACATGGTCAGAGAAAAAGGTGGTATATGGCTCCTCAGCGGACAAAGCTTGTAGTTCACTAACGCGTTTGGCAGGTGTGACTGCCAATAGCAGCGCCATTTTGCCGGTTAGCGACTTGAGGGAGACCTCTTCCAGAGGTTCAAATGGCTGGCCACATAGGGCGTTCAGGACCGGAATAAGGTCCCATTGGTGGACAGGGGTGTTTACCACCGGTCTCAGCCTAGTTGCCCCTTTAATAAAGGTGCTCACTAAAGGATCCTGAGACAAACGCCTCCCCAGATAGGCGGACAGGGCCGCTACGTGTACCTTGAGTGTGGCCGCAGCAAGACCTCTGTCTAGTCTGTCTTGAAGGAAGTCCAGGATCGCCTCCGTAGGGGGATCGGTGGAGTCCACTTGATGCTGCAGACACCAGGCATTAAAGATGTTACCTATTCGACGGTAGTTCCTGTTAGTCGAATCTGCTCTGGCGCTGGATAGGGTCTTCAAGACGGCTTGTGACAGTCCTCTATTTCTCAATAGGGACTGGTCAACCTCCAGGCTGTCAGGTTGAGTCTCCTCAGATCCTGGCATCTCAGCTCTCCTTGGGTTACCAGGTCTGGGAGTGGGGGAAGCCTCCAATATATGCCCTGACTCATTTGTATGAGCTGAGCAAACCAAGCCCTTTTTGGCCAGAACGGGATTATGGCTATTCCCGAGGCTTGGTCCTGTCTTATTTTTATCAATACCTTCGGTATGATTGGAATTGGAGGGAATATGTAAAACAGCCTGAACCTCCATGGGATGGACAGGGCATCCACCGCCAAGGGATTGTCCTCCTGGTACAGAGAGCAGAAGGTCCCCACCTTGGCGTTGAGTCGGGTAGCCATAAGATCGACCTCCGGGAGACCCCATCTCTGGACGATCTGTTGAAATACGTCTGGATTGAGAGACCATTCTCCTGATACGGTAATACCCTGACTCAGCTGATCCGCTACTATGTTCAGGGAGCCCTTTATGTGAACAGCGGATGACTGGACCAGATTCTTCTCCGCCTAGGCAAATATGAGATTCGTCTCTCTCAGCAAGGTTGGTGACCTCGTGCTCCCTTGTTTGTTTATATAGACTACCACCGTCATATTGTCTGACCGGTTTTTGACAGACTTGCCTTTCAATTCTGGGGCAAAGTGTACTAGGGCCAGGTACACTGCTCTGAGTTCCTTGAGATTGGATGACCCCAGCTCCGGACATCTCCATCGTCCTTGTACAGTTTTGTCTTGACAATGGGCTCCCCATCCCCACTGGGATGCATCTGTTGTCAACAGGGTCCACACTGTCGGGACCGTGGACCTTCCGTCTTTCAGGTGTATCCACCATCTGAGGGAAAGACGGGTAGCGGGAGAAAGGCAGATCTTCTTGTGCAATCCCCGTGGAGACCTGTTCCAGGTTCTCAACACTTCCATCTGCAGGGGACGCAAATGCCATAAAGTCCAAGGCACCGCCCTGGCCGAGGATGACATCAGGCCCAGGACTCTCATGGCGGTCCGGATGGTTACCTGCCGAGTGCGCAATAGGAATCGTGCACTGGCTTGGATTCTTTCCTTCCTTGGACTGGAGAGGAAGATCTGCATCGCTTCTGAATCCACTATAAATCCGAGGAATTTTCTTCAGGTGGATGGAACGATTTCGGACTTCTCCCAATTGATAATCCTAACTCCTGTAGGAAGTTGATGGCAAGGTTGAGCTGCTGGAGGAGGGCAGCAGGAGACTGAGCTTTCAGTAGCCAGTCGTCTAGATAAGGGACGATGAAAAGACCCTGAAGTCTGAGGGCCGCGGCGACCGGAGAAATCACCTTGGTGAATACCAGTGGGGCGGATGTGATGCCGAATGGCAGAGCTGTGAATTGATAGTGCTCCCTGTGGCCGGCCATAGCGACGGCAATCCTGAGGAACTTCCTGTGGAAATGAGCAATGGGGACATGTAGATAGGCGTCCTTCAAATCGAGGGTAACCATCACCTCTCCTGGCTGAAGAAACACAGCCACGGAATCCACGGTTTCCATTCGAAATGACCTCTTCCTGATAAACCGATTGAGGTACCTCAGATCTATTATCATCCTCCAGCCCCCGGTGAACTTGGGGACCAGAAAGACGGGGGAGTAGACTCCCAGACCGAGGTCTGAGGCTGGTACCTTCTCCAGGGCGCCCTTGGTAACATATTCGGCAACCAAGGCTTCTAGACTGGCCTGCTGAGAAGGTGGAAGAGTTTGGGTGGAAACGAACCGATCTGGAGGTGGAAGATGAAAGTCGATGTGATACCCGTGTTGTATGATCTTCAACACCCATGGGTCTTGGACATGGGTGAACCATGCTCTGGAAAAGGAGGAAAGACGTCCTCCCACAGGAAGGGGGGCCACAGGGAGCTGCCCCACGTCAAAACTCAGGCTTCCTCTTGGTGTCCTCCTTGGAAGCGCCACGACCAGCTCCCCTAGGGCGATATCTAAAACGCCGTTGTTGGGAAGGGCGTCTATAATTAGAGGAAGAACCTCTGCCTCTAGGGGGAGCACGTCTGCCCCTGGATGCTTGAGGTAGGGACCTTCCCCTACCTTCAGCTAATCCCTCCATAATGGCGTCTAAGCTTTGGCCAGACACCCTTCCCGGCTCAAAGGGGAGAGCACAGAGTGCTGCTTTAGACGCAAAATCTGCCCGCCAAGGCTTTAGCCAAAGGGGTCTACGGGCCGCAGTAGACAACGCCATAGATTTGGCGGAGATTTTAAATTGATGGCAGGAGGATTCCGCCAAATAATCTGCAGCCCTATGAACTCTTTTCATAGAGGCCAGAATCTCATCTCTGTCTACGCCCAAGTCTAGCTCCAAGGCGGCTAAGCGGTTGCGCAAAAAGTCACCAACCATAGAGGAGGCTATGGCCACAGAGGCTTGCGCGGAGGAAGCTGAGTAGACCTTCTTCAGAACGGAGTCCGCCCTACGATCCAGAGGGTCCTGAAGATTTGAACCATCTTCCAAGGGCACCAGGGTTCTGCGGGACAGCTTTGCTACGGCCAAATCCACCTTCGGGGGAGGCCCCCAGGAATCCCACTGGGTAGTGTTAATAGGAAACAAACTCTTGAAGATCCTGGAAAGCGAATGTCCTTTCTCTGGCTGTTTCCACTGCTGCACCATAAGGTCGGTCAGCGTGGCGTCCGCATGGAAGGCAATATGTCCCCCAGAGGCAGACGTGGAGGCTTCCCCGTCAACATCTCGGCCCACTGTAGACCGGATGGACTTCAGCAGCCTGCCCGTTTGTTCATAATGGAACGCAGTTCTGCTGGAATAACTGAGTCGTCCTCGGAGGAATCATCCTCTGCCACCCGCAGGTGTTACAAGGGGGGGGGGGAGACGAGGAACGGAGCTCAGAGCATGGTCTCCTGGTGAGCTGAGACAAGGTGCAATGGATCCCTTTGAGGGAATCATCCTGCAAAACAAAAAGGAGAGTACAAGCAAGGGAAAAACTATTTACCCAAGCGATGCCCAAACTCACCATCTCCTTGACCCATGCATCATATCTCTGGGAGAGGGCTCCACAGGTGGAGGACCTCTGCACCCGCGACAATGGGCCCACTCATAGCCTGAAAATAGGCAAGTTATAGGACCAGTAGTACCCCGCAGGGCACAACCTTTCAAGCCGCTACCTACCATCAGGGAGCGGTGTGTCGCAATCGAAGCAGGAAAGATGTTTCCTCTTGGAAGAGGTTTTCCTCCTACCATCCCCAGGAGGGGTAGTAGAGGATGACATATCCTACAGAGAGAGATAATAGACCATGCAACACTGTCACCATGACATCATACCAGCTTTTTAAAAAAAAGGGTAAATCTTACCAGGTCCTGTAGACCGGACAGAGAGGTGACTTGGCGCCCAACGTGCGACTCGAAACCACGACCTTGAGATTAAGAGTCTCATGCTCTACCGACTGAGCTAGCCGGGCTGGCGCTGTGAACAGGATCTGAACCTGTGCGGGGAGACCCCATTGGATTTCGAGTCCAAAACCTTAACCACTCGGCCATCACAGCCGGTTCCCAATAAAGTTTGCAAACTGGAAAAGAGTTCAAGATCAATGAACACCACAATCGCACGCCTTCAGCAGATACTGCAGGAAGGTCTCTGACACCAGGCCAGCCAGCCTCTTAATTCTGGCCGGCTGGAAGTGGGCGGAGCCACAATCAAAGCAGGTGAGGCAACCTGCCCAGACAACTAACCCTGTAATCAGGAGTCTGCAAAGATATACATTCCCCCCCACCAAGAGGCCCTTAACACGGGCACTTACCCCCACATCTCCCCGTCTTTTCCGGCCTTTAATAAGGCCTGAATCTTCCCTGAGTGAGCGGCCGCCAGCGCCAGGCCGTTGCCATGGCGCTATGATACTTCCGGCGAAACCGGAAGTGCGCGCTTACAGCGGCCGGCGGGTAACAGGATACACAGTGTGGTTCCACCCGCCGGCAGTCCGCGCGGCCACCAGAGGTGGCATGCGGAGTCCCCGGACTCTCACCAAAATGTCAGGTAAGTCACAAGGAGCAGGGGAAGCGGAGGAGAGGGGGGGCAGGGGGGATAGAGGGGGGTAGCCACACATGGCTAACAAGCACCTTCTCCCCGCAGGGCACAGAAGGTGACAAGAAGAAAACAACCGCTCAGGAGGTGAGTGATCCTGCTGAGCTTCTCAAAGAGGACACAAGTCCTCCACCTGTCCTCTGTCCACACAGGACAGAAAAAAACACGCAGAGGGGAGGTTCTTGTGCCCTCTTATAGGGCCTGCCACGCATTTGATTGGCTAATTAAATATCCGCCTGTCCTACCAGCACACAGGGGCAGAAATACCCCCCCGCATTGTGCCGCTGTTGAGGACGACAGGGAACTCTTTAGTATAGCCCACCAATATTGCACGAGACACCGCAGATCAGCTGTGTCAGGACAGCATGGCTCCCAGTAAGATTTACATGCAAGGAGCTTACTGCTCAATCGCCATAAAGTGTAGTGGACTTCAATATGGCAGTGCTGCAGTACCTGAAGCTGCTGCTACACTTTATATAGTGAGCAACAGCACCAGCAGTTCGTGGCATGTTAACATTACCATGAGCTGCGTTGTTCCAGTTATTGGACCCTCGCTAATATTGAAGGCCGATTCTAAGGATATTCTATCAATATTAGAAAGTGGATAACCCCTTTAACTAAAAAAAACTTGATGTAATTTTGTTAAAAAAGTTAATTGTTCAGATGAAAATCAAAGCACACAGTAAGAAATCAAGGAGACAGCCATGATGAGGTGATGTAGTGATGTAGCACATGTAGGTCCTTTCCATCAATACGCTACTAATCACCTGTGAGACACCGGGACGGTGGATACCAGAGATCACATGACATGTTCGGTGGGTCACATGACTGATACCATCTTTAGTCCAATGAATGACATTGTACTATTTATTTATTTATTTTCATAAACATACGAGGGGAAAAGTGTTTTGCCTCGGAGCTGAGAATGTGATTTACAATGGGGCTTTTTACACGCTCCAAAGCTAAATAAGAGAGGCATACTTGGGGACTACAAACGCTGCGACAAGGTGGGACCCACATATGTGAGACATTCATAACATATACTGTGAATGCCATAAATGTCTTAAATGGGAATGCCTCTTTTGGGTGGTAACACATGATGTACCCACTATAGCCACATCCAAGCCTGGCCACCTGTTTTTCACTTGTATAAGTGAAACACCGATGAATTTCACCTGCACTTGTGTTACCACACAGCCTGCATATCATGTGTTCCCAAGCTTAAGTCTGAGGCCCCATGTTGCAGAAACGCAGCTTTTTTTGTTGCATATTTTGCCGCGTTTTTTTTTTGAGCCAAAGCCAGGAGTGGGTTGAGCAAAAAGAAGTATAAATGCTTACTTTATATTTCCTATTCCTCTTGTAGCCACTCCTAGGTTGGACTCAAAAAAGCAGCTTTTCTGCACTGTGGGGCCTTAGCCTTAGTTTTTGAGGCTTATTAATTGATGTCCTATCCTTAGCATAGGTCATAAATTGAAGATCGGTGGTGGTCTGAGACCTGGCACTCATGCTGATCAGATGTTTGAAGAGACTGCAACATTTGAGTGAAGGCTGCTATCTCTTCACTAAAGACAAAGCACATTTGTATAGCAGCTGTGCTTAGTACCCCAGCTCAGCCCATTCATTTTAATAGGACTGAGGTGAGAACAGGCCATGTGACCAATAAATGTGACATCATATGGTCTTTACAGCAAAAGTGGTATCCTGAGGACAGGTTATCGAATAACAAAGTGAACTCAAGTCTCTGTGAATTAGCCTGAAAAGTTTTATGTCCAGACTTTACACTAAACACAATGATTTACATAAAATTAAATAAAAGGTGTAGCTGCTAAAGGAAAATACATAAATTGTACTTACTAGAGGAATCTTCTTAAGAGATTGTATAATACTTATTGCCTGGCACCCCATGGCAGTACGTGTAGGATAATCCCCTTCGACCAGTATGTATTGCTCTCCAGAGCAATCTTCACCTTCATACAAAATCCAACTATGGAAAGAACACAAATGTATAATAAGAAATTATGTTCATACAAAGGGGCTATTTTCCAAGTGGTACAATTTTCCAAATGCACCAGAATTTTGGCTTCATAAGTCTCATTCCCATTTACAGGGTTAACGCTCAGACTTTCTGCCACTCGTTACTAAAGAATCACAACTTCCTTCTCTTCCCCTTTCACATAGCAGAACAAGAATGGAAGTGTACTTGTAATATACCATTTGTCCTGTAGATTGCAGTAGTATAGTTGAAAATATTCCCGGCTACAGCTGTGAAGAGGAAAAAGATGCCGCCAACAATTGCCAGGAGGCGCCTTAATAAGTCACAGAGGCTCTGTTTTCTATACAGCTGGGTTGTATGCTCATTCTCCATACTGTAGCCAGCATCTATCCCTGTCTCTTCTGCAATACTTTTTCTCCTCTACTGCTACGGGGTGCAGGAGCTGGCAGAATCTACAGCTAATCAGTACTCATTAGCAAGAATTGATAGCTAATAAATTTAGCTGTCAGATAATGTTTTTTTCTCCGTAAAATGGAAAAAAATAGTTTTCTGTGCAGTAGTGTAACTAGCAAAGACTGGCCCCCCCAGCAAATCGCCCCCTTTCCTGGCCCCCGCACAGTATAACACCTCATTTACACACATTATAATGTCCCAAAGTGGCCTCCATACAGTATAATATCCCAGCATGGCCCCTACACAGTATTCTGCCCCATAGTGGCCCCTACATAGTATTATGCCCCATAGTGGCCCCTGCACACAGCATTATGCTCCATAGTGGCCCCAGTACACAGTATTATGCCCCATAGTGGCCCCTGCACACAGTATTATGCTCCATAGTGGCCCCTGCACACAGTATTATGTTCCACAGTGGCCCCAGTACACAGTATTATGCCCCATAGTGGCCCCTGCACACAGTATTATGCTCCATAGTGGCCCCAGTACACAGTATTGTGCCCCTGCACACAGTATTATGCTCCATAGTGGCCTAGTGGCCCCAGTACACAGTATTATGCCCCATAGTGGCCCCTGCACACAGTATTATGCGCCATAGTGGCCCCTGCACACCGTATTATGCTCCATAGTGGACTAAAAATGAACAATTATTATACTGATCGAGTATACTAAGTATAATGATCGGAGATCAGAGGAGGTGGCAAAGATAAAAAAACACTTTTACTTATATATCCCTGTCTCCAGCACACTCACCGCTAATTTCGTCCTTCTTCAATGTTGGACCAGACGTCATCTGAGCCTTGCCGGCGTCATTATGGGTCTGGGACATTATGAAATAGGCCCGAAGATTGCTGAATCGCAGGAGAGGTAAGTAACACTGTTTTTTATGTTCCCTCACCTCCACTGGCCCTCCTTTCATAATAGTCTGGGGTCTGAAAAGACCCCAGAGTATAATGATAGCAGTGTGTGTTGGGGTTCGCGGGCCCTCGGCCTCACTTACCGATTCCTACTCCTGATCACAGCTGCTGAGGAATACTGTGTAAAAGGGCTGTGAGCTGAAGTAGGAGGTGGCAGTGGGTTCCAGTACCACTGCCCCAATGACTTCCTCAGTTATAAGTACACGTTTCTAAGTATAAAGATGTTGGAATTTATTCCCAGTCAGTGTCAAACTCTCTCTCAGAGATTAGGAATCATCGCCAGACCATGTGCAGTAATTTCATGGCACGGACTGGGGATCTGGGTGGATAATTCAGTCCTAAGGCTGGGGCCCCAGGTGGTAGAAATGCGTTGGAAATGTAGTTTTTTACAGTCTACACTTTGCAGAAAAATACTTGCAGCAAACACACTGCTATTTCCAAAACTGTCGCAGGTTTGGAAATCGCAGTACAACTATTATACCTACGGAAACGCTGGCGATTTTGTGAATTTTTCAATTCATAGAACCATATGAGGGCTTATTGTTTGCAGGACAATTTCTTCTTCATAAGGATACTATTATTATTATTATTATTCTGTACAATTTACTGGGAAGCTGGAAAAAAATCTGAATGAGGTGGAATTGGAGAAAAGTGCATTTGTGTATTTTGGGGAATATCTATTGCTTTTCATCACTTTTCCCAATATGTCGCTTGCCGTACGAGAAAAATATTTTTAGAAGTATTGTAGACATACATAATGTGTATGTGTTTTACAGTAATAACTTTTAATATTGCATTTATTAGAACCCTAGAGCATAAAGCAGCCTGCCATACAAATGTATTGCAGGCAAATCTAGGAGCCTTCAATAGCCTGTTATAGCAATGGGATACTGGACCTGGATTCCCAGGCGCCGACAGCTAAATGTACCTTGGTCAGCTTTGACCGAGGCACCAGGGGCCTTAATGACCATGATCAGTGTGGGCATTTTCTGTGGGCATTAATGCCCATATAATACAACAGGGACCATATTTAAATACCTGACATCTGCTGTACTATTATGGCAGATGACGAGAAGGGGTTAAAACAGACACATAATGATCTTTTAATATAAATGGGAATGGAAATGAACCCCACCATTGGAAAAATCACTTTGACAGCTTATGTTTGTTTAGCATTGTTTTCATCCAATCCATACAAAATAAGTGATCCACTTTAACGACAAACAGGGAAAAAGAAACCGGAGTCAAGTTTGATCGCTTTAAACTTTTTCTTACTGATATCTGGGTAGATTTAATGGTGACACAGACAAATCTTTATACCCAACAATTTAGGACTAGTAACCCTGACTCCCTCTATTTCAAAAGCCTGTGGTCTGATTAGAGATAATGAAGTTTTTAGGCCTTAAAAAATCTTGGCCATTAATTTGGTCAAAAAGCCAAGAATAAGGGACTGTTGGATCATAGATATTTTATATTTTCTCCAATCTCCCATACAGCTATGACCAGTTCAAAGTTTCAGATCATTTTAAAATTTCTTCATTACACCGATAATTCTCTTTGTCCCTCAAGAGATCACTCACAGTATGATCAGTATATAAGATTAGTCTCATAGTAACCCCTTAAAATTCATTATTTTTCCAACTCTTACCCCTTGTAAATTTATTTTTATGGGTGAATTCCTCATTCTTTTTAAGCGAAAGACAGTTCCACCAGAACCTGTTCAATAAGCAAGCAATGTATGGCGTGAAACTATAAAAGCTCTGTGATAGCTCCTCGGCCAGCTGGCTGTGCAGAACACGATTCATGACCACACTGAAACCCCAATCCAGATCCAATGTACGTCAGAGGTAACTTGCAAGCCCGATTTTATCTTGGGCTACAACTGATAAGCAGAGCTGATTGGCCAGATCAGGTCCTGCAGCCATATAGCAATATGCGAAAGACACAGATCTGGTATAAGAAACTGGAGATAGTCATAAAGTAGTACTATACAATTAGTTTGTGGTCCATAGAACTGCAGCCCAAAGGGGGAGGATTCTGGAATATCAGCAAACAGTCACCAGAGCCCAGATATTTCAAACCTAGGAAGAGGAGGTTTCCAGCCCTTTGGAAAGTGAGGCCAATCATATCATACCAAGGCAACACTTTCTGAGTGAAAGTCTGTCCACAGAGAAAAAGGGGAAGACCCATAAATGGTGTGTATTCTGTTACACCAGAGGCATACATAAATAAACTACATACCTTTGTGAGAAATGTTTCAAACACATGGTCTATGAATAGTTTAAAGGGGATTTCCGAGCAAAAAATGAATTTTTAAAAGAGGCGTGTTAGTGCTATTAGCTCCCGGCATCTTCTGCATTTAGTTACATTGGCATCTTCCTGTTCTGTGTCAACTTCCATGATTCTTTGGGCTGCACTCAGAACTGACTCACTTCCACTCCCCGTTTCCCTAGCTAGCCTGCCCACTACACCTTCAGCAGCCATCTGTAGACTCGTAGTTCTCACTCACTCAATAACCTTCTCCTTTGGCTGTAATATTGCAATCACTTCCGTATATATCATTATTACAGGGCTGCCAGCTGGAATATTGAGCCCCCATCCCCCCCAATATAATGCTCCCCATGGTATATAATGATATACAGTGGCCCCTGTAAAGTATAATGCTCCACAGTGCTCCCCACACAGTATAATTAATGCACAAAAGTGGCCCCTGCACAGTATAATATGCTCCACAGTGGCCCCTGCACAGTGTAATATGCTTCACACTGGCCTCCGCACAGTATAATATGCTCCACAACAGGCCACGCATTGTATAATGCTCAACAGTGGCCCTCACGTAGGATAATTCTCCACTATGGCTCCCATAATGCCTCTGGCAGCATCTAATAAAAGGGGTTTAATGACAAGCATGGAAGCCTTCAATAATTGTCATGGCAACAAATCACTGCCCTCCAATGACAATTTGGAGGGTGATGGTCGTTGAAACATAGTAGCCGCAGTATTTAAAGTGTTAACAGCTGCGATCGGTGTCGGCACGGATTGCAGCTGTTACCTGCATGTCCTGGTTGTATTATACAGCCAGAATCCGCTGGGTATAGCGCTCCTGAGCTCTCTCCATACACCCCTACGTGCATAATGAAGTAAATTAAGGTGATTACGCACGAAAGGGTAAAGCTCTGTAACATCAGGTAACATAGTTCAGTGCTCCAATAAGAGCCAGCAAGGTCTGTGCTCTGAATCACACCCCTTGCCTTCTCCTGGCAGTATAGAACTAAAATAGTATATCTGACACCAAAACTTACAGCATTTATTGCTCTGGATCAGTGCTACAGAAAAATGTTTATATGTAGCTGTTGTGAGAGAGTGAAGGGTGTGGTCTGGGAAGATAAGTATATTCCAGCCAGGCAGCTAAAGGGTGTATGGTAAAGACCCACACCAGGGAGGTCAGCTGACTAATCAGGCCCTAATAACAATCTGAGTGTGAAGACTAGCAGTATGGCACCACACTGACAGAGTTGGACTGTCCAGACCGGACCTCCAAAGCAGGTACTGTGCCACCCGTTGTTGTTGCCAAGGTGGGAGACTGGTAGCCAGTCTCCTGTATAGTCAGGGAAAAGTTTCCTTACGTTTAAGTTGTCAGCCGAGAAGGATTTTGTTTTGTTTATCCTGTGGCTTTGCAAAAGCAGTGTTTGCGTTACATGTGAATAAAGCTTGAACTTGTGTGCAATCCAGTGTCTGTGTCCCTGTTGCCTGCACTGCTACAAGCATCTACCTGAGCGGTTCCCCACACTGTATAAACTGTGTTTTCAACCAGTGATATCTCTGGAAATAATTTAGCTAGCCCTGTAACTCCTCTCTAATATGACACCAAAGAAAGTTTTTTTCTATTTTATAATGTCAGAGATCTAACTGCTTGAAATGATCCTACCCCATCCTCATTTCCTCCACATGCTACACAGCCCTGTACTCCTGTACAAAGCAACATTCAGTGAGAAGCAGAATAGCTCTCAATACAGAAACAAGGGAAAGAGTGAAAAAAATGCAGGATTTCACAGAAAGGTTCCAAAATTTGTTAATAAAGTATATTACAAAATGTATTAGTTAAACATATATTGCCAAAAAATCAAAACTGGTCCGAAAGTTTAGATACATGTAAAAGTGAAGAAAGAAATTCTCACCTGCCCCCTTCTATTCGACATGATTGGGGTGAAAACGTTTTTGGCAGTAATACGCGGTCCTCTGCGTGTGTCATACAGTCACCATGGAAGTTAGGCTCAGAAAAGAGTTGGATCTAAAAAAAAAAGAGAAAAGAACAACATAGGCAAAAAGCAAAAACCACATTTTAATCTCATAACATAAAAATTAAATGATGGTTCAATTAATCTTATAAAGGTATTAATATTTTGACTTATACTTTTAACACATTTATTGAGATTTATTTTTACATAACTCTAGGTTATTAAATAGAATATTAAAAAGTGGAAAAGTATTTGCCCTCCCCCCTTAAAGGATTTTTAAGTTTTTGCCTTCTTGTTATACTTATATTTTTCAGATCAAACAAATGTCAATATCAGACAGAGATAACCTGAGTGAATACAAAATCCATTTTTTCAAAAATAATTTCATTTATTGAGGGAAAAAGCTATCCAAACCAACCTGATCATATGTGAAAAAGCAATTGCACCCTGAACCTGGTTGTGTCACCCTTGGTGGCAACAACTGCGTTCAAGTGTTGCTCTTTAAACCTAGTAACTGGTTGTGCCATCCTTGTACTCAAGTGTTTGTGATAACCGTCAATGAGTTTTTCACATCTCTTTGCAGGAATCCTGAACCACTCTTTACAGAGTTGTATTAATGCAACTACATTGGAGGGTTTTCGAACATGAATGACCTGTTTAAGGTCATGTCACATAATTTCAATCAGTTTTAAGTGCGGACTGTTAGAGATCATAGTATGCAGCACTGCTCACTGCTGTTGCCTTAAATTTGTCATGCGAACACATGCATGACATGCAATTGTCAGAAATCTGTTACGCTAAAGCAAACAGCAGTTGAGGAGAGATAGTTAAGATTTGTTCTCAATGCACCATTTGCTTCCTATTAGTTAATTAATTCTAGTTAGGCTCCTGAGCTCTGTGCATACCTGTTTGTTTTTCTGTTGTACTGACCTCGGCTTGTATTCCAATTATTCCCTTGTCTTCTGTTTTTGGCGTTGATTGTAAACTCTCAGATTGACCTGGCCTAGATATGTTTCTATTTTAATTCTGCTCTCCTGTTTTAACCTGCCTAGTGAGTATTGCTGTGGGTTCTGGTTTAAATTTTAGATTGCAGAGCATCTATTTTTTGCCCTAAGTTCCTGAAGTGATTATCTAGATCCATATCGAGCATAAGTCCAACTGGCTTTGCGGTGGTTTTGTTAAAGCTATTTGGATAGCCTTGATCCTATCTCCTAGCACTGTGCGAGGTAGTAGCACTGTAGCAATTACCTAACACAGACGTTGACTAGGCTACTCCAAAAGCTCATTTCAGCCATTAAGAGATGAATTTGCTACAGTGCTTTGTATCATTGTCCTGCTGTAGACCCACGCTTGAGCTTAAGGTCACAAACTTATGGTTCCACGTTTGTCTTGTCAATCCACAAAATATTTTCAAAAAGGCTTGGGGATTATGAAGATGTTCAAATGGCAAATGTGAGTTGGACCTTGGTGTTCTTTTTGGTCAGCAGTGGTTTTGCCTTGGAACTCTTCTTTGGATACCCTCTTTTCCCAGTCTCTTTCTTAGGCTGCTTTCACACTGAGTAACGCTCCGTTCATTCTGACATGTAAACATGTGTCAGAGTGAGCGCAGTAAAACAGATTATGGGTTGGTTTTTTTTCGTCTTTGTTAGATCCAGTGCAAAAAATGCTTATCCATGTTTTTCTGGGTTCTTGATGACCTCTTGGATGAGTTGTTGATGGTCTTTTGGAGTAATTTTGGTAGGCCGTCCACTCCTGGAAAGCTTCACCACTGTTCAATGTTTTCTCTATTTGTAGATAATCACTCATCACTCTCACTGTGGTTCGCTGGAGTCCCAAAACCTTAGAAATGGCTTTGTAACCTTTTTCAGATTGATGCAGGACTTAATATTTATTTATTTGATATTACCATATTTGCTCTAATTTACAACCACAGAACGCTATTTCATTTATTGTACATAGGATCTTGAATTGTTTCTCTCTACTGTATACCTACTTTTCTGTATATGACCCAGCATTCTGTTACTTACCTTAGGTAAATACTGAAGACTTTGACCTCCAACCTATAAAAAGAAAAAAAATCAATGAAAAAAATAGGATGAAATTTGATGAAACTTCAAAAAGAAGATTAAGTTCATAATTTTCACTTTGGTTATGTTTTTTTTTTAACCCAAAACATGGAGTAACGTAACACTTTCCATAATGGTTGTATGTAGTACAGTTCAATGCAAATGAATAGGGTTTTACAAAACTTTATTCACAAGCCACTGTATAATTTTGTCCATTGGGTGAATTTTTCATATCTGCTTAATGCTTTACATGTGTCTTTTCATCAACTGTGAAATCCATAGCAAATCTGTGGATTTTGACACCATACACTGTGGATTTGTGGAGGAAACACAACAAAAATTATCCAAAATTCCACCCCAATGAGCATTATTGATGTTGTGAACAGATCCTACCTGTGCCACTGGTTGAACAGAACAGATCTGACTGTCCTTCGCTCCCCAGTCATGATAGCTGTGATAACTCCCTTTCTCCAGTATATACTGCTCCCCCGAGAAGTCAACATTCTCATAGGCCACCCACCTATGAAGTAAAAATAAGTATTTCAATAATACAATTCAAACATCTAGTAAAATTACGCTTAGAAAGAAAAAAAACTTACACCCCGTTCAGTACTTGAATAGAACCAGTATTAGTGCCATACTGAGCGACCTCTACATCTGCCAGTGATTCATTTAGACGCAAACATGGACCTTCTAAGCATCCTGGCTTCTCATATAGTATTATTTCAGGTTCTGAAAAATCCTGAGGAAGCAGATGAAAACTTTGTTTTGAAATACTGCACAATATAATATTAGCAATCTACATCAATGAGAAGACAGACAACTTCAGTACTCTCACCGTACGGATATGTCGAAGTGAACCCAATTCTTCAGTCCATCCTCCCCACTTAGACCATTGCTGATATTCTCCTTCTTCTAGAAGGTACTGGTGACCATCAAAGCCTTCCTTTTCATATGCTACCCAACTGTAGTAGGAAAAAAAAATTAAACATTAATGTCATTATTTTTCTATTATCAATATTTTTATGGCTAACTTTACACTTACCATCCTCCAAGGACTTTTAAAGAGCCCACACTAGTGAGCCGTTCTCCTAGCTGGTTACGCTCTTCTTGTAGTGAGCGAAGATCTCTGGTCATTTCCCAGCTGTGACCTTTAAATTCTGGGTGCTGAAACAGGAGAATCTGCAGGAATGGATTGTTTGCACATATAAGTTACTACAATATTATTTTGTTCCTCGTGATCATTATTTTGGATTTTAAATTATATGTACCTAAATTACATTATAATTTACAATACAGCAGAATAAACCATATGCAAATTGAACAAAATGCATAACTAAACTAAATGGGTTATGTCAAAAGAAAAACAAAGTCCACAGCTCACACGTAATGAATATAAATCAGCAAGTCCCTCAATGCCAGGAAAACCTCTCGGTCCAGGTAACAAAGCAACACTATCCACAGAGAAAAAAAAATCCAGCACGATGAGGCAACTTCTTCATGAATTAAAACTTAGCTTTTAATAGGATAAATATATCCATAAAAACACCAGATACAAAAACAAAAAATACATAGCACAGGACACTGAAGAAAAAAAACACCTACGCGTTTCGGAGCATGAGTTCCTTACTCATGGCGATAAAAAACCAAATACATATGGGAGGTATATATACCCCAGCTAATTGGTATGAATAATTAACTCTAATGACCCATATGACTAAAGACATGAACAACAATAACATAAACATGTGACAATGCTATTATATAAAGAAGATGAACTAATATAATATAAATATCATAAATATAAAGTGACCAATATTTTGGATGATAAATTATTTGCATCTAAATTACATTATAATTTACAATAGAGCAGAATAAAACAAGAAAGCCCCCTGGTGCCTCAATTTTTGCTTTGCAGAGGACATCAAATGAATCAGATGTCTTAATTCTTCTGCATCCTCTTCTGTTGCCCTATTCTATGTAAAAGCTACTGAAATACAGCAGCTAACTTCACATAATTTTTAAAGAGAGTCTGAGTCACGAGAAATCTGGCTGTTATTGAGTGGGCGACGTGCCTATTGAACGTGAGGGTGGATGGGGGGGGATTGTGGATCAACATAGGCATTTGCTTGTTTGTCAGTATGGTGTCTATCTTAACAAGATCGACTTGGACTTTTTCTTTTCGAGCTTGCAAGACACCATCAAAAGGCCCTATTCCTGCTGTCTTGTGGGGATTGGAACTTGGTGTGGGGTTACACCAAGTTTCTGGTGGCATACAGCAGGAACTTGCTCCCTTTCGACAGAGTGGAGATTAATTTCATTAACAAAGCTGTGGCCGACCCTCACTTTACACAACATGTGGTTGTTGTGTTTTTGTTCCTTATGTTAAGACTGGAAAAGGGGATTTGTTTGGTTTCGTGGAAACGCGGATAAACCTGGCTGAGGGGAGAGTGAGACAGAGCATGCATGTCTGGCAAGCGATTCATTAGATGGACCTGCACATTCTTATATTATATGAACACCAGATATCTCTGTACTATGTAAGTCATAACTCTTAACGTGATTGTTTTAAATGGTATGTAAATTGTAAAGATTGATCTATATCTATATATGATATATAAAATGAACACAATACTTAATTATGGGAGAACCTCTTTAACTACGGAATATGTCTATAAAAGTTTATTGGAGCTCTAGATGTGTTAAGAAATTAATGTGTGCAGAATTTGGGATCCATTCAGATTATTCAAGTGAGAGTATTCACTATATATACAGCAGATGTACAGATTATTTCTAATGCGAATGTATCTTTGTAGATAATTCTCCCCTGTCATTCAACTCACCTTGGGATCATTAGCTTTTTCCACTGTGGGGCCACCCTACAAGGTACAGGAAACATTAACATTAATTGTAACAGAACAGACAAGGAAAAGTATTACATTAACAAGAACTGAAAAGCAGGAAAGAGAGATGCATGAGGTATTTTTTATTAAATATAACTCACAATACGTGCAGGTTGCAAGGAACACAAATGTGAGTCATGCCCGTTCCAGGCCCTTCTGTTAGGGTATCCACCAGGCTCCAAAATATAAGGATCCCCTTCAAAAAATGGTTTACTGTATACCAGCCAGCTGTAAGGACAAAACATTTTTTCACCTTAACTTATGCAGTATATCTATTATTCACATAACCTTCATATATTCACATATTCAAATATTTTGTCTGGTGCCCCAAAGGTGGAAACATCACTATGAATTATATCAGTGTCTTCATTTAAGATGCTGATACAACTCATTACTGCTGTAGGACATGGAAATCTATGGTAACTGCCCCGTTGTTTACCTTCACATACTATAGGCCACTTGAGGTTTGTAGCCTATGATAGAACAGATCAAATGTTCACGTAAAACATCTTTTCAGTGAATGAATCAGGCCGGAGGTTGGAAGAGGACTGTGGCCTGCACTGCGGAGGATGCATGGAATGGAACTAAAGTAAGCATAATATTATTTTTAATTATTTTTGTAGATGGTGGATTTCATTTAGGGGTACCATAGTACAATTACTACTGAGGCTCTATAGAGGTACTGTTACTAATGGTGACTATGTACAGGGCACTGTTACTAAAGGGGCACATTATTAAAAATGGGGGATATATGGGGGCACTGTCACTAGTGGAGACACATTCTTACTATTATGAGCACTATAGGGGCACTATTACTACTGGGGATCATTATTACTACTGTCATAAGCGAGTACCAGAGAAGACGTCAACAAGCCACTTTGCCTTGGTCAGAGTATTTAAAAAAAGAACAAGGGCAGAAAACTTAACCATTGCCCTGGATGATAGAAAATCAATCTCCAGCTCTATTAGGGTCTCTATAAGGGCAAAAATAGAAGTAGAGCCCATGCTGAAAGATTATTATTACTATGGGGGATACTATTACCAATGGAATACATGTGGGGAGCATCATTACTGTTGGGACAAAATGGATGGTCACTATTACCACTTTACTACTGGGGCCATACTGGGGAGAATTAATACAATTGGGAGCACCGCAGTGGTCACTATTAACCCTTTCCCTGCCATAGAAGTATGTCATACATCCTGACATGGAGGCACTTCAGTAGCCAAGGACATAGTAGTCTTTGCTACTAACGCTGATATCTCAGGATATGTAAGAGCTATTAAAATGATCACCAACACATATAGAAAAACATCAATAAAGTTAACATTTGACTCTATCCTGTTAGATCTTTATAGAGTAAAATATGCTGACTGACTCTCTAGTGATATCTGTTACAAGCTACAATAATAGCAATAAGTATTAGCATTAGAGATGAACGTGTAATACATTTCTGACAGGTAGAAAAAGTTCCAACAGTCCAATAAGACATTTTCACCTATCGACTATCACCATTACCAAGAGTTTTTGGCAGCTTTCAGATAAAACGTTATCGCACAGTATGGACTAAACATCTGGACTTCCAGTGGGTCATCAAACCCAGAACTATTACCCTATAACTGCAGTCCTGATGAACTCCAAGAACTTCAGAGGTTGTGTCCATAATATGTGAGCAACAAAGCACCCATATTACAACTTTATGAAACCTTCCCTAGTTGCCGTTTATGTTAGGTATAGATGATCTGTGGCATTCCCATGTGTTGGGCTCTCTCTAATATTAATGTCCTATCTCAAAAACAGGCCAATATTAAAAAATAGCTATATCTTTAAACCCTTTCCCATCATCCACTGTACTATTAATGCAGATAACGGGTATTTAAATATGGCTATAGCCGTTATGTTGCTATAGCTACTGGGTCTCTGCTGTATTATGTGGCCAATAGGCAGCCTGTAATAGAAGTATAGGTATTACTCAATACATTACAATGCATAGCTATTCCTCAAAATGGTTTAAATAAAAAGTTCACCTAGCTCCACAAACAAGAACCTTATGCAGCCTAGTACACGGAAATATACAAAAATTAAACAGTATTAGAATATGGCTATAACTATACACATTTGGTATCGCCATAACCGTACCGACCAACAGAATACAAGTGACATGTCAATTTGGCTACTCCGTGAATGCTGTTAAAACAAAGCTTATAAGAAAGTTGAGCCAATACAGTTTTTCTCTAATTTCACCCCATTCTGAATTTTTTTTCAGTACTTCATATGGAATATCAAATGGTACCATAAAGAAGTATAATTTGCCCCCACGAAAAATGGCTGCCACAGGAAGGGGTTAATAATGTGGGCACAGCAGGGAGCATTTAGCATTATTACTATTAGGAGCATTGTGGGGCCCAAAGTTACTAATGTGGAACTCTGATAGAACAATATTACTAATGGTGAACTTAGGGGGCACTATTACAATAAGGACACTATTACTGTATTACTGTCATGGACCGTGCTATGTTTGATTGACTTTTTATTGAAAAAAAACTACCGTATATACTCGAATATAAGCCGAATTTTTCAGCACAGTTTTTGTGCTGAAAAAGCCCCTCAATCCCCCCCCCCCTTAAAAAAATATAATAAAAAGATAAAGTAAATAAAAGTTCTAAATCACTCCTTTCCCCAGAATACATATAAAAGTAGAAAATGACTGTGAAACACATACACATTGGGTATCCCTGTGTCTGAAAGTGCCCGGTCTGCTGAATATAGGATCTGCAGTGCTCCTCTTCCGTCGGAAGGGGTTAATAGGAGTGCTGCAGATATCCTATAGTCAGCCAGGCTGAATTCCAAGTGGGGGAAAAAATAACCCAGTCCTCAAGCTCAGTTAAGGGGCAGACAGACAACCAAAACACCCCCTCCCCTTCCCCAGCACCCAGCATCTACTGCACCCAAAAACTTCGACCATTTTTGAAATTTTCCAGTAGCTGCTGCATTTCCCCCCCCCCCTCGACTTATACTCGAGCCAATAAGTTTTCCCAGTTTTTTGTGGTAAAATTAGGGGCCTCGGCTTATATTCGGGTCGGCTTATACTTGAGTATATATGGCATCTCTGTAGTACTAGTATTTCAGGGGAACTACCTATATGGCACTATTACTTCTGCACTACAATATCTGTGGACACTGGGAAGCAATGTATTAGGGTTAGCAGCAGATTAGAGATGAGTTGTGGCTGGCTTTCATGTTTATCTGGGTAAATGGAAAAGATGAGAAAAAAGAACATCTACAATAGGTATGGATTGTTCCTGTATTTTTGTGACTGTATCTAATCGTTACTGTGGTGTTTGGCATGGGGGACGTTGCACAAATTTGATATATTTACATTGCAGCTTGGCCCTTGGATTTTTTTTTTTTTTTTTTTTTTAAACTAATTTTTATTAAAATTTTGAAAGAGAGTAAATAGCAGTGAAAATAAAGGGGCCTCAGATCTTTTAAGATTCCTAGCAACACCCTGGAACTCCATTATCGTCACCATCTCTACACCTCTATCATTCTCCACCTTATTATCATATTCTACCATTTACCCATTTTATCCATGGTTACTTACAGTCCACTGTGCACTATGATAGATTCTGTTTTAATTGGCTGTCCATTAACACATGATTCCGAAGTGGCTCCTATTATAGTATTCTTATTACCCTCTCCATTTTCATCCATAAACAGACTTATTCGAGGGACCTGAAAATCCTGAACATGGATAAATTTAGAAAAATATGTTAAAATATTTATTCTCTTGTACTCACTTTTTTGCTTTAATCTATGATTTCTTATTTATTATATGTATTATTAGTTAATTTTTTCACACCATTTCACTTACCCGAACCACATGGCGCAGTGATCCAATCCAAGATTTGGGATATTTAGCATCTACCTTTAGGTTTCCATTTGATTTGTCTTGGACATCCCATGGACAAGTCAGATCAGTGTCTCCCTCACCAAGCATGATACGTCTTCCTCGAAAATATGGCTTCTCATACAGAAGCCATCTGAGTAGGATACATGATGGATAGTTAGCTTTGGATCGAAAATCTCTCAATGATATCACACAGTGTTGTTAATGTTCAATGCTACAATGCAGAAAATCTGGCTTAAGGTTTTGAAACTTCAAGTCTTGTCTGCAACTTTTTGTTTCTTAACCACATTCATATGGATATTGGACTCCATTAACTGTACTAAAAGTTCTTTCTCTTTTGACACATTTAGGATGAATGAATTCACCCTTCCATTCATTTGAATGAGCTTGTTTTGATTGAAAACACAAAGATTTCTACAAAGTCCATTCAGATGAATGGGACACAGTGGCAGAAAGTTTTGGAACAAATTTGTTTCATGTAAATATATACCCTTAGATTAAAACTAGGTATAATAAGCGAGGCGTCCCCAGTCATGAGCATTTGGAGCTAGTACTGTATATGGCAATGAAAAAGGCAAAAAAAAAAAATTAAAACTGCTTCTGTGTTCTGTCTTGGGTGTCTTGCACCCAATCTTACAAAAAGATTTTCAAAGTTTGTTCATCCAATACAGCTTTGGCTGTTTAAGGCTCACTTGCTATGTCTCTCTGTTTACACGTTAATTCAATAGCATTCAATCCTCTCTGTTATCACAGTACTGATAGATGGGGAGAGGTCCTATATTTTAATAACTGTATATACAGAAATTGCACCGGCAAACCTAAACACACACTTGCTAATACTTACCCTCCTCGAATTATCTGAACAGAGATTGTTCCCTGCAGTTCCCATTCACATGCGTTACCCACATCACTATAGATTGTATAACAGTGGCCCCTGAATTCTGGCTTTGAAAATAGTATGATCTGGTAATGAAGAAAAACAGGTAAGGAAATGCATAACTACTGTATCTGTCTAATGATTATACTGATGTATTCTTAATAATTACTCCACATTAAATATTGACTGCAGAAATATATATACAGTACACATAATAGTATATATTCGCACACACAATATACTTAGATATAGTACTATATTGATTGTGACATTTGATCATGGTGCATTTTTGTTTAATATTTTTTTATTTGCAATACTGTGTCATATGACATCTTGTCACGTATGTCATATGGTACAATATTGCAAATTAAATATTGACCAAAAATGCTCAGATGTCAGAATCAATTATTTCAATATAGCTGCCTAAGAAAATTCAATCATCATTTTAAAGCTGGTCGTGCATATTAAAGAGGACCTTTCATGTCCTTGAAGATCGGCAATATTACATATCACTAGAAAGGTGACAGTGTGCCGATTTCATCATTGCTGGCCTATGAGAAATGCTATGGAAGAGCTCTGCACCATATCAATTTAATTCAGAAAAGACACATGCCTTTATGTGGGGTAAAGTCCAAAAAAGAAAAATTTGGAGCTCACCGTGTATATTCTGATGTTCCAACCGGGGTGCACGATCAGCTTTCCGGGCAACAAAGCAAGTGAAATGGATAATCAGAAAGAGATGAAGAAAGCCATGATTAAGGAACTGCGTGTTCTGAAACGCGTCGGCGTTTTTTAAATGTGTTTTTGTTAGTCCTTTTTCTTTATCGTTGTATGTTTTTTACGCTTAATATGGATTAAAGAACTTTTTCTACATTTTCCACGGAGTGATGCTGATCTTCATCTCTTTCTGATTATCCTTTATGTGGGGTGCAGGGAGTCAGTAGAGATAACTGTCAGCTAAAGGAGAATTTTGGATGACAGTTATTTAACACAGAAAACTCACAAAAATAAATATTCCAGTAACGCTAGGTTCACACCTACGTTCAGCCTTCCGTTCTGTGCTTTCTGTCTTCTGCATGCCAGAAGACGCAAAGCACAGACCGGGTCCGGCCGTGAGCGGCGGTGAGCGTTTTATGCTCTCCGCCGCGAAACCGGATACTGCATGTACTGCATGTTCGACTCTGTGTCCGGATTAAAAAACCCGGTTTCACGGCGGAGAGCGCAAAACGCTCACTGCCGCTCACCGCCGGACAGCTTCCTCACCCATTCAAATGAATGGGTGAGAAAGACTCCTGCAGGTTTCCGTATCCTGCTCTGTTTTATGCAGGAAACGGAAACCTGCACAACGGAAAGCACAACGCAGATGTGCACGAGCCCTAATTCATCTAATATCTGCTTTTTCTTTTGATCCTTCATATTAAGTTTTACAAATGAGAAATCTTAATGATTTGTTCCAGAAGATTAGCTATCTCCTTCTTCTGCTCACTATCCTGTGTGTGGCTGTAAGGGCTCGTTCACACGGGGCAAGAGGGGGCGGATTTTGATGCCGAATCCACCTCAAAATCCTCCCCCCCACAATAGAGGTCTATGTAGACCACTAGCGTTCCTTTTTGCGCTAGCGGTTTGTTCCCGCTTGAGCAAAAAAGAAGCGAGCTGCCCTTTCTTCAGGCGGATTTCGCGCCAGCACCCTCCCGACTAGACCCATTCATTTGGGCCTAATCTGGAGCGGAAGGCCGAGATGGGATGCCGTGCACTGGAATCCCCTTGTGAACTAGCCCTAAGACAACTGACTAGAGCATGAGTAGGGCTAAAAGTCACTTCCTAGTTCAGGCGTGACTCCTGTCTTTATTTTAGTTACTTACTTTTTTATTTTTAAATAAAAAGTTTATCCGCCAACCAGCACCAGATATAGCAATTTGTCCTGACTATGGAAATACCTGCATGTGGATGTAAACTGCCATATGGGCAAAAAAAAGGGGAAAGAACACTATTTGGAGAAAAATTTGTATTCTCTTATGTCATAGTTTTTGGGTATTATGTCACATTTTCTGAGCCCCCTGTGGTACCAGAACAGTGGAAACCCCCAACATTTGACCCATTTTATAAACTAGACCACTCCATGAATCTATCAAGGTGTATAAAAGTATTTTGACCTCACAGGTCTTTCATAGAATTGGGCTGTGAAATTGGAACATGACATTTGTTTTGCAATGCAATGTTGCTTTAACCACAATGTTTCATTTCCACAAGGTGTTAAAAGAGAATATGGCTTCACAGTTTGTTAAGCATTCTCTCCTGACTATGGAAATGCCCCACTTGTGAATGTAAACTGGTGCATTAGCACGCTACAGGATATATATATATATATATATATATATATATATATATATATATATATATATGTATAGCTTTATATTCTATAAACTTTAGTAAATTATTGTTGAAATGACTTTCTTTTCATTAAAAAATGTTCACAACTTTGACCCTTTTTAATGTCCTGTGTTTGGCACATTATTTGACAGGGAGATGAAACTTTCAAATGGTCTTTATAGTATTTCACTTACATATATGACAAATAGGAAATATTGAACTTGTGGTTCTCAAGGGGTTATTTTTTTGTTGGACCTAAGTAGGGGCATGATCATTTCTTCAAAATCAGCTTTATGAGAAACCCACATTACCATACTTATATAAAAGCTGCATAAGCAATTTATACTTTTACTTTTTCACACTTCTACTTTTTTATATGTAATTGTTATTTTACAGTATTTCTGCCTCAAAACATGAGTTGTGATTGGTGGGGCCCAGGGGCTAGGCCAAGTGCTCGGCTGAGTGCTGTACCCCTTTGGCTTTGCTCAGCTCTCTTTGGAGATACAGGGTTGCCAGTGTACTAAATGAGCTTTTCTAACTAACTTTTCTGAGCCTATTTGTGTAAAATCTTTCCGTCTTATACTGCTCACTCTACTTTATGTAAACTGAGGGCGATAGTGGGCATGGTCATCCTGCTGAGCCGATGCATACCAGATTTATCAAATATGACTTTTCAAAGAATTGCAAAAACTGGTAATCTGACTCCAGGATTAACATTTTGCAACAAGACCGTTAGGCCTAAAGATGAATAAAATTTATCAAAAACTGTACATTTGATATGCTGAGCTCCACCAATAAAATCTTCTGACATATTTCCAGTGTTGAACAGGAGTTCCTTTGCCCACCTGATAAAATTATTCTGGGGGCCCACCTTTCAAAAACCCATACAAAAAAATAGAATCCTTCAAATTTGGGTGCCTTCTGCTGAACTATTAATATGGTAGAGCCTGGGCCTATAAGAGGATCCTCTGGCACTCTGGTGGGCAAGTCCAACACTGCATAACTGTATTGCAAAGTTTTCAGACAGACAGACAACAATCTGCAATTACTAACTATGAATATGATTTGTTCATAAATTCTGTTCACTAACATATAACATCTGGCGCTAATATTAACTATTTATCTTCATGACATGTATACAGTCCTATGAAAAAGTTTGGGCACCCCTATTAATCTTAATCATTTTTAGTTCTAAATATTTTGGTGTTTACCACAGCCATTTCAGTGGTCCAAAATACCTTCATCCAGGATCCAGGAACTGATTAAAAGCTACAGGAAGCGACTAGAGGATGTTATCTTTGCAAAAGGAGGATCTACTAAATATTAATGTCACTTTTCTGTTGAGGTGCCCATACTTTTGCACCGGTCAAATTTTGGTTTAATGCATATTGCACATTTTCTGTTAATACAATAAACCTCATTTCAATCCTGAAATATTACTGTGTCCATCAGTTATTAGATATATCAAACTGTAATGGCTGTTGCAAACACCAAAATATTTAGAACTAAAAATGATTAAGATTAATAGGGGTGCCCAAACTTTTTCATAGGACTGTATATGTGTGTGAATTTCCTCAAACAATGATGCTCCATTATTTACATTCTTACCTTTCCTGGTCTTGGATTCAGCTTGCCATGACTCTTTTCTGGATGATGCTGAAAGAAAGACATAACATTATTTTTGGTTGTTATGCTACTTACTAATAAAATAAATACTAAATCAGATAAAGACATAGCAGAGATACCCTTAGGCTAAGGCTCACAGCATTTTTTTGTTGCAGGTTATGCTGCATTCTTTTTCAGCCAAAGTCAGGATTGGATGAAAAGTTAAACATCTAAGAGCTTTCTTTATATTTCCCAATCCTTTTCAAGCCACTGCTAACTTTGGCTCAAAATCCACAGAAAAATCTGCAACAAAAAGGCTGTGCCCCGGCAATGTGGGACATGACAAACCAAAAAATCTTGCCCACAACCATAGAAAATTCATTCATGTTTATTAAACATACTAACATACATCATGATAAAGGGGGAGACAAAAAAACACCCAGGAATTACAACACAAAAAGCATATCTAGGTGGGAAATTGATGGGTGGGTGAGTGGGTGGGTGTCAGGTGGGTGCATAGGGCATGGAACCTGAGCCTAAAGTGGTTTTCCCATTAGTTTGGTAGAGAAAATAACTTAGATGTTGCAGAGGAGAGAATGGACTTGTAATAAACTAAATGTTACCTTTGTGTTTCTTTGTGTTTACATAAAGAGATGACCACACTGTCTGAATCTTTATCAGCAAACTGCAACTAATTGTCCTGCCCACACAGCAGAGAGAGAACTCTAAAAAGCAGTGACTTATCCTCCGACCTGTGTTATCAGATATAAGATGTGGACCAAGGAAAGGATGTGTAAACAGGGTGAGGGATAATTTTACATAGCAGGCAAGCAAAGCAGCATTTCTAAAGTAATGTAGTATTTAGGAAAACTCTTGAATTTACATAAGCTAGCAGTAAAGATAGGATCTTTGAGATGAGAAAGCCCTTTTAAGCCCTGGTTACATGCACTGTACTATTACAGCATGACTGCCCAGGATTTAGAAAAAAAAACACTGTAACTGACAACAGTGAGTTAAGTGATCACTGTGTCCAGTGAGACGGTAACCAAGAGAAGATTGCTGCTGTCCATGGTATAGGCTGATAAGGGATATAGGGCTAAGGGAATTGTTACCCACCCTCACCCCGCAATGGCAGTTGCTTCTATTGGCTGATCTAAATCTAATCAGACAATGACAGCTTTGTGGGCACAGATCCATTGATCTATGACCACAAGTAAAGCGTCTTCTGCCAGTGATTGCTGCTATATATAGCACTCGTCACTACTGAACATCCCGGTGGGTACTACCCTTAATCATCATTATTGGTCTGTCTGTACAGACCAAATAATAGTAGCCACCTTGGATAATCTAAATAAGCAGTGACTTTTCTTTTTCCCTGCCTCCCTCCCTGTCCTGTGTTTTCCTGCAACCATGCTGTGAACCCTAACTGTATTTTTCTTCTTTGTAAGTCTCCTTCTACTACTGCTTAGGTAATAACCAATCAGCAACAGCTGCTTTTTGGGGGGCAGTTTTTAAAAACTTTATTTTCCTGTTTCCTGCCTAGGTGGCACTGCTTCCACACTGAAGTAATTTTAAAGGGGTTGTCCGGGATAAAATTAAATCCCTACACTATTCTAAACCCCTCACATACCTACTTTCTAAATAACATAATTGATCAAAAATGCATATTTACTCATAGTCCTGGGGATGGTCACAGAAAACAGACTCCTCCTTGTTTTCTGACTGCCAATGCATGCTATAGACCCAGCGCTTCTCTGTCCAGCCGATAATCCACCTCTACTGCACAGGCGTGGGAGCAGCATCAGAGGTGGATTGTAGAGGTGGATCGTTGGCTACAGAGCAGCGCTGGGTCTATAGCAAGCGCCGGCAGTTAGAAAAGAAGGATGGGCTATCCTGCAGGAGGAAGACTGTATTGAAGATAGGTAAGGATGACGATATGGGGGGTGGGTTGCACTAGTTGGTAAGAACTAGTAGTTGGTGAGATAGTAAAGAGACAGGGAGGGGGTGTATGGGAGGGAGGGAGAGAGGAAGGGGGCTCAGTGAGGTGAGCGAGGTTAGTGTGTAAGTTACATAGCTGGAAGCTGAACCAAGTATACAAATGCAGAGGATACAAGGAGCCCCCAGAGACACCAAGAAATGCATTGCAAAAGGAATTTTTGTGTATGTATTAACCCATTAATAGCACTAACAGACCTTAAAAAACAAACAAAAAAAAAAACAAAACATTTTTTTCCTGGAAACCCCCTTTTAAGGTTGGATTTAAATTGTGCACTAGGAAGATAGTCACTTGAGACTGTCTAAACAGTAGTGATCTTCACCCCATATCAAAATACAGTAGATATGCAAAAATCCAGCAAACATAAAAAGAAGGGGGCACTCACCCAGACAAGTCCTAAAAAGAGTATATCTTTATTCCATCGATTCAGATAAAAACAGTTTGCAGTGTAGGAGAGAGGCTAATGCATAAGAGGGACACTCACATACTCCATAGTAAGGAGCACTTACTCTGGCCAGTGCAAGCAGAAAATGTAATGGTGCTATTGGGGTGCAGATCTTGAAAGAGAGGGCACATAGTAGGTGGGTGAAGTCACAGTTAAGTGCAGATGGTTTATCTACATAGATGATCAAGTTTAAAAAAAAAAAAAAAAAAAAAAGGAAACCCCTTTAGGGTAAGGCCCCATGTTGCGGAAACACTACTTTTTTTGTTGCAGATTTTGCTGCATTTTTTTTAACTGAAGCCAAAAGTGGCTACCAAAGAAATGGAAAGTATATAGGAGCCTCTTATATTTTTGCCTTTTGCTAATTCCACTCCTGGCTTTGGCTCAAAATAATCAGCTTTTCTGCAATGTGGCTTAACCATAAGTTGGGTTTAGGTTGTTTCCTTAAGGGGTTTAAGATCTTTTATTTATTTATTATCTTTTTATTTATGGCCTATCCTAAGGTATCTAAAGATTTATGACCTACCATTAGGATCCAAAGAATATCCGATTATTGGGGGGCTTACACTTGGCTTGCACTTGGCTTTATCAAAGGGAGATTGGCTACAATACTGGCGCTTGGTCACAATAAAGGGCATGCAGCCAACTGGTTCTGTTTCTGTGCACTGTATAGTACAGGGGGCACTTTCCAACAGATAATCCATATGTGGGGTCCAGCTGTCAGTCCCCCAGTGACTAGATATAAATAAAACAAATTTGGAGAACTCCTTTAAGTGATTAAATCTAAACATGACTATATAAATAACTATCTATAATTTAGTCATTTACATCAGTATACATATATCCCATAGTATTTAACTGACAGCATTCATTAGACAAAATTAGTCATCACATTTTTTGCATATCTTACCCAGACATCAGGAAAAATCTTTAAAGGAGAAGATACTGGAGTGTTTGGCTTGGTTGGCAACTTTATTGATACAGTGTCAGTTAGAGGATCGACCTTCAAAGTGGAAGAGTCAACAGTGTCTTCTTGTTTAAGTTCTTCTGAAGTGCTAGGTGAAGTGTCCTTGTTAGTGGCTTCTGTAGTGCAAGGTGAAGTGTCCTTTCTTCTGGCTTCTGTAGTGCAAGGTGAAGTGTTCTTTCTTCTGGCTTCTGTACTGCTTTGTGAAGTGTCCTTTCTTCTGGTTTCTGTGCTGCTAACTGAAGTGTCTTTGCTTGTGGCTTCTGTAGTCCTAGGTGAAGTGTCCTTGCTTGTTGTTTCTCTAGTGCTACGTGACTTGTCCTTGTTTGTGCCTTCTGTACTGCTAAGTGAAGTGTCCTTGCTTATGGCTTCTGTAGTAGTAGGTGACGTGTCCTTGCTTGTGGCTTCTGTAGTAGTAGGTGATGTGTCCTTGCTTGTGGCTTCTGTAGTGCTAGGTGGCGTGTCCTTACTTATGGCTTCTCTAGTAGGTGATGTGTCCTTGCTTGTGGCTTCTGTAGTGCTAGGTGAAGTGTCCTTGCTTGTGGCTTCTCTAGTGCTAGGTGACGTGTCCTTGTTTGTGGCTTCTCTAGTGCTAGGTGAAGTGTCCTTGCTTGTGGCTTCTGTAGTGCTACGTGACGTGTCCTTGTTTGTGGCTTCTGTAGTGCTAGGTGAAGTGTCCTTGCACGTGGCTTCTGTAGTGCTAGGAGAAGTGTCCTTGCTTGTGGCTTCTGTAGTGCTAGGTGATGTGTCCTTGTTTGTGGCTTCTGTAGTGCTAGGTGAAGTGTCCTTGCATGTGGCTTCTGTAGTGCTAGGTGAAGTGTCCTTGCTTGTGGCTTCTCTAGTGCTAGGTGATGTGTTCTTGTTTGTGGCTTCTCTAGTGCTAGGTGACGTGTCCTTGTTTGTGGCTACTCCAGTGCTTGGTGACAGGTCCTTGCATGTGACTTCTGTAGTGCTAGCTGAAGTGTCCTTGCTTGTGGCTGTATCTATATCATTCTCAGATATTGCAGTCTCTAAAATTGTTTTTTTTTCTTCTGGGATTTCCAGTTTTTCTTTTTGGGGCTTCAGGTAACTACTTAGGAGAAAACTACTTTCAAGTCTTGAATAGGATTTACCTTCAGATGTGTCTGTCTTTTTATCTAATCTTTCACACTGAAGTAATGAGGCAATGATAGAACCTTGCCTTTGACTAAGATTTTGTGTAATAAAGGCTTTGTAGTTTTCACTTCTAGAAACTTCATCACCAGAGTGTTTTCTCATTAGTTCCAGTGGGGATGACCTGGTTATGGACCTTTCTGTGTTTCTATCCCATGAATATTTCTTTTCACCTTCTTCTGACTTTTCTGTCTGTTCTGTCACATTCGTTTCTACTGTTAATTCACTCACTTCAGATACGGTTTTCTTTTCATTTACCTCTGGAACAGGTAATGTGAAATCATAGTGTTCTCTTTTTGGAGAACTCTGATCCTCCTTTATAGATGGTAGAGTGGCAAACATGCTTAGCCCAGAGCAGCGAGGCTGACGTGGTGCTTTAGGGTGTCTCATGAACTCAGGGGTTTCTAATTGTCGTAATTTTCTCACCCACACCTCCATATTTTCAGAGGAATCTGTTTCTTCTTCTTCTGCATGGTTTATCACATGCTCTGTCATCTTATCCTTAAACATATACATTTCTGAGTTAGTAAGATGATAATGTTGATCCATTTCAGACATCTGCTCCACCGGGTTTTGCTTTACTTGTGTATAAATTGTATTTGGATCGGACATATCCACACCACTAGCAGCATTATCCATATATAGTCTGTATTCATTAGCATTGGCTTTTGGCAGTTGTAAAGCAGTTTGACTATCAGAAATGTCCAATGTCACAGTAGGTGATTTATCATCTACATTTTCTGCATTGCCTTCTTCAAAGGGAGGACTGACTGCCTGACTTTTCCATTCACTTACTTCATGTGTAAACATATGTAATTCTTCTTCACTTACTATATCTTTATTCTTCCGAGTATGTGCATTTAACTGATCAACAACAGAGTCCTTAATATCACTAGATGTTAAAATGTTTGGAATTTGGACCCCTGCAGACTCATGTATTCCATCACTGACATCGAGTGTAAGTTTGCCTATTTTCGCATCAGGATCAAATGCATCCTCTTCCTTGCAATATACTCCATCTTTATTGTCATTCAACAAGCTATCATTCTGCATAATAGCCACTTTATTCTCTAGAGGTTCTTCAACTATTTCTTTAGCAAAGATTTGCTGGCTCCCATTAAGTCTATAATTGTTCTCACCCTCCATAATCAAACTGCTAATTTCCACTATAAATGTATTTGGATTTTTTTCTGGATCATCAGGCTGGCCTAAAGTGCCTTCCCTAGCTTCAGCCATATGGTGATCGAATGTATGTTCAACTGTCGAACTATCTCTTGCTTGTTCAGCTTTGTCAATGACGAGTTCATCAGTTTGATCCAAAGATGTATTACCATTGACCACTGTGGAACCTTCTCTTGCCGAAGAGATGTTACCAGTTGGCTCATCTTTGCTAAGAACCAGTTCACCAGTTTGATCCACAGACTTCTTACCATAGTCCACTGAAGAGATGTTATCAGTTGGTTCATCTTTGCTAAGAACCAGTTCACCAGTTTGATCCACAGACTTCTTACTATAGTCCACTGAAGAGATGTTATCAGTTGGTTCAGCTTTGTCAATTAGTTCATCAGGCTGACTGACAGACTCATTAATATTGTCCATATTAATCCCTTCCGTTGCAAAACAGATGTTCTCAGTTTTTTCAGATTTGTCAAGCACCACTTCATTAATTTCTCTCACTGGCACAGTACCATTTTCCACTTTTGAACCTTCTTTTGTTGAAGAGATGTCCACAGTTTGTTTAGCTTTGTTAGGGACCACTTCATCAGTTTGATCCACAGACTCCTTACCATAGTCCACTGAAGAGCTGTTACCAATTGGTTCAGCTTTGTCAAAAATTAGTTCATCAGGCTGACTGACAGACTCATTAATATTGTCCATTTTAATCCCTTCTCTTGCAAAATTGTTCTCAGTGTTTTCAATTTTGTCAAGGACCACTTCCTTAGTTTCAGCCACCGACTGAGTACCGTTGTCCATTTTTGAACCTTCTTTTGTTGAAGAGATGTCAACAGTTTCTTTAGCTTTGTCAGGGACCACTTTCTTAGTTTCAGCCACCGACTGAGTACCGTTGTCCATTTTTGAACCTTCTTTTGTTGAAGAGATGTCAACAGTTTCTTTAGCTTTGTCAGGGACCACTTCCTTAGTTTCAGCCACCGACTGAGTACCATTGTCCATTTTTGAACCTTCTTTTGTTGAAGAGATGTCTCCAGTTTCTTCAGCTTTGTCAGGGACCACTTCGCCAGTTTGATCCTCAGACTCTTCTACTAGTTTCATAATTACATCTTTATTTTGACCACTAAAATCACTAAAGTCTTCTTCACTAATCGTGGTTGTTTTTTCTATAGCATTACTAACTAAATGGGGAATCCCATTTAAAGCTTGTTGTGCATTATTCTTTTGGTGCTCAGTCATGAGTTCATTATCTTGTATATTATAATCCACAAAGGTATCACCTGTTTGTGCTGCATTTTGATACAGCCCATGTGTATCTGGCAGGTGACTCGACATATCAGGATCTTGTTTCACATTGTTACTTGGTTGTTCACTGATCTCTACAGATGAGTCAACTGGAGCAATTACTTGGTCCCTGCTATACACAACGTCTTTTATTAACTCCTTTGACTGCTGGTTAACCTCCGTATTCAATGCCAGATCACTGGCAAACAGGTGGGTAGTATTTGTAACTGACTTATCTGTTGCCACAGCTGCATCCAGGATCTTGTGGTCCCTCACGTCTACAGTATTTATATGCACGTCATCTTTATTATGAATTACATTTGCTGTATTTGTCACTACTGTAGAATCTTCAGATATGCCACTTTCATTTTCCACTTGTTTACCTTCTTTTTGACCATGGTCTATCACATCACTACCAACAGCATGAGCATTTAGATAAAAACACATATGCAATACTTGGTCAAATTTATCTGTGTAAACGAAATCTCTGGACAGTATAATTGGTTCAGATTTAGATCCATCTTCAGCCAGTGAGGATTCATCTTTCACATCACTATATGGTTGGTCTATCACTTCAGGATTCTGGAATATATCTTCAGCACCCATAGTTGTTAAAACTCTGTTGTGTTCATCAATATCGCCCAAGTAATTATCTTTTTTTCCATTTGTTGTTACAGAATCCATATCAGGGCGCTCTTGGTTAATTATTTCTTCGCCTTTGCTAATTTCAGGGCTAATAAAACCTATGGTTAACCCTTCTCCAGTTGTGTCCTCTTCTTTTGTAACTACAGTTTTGTTCACTACAAGACCACTGTTATCCTGTGGAATATTAACTTCTGGCTGCTCAATGTATCTTTCTATAACATGTTTTTTTAATGGTGCAAAATTGGTCTTGACAACAGACCTAACTGACCCATCTGATTTGTTGTCCTCAGTAAGATCAGTTGGGCCAATAATATCTGCTTGTAGATCTATATTGTGCTCCTCTTTACCCGGCACAATAGATACATGTTCTCTCTCACTGCGATTAGATTGGAGGTTTTCCTGGTTTACTGTTTTTGTAGATTGATTTTCATGAACAGTATCAGTATTAGGTTTTACCGTATTCTTATTGTTATATTCATAGTAAAATTCTGCATGTTTGTTCTTCAATTTCTCCAATTTATGCTTTAGGTTTGTTTTGGTCTTTTCCTCGAGTGGTTTAGTGCTGACTGGTGTTTCATCATATCTAATATTATTTTTTCTATTAGAGTTGTTATTTACACTAATTACACTTTTACGTACGATTATTCTGGGTAGATATTTACTTTTTTCTTCTTTCTTAGTATGTGACTCTCCAACTTTGTCATCTCCCTCCTCTTTTGATGTAGGCATACTGTCAACTGTTGTAAGACCTGAAGAACTGTGATTATTCTGGTCATGTGATTTCTCTTGTTTCTCTGTAAGAGTGCTTCCCATTTTTTTGTTGGTGTAGTCTTCATGTGAATAATCAGGTGGCTTTCTTCTCTGAGATATTACAGGATGGATGTCATGACTGATCTTACTATCAGTCATTCTTGTTGTGTTCACGGGTTCTTCTACACAGACGTCTCTACCTTTTGATCTTAATACATCTACAGTGTCTTGATAATCTGTGTCGTCTATCAGTATTCTTTGTGCAATATGCTTATCATTAAATCTTTCTTTCATTTCTTCTGGTTCTGACTTTTTATTTCCCATAGAATCATCTTGAATTTCATTGTTAATAGTGTTAGTAAACTTCAGAAGTCTTCCATTGTGTAATGCCTCTTCATCATCAATCTTATGAGTCATATCATGGCGAATATTGGCTGTAGACAATGGTTTAAGTTCAGCTTGATTCTGCTCAGCAACATTGCCTCCTGGAAAGAAAACATTTCCTGATGTTTGAGATTGCAATGGAGAAAAATAATTTCTTTGATTTTTCCATCCTCTTGGTGAACTCAGAGAAAATGTATTCTTAATCCTGTGTGGGGGTGGTGTTGGTGTCCTAGGATGGAGTTTAAGGTCTCGAATTTGACTTCTTGCTTTTCTATAGTTGGCCTCATTGTCAGAATGGTGCCTGTTGACTAATTCCACAGTTGCAATGTATTTCTTGGCACTACCTTTAATGTCCGAACTTTTATAATTACTGTCCATATTGCTGTGTGATACTGTAGACATTCCGGAAGTGTTTGTTTTGTCAGCACTGTCAATAACTGTCACTGTTACACCGTCACTTCTTTTTTCTAAATGATCTTTTCTTAATGGATTAAAAACTTTAGAGTAAACTGGCCCATGAGCTCCAGGAGTGACAGGCACATCTTGGATCACGTTATGCTTCTTCTGCTTAAGGGATCCATACTGTTGGGATTTGGCTGCTACTTTATGATTCTTAACATCATCTTTTGTGCTAATACTTTCAAACACTTTTTGCAATCCCTTTACATGGCCAACATATAGCTGAGGAGACACATGACCATGCAATAGATTTGTAGCATCTTTATCCTTATTAAATGATTTGGATAGCTCAGAAAAGCTTTGTTGATTATCAGGTTTTTCCATTTTAGTAGAATGAAGTCTGTAAGATTCAGCTACCCGATCAGAGTCACTGGTGGTAAAGAGAAGCTCTTCATCCACTTTTGATTTAATAGATCTAGGAAGAAAAAAAGTATATATTTCAGAATAATGACTTTTACAATATTTTCTCCATAGTAAACAAGAAAAACCAAAACACATTAGAGTTATTAAAACAGTGAGATCTTCTGACATGTGCTGGCAAAAAGACAGTAGGAGAGGTTCTTGCTTATCTAAAGCTACAGGTCACAGCAAGTCAATAAACACAAACCTGTCTGGGTTTGTCACTAATGAAAGTACATTTCTGCTTTGCATATAGATCAGGAATGCTACAGTGCAAGGGAGAGGTGTATACATGTGAAAAGCTAGAGAAATCATAGAGAAATAATTCAAATGTTAAGAAGGCCATAAATTAATGGAACAGTCAGGGTTTTTTTTATAAGGTTATACTCATGTAACATACAATTCATTCCACAGAGGTGTACCTCCCTGCTAGATAATCACATTAATACTCATCATCATACACATCAGATTCAAACTTGCCTTAAGCTAAGGCCCCACATTGTGTTTTTTGTTGCACATTTTGCCGCAGTTTTTTGAGCCAAAGTCAGGAGTGGCTTGAAAGGGAATGAAAATATGAATTCAGCACACTGCTGGCTTTTTCGCTATGTGCCACAGTGGTGGAGATCAGTGCCATTAGTTTCAGCACCAATATCTCCCCGTTGTCAGAAAGGTGTTCCTCATAGCTCAGCATCATCGTTGGGCTGTAAGGAATGCCTCCTCTGACAGTACTCTTAACGTAGCCTTGTACTGTCCTTACTGTCAAGCGATGACGCTGAACTGTGAGGACAAGTCTATGGACAAGTACTGTCCGGATGAGTAAGTTACACCTTTCTGACACTGGGGAGATATTGGTGCTGAAACTAACAGCACTGATACCTCCACCATCGGGGCACATACCGGGAAAACCGACAGTGAGCTGAATTCAGCACACTATCGGCTTTCTAGAGGTATAAAACCACACTCTCATGAGGACATAAAAGGTCCTCTTTAAAGGTACTCCTGACTTTGGCTCAAAAAACCAGAAAATAAATTTGCAACAAAAAACAATGTGATTCCACAACGTGGGGCTTAAAACATTCGTTTTAGACTTATCACACTACGTACCAGATTACTAGATTACTTCACACTAAATTAACTTTTTAACCCTAAGCTATCATCCCTACTTTATTCCTCAGAACCTGACCTCTACAACCAAATATTACCCTGCATTCCATGCATTTCAGATTTGCACATTCACAGATACTAATTGGTGACTGACTCATATATATTTGTATTACCTTATTTATTAAGATGGCTGACTCATTGTACCAAACAAGGACTTTTAGCTCTTATGTCACCCCTATCCTACTAATATTATAAATGTGAAACTTTGGATGTTTGTGTGTTTGTTCCTCGATCACGCAAAAATGGCTGAATGAATTTGAAATTTGGCACATAGATAGTTTGTAACCTCGATTAACACATAGGCTACTTTTTATCCCGGTAAATGACATTGCTTCACGACTGTTATGAATTTATGTTCACATACTATATTACACTGCTCTTGCAGCAGCTTATCTCAGGTTCTAACAAAGCCAGGTCTGTTATCTATCTATATAAACACTCAGCTAACCCTCAGTCCATTGTGTACACACTTTTGCATATTATCTGATCTGCTCCAGGAAGTGCTGACACACTGGATAGGAAAACACCTTTAATCCAAATTGGCAGTTTGCCATTTTTAAACAAGCCTGGAAAAAGAAAATCTAATTTGTCGCAAAATTCTAAAACGACGAAAGCTATGAAGGTAGCCAGAAGTCAACAGAATTTTCCTCTAGTGGAGCTCAGGAGGGGGGTCATCGACACCAACAGGCTCATTATATGGCGTCCCAGCGAGCTGCTGAGATGCCGGAGCAATCACAGACATGGTTTGAGGAATAAGTTCAGAGGCATGCTAGCTTAAGAGCTGCCGAAACGCTGGAGCACGCGGATCATCTACGCCAACAATACGCTCATTATATGGCTTCCCAGTGACCTGCAGAGATGCCGGAACAATCACAGGCACAGTGCGAGGAACAAGTTTAGCAGCAGGACAGCAGCCGAAACGCCGGAGCAGGCAGATCATCAACGCCAACAACACACTCATTATATGACATCCCAGCAAGCTGCTGAGATGCCGGAACAATCACAGGCACGGCGTGAGGAACAAGTTCAGCAGCAGGACAGCTTGAGAGCTGCCGAAATGCTGGAGCAGGCGAACCATCGACGGCAGCAATTTGCTGAATATAGGCAGATCATCGACGTCAACAACACGCAGACAAAGTTACCTCATATATTTTAAGCTCTTGAGAGTAAGATCCCCATATTGTTTGATGCATTAATCATTTTGTTTAACACTGTAATGTCTGTTCATGTCCCCTGTCATTTGTTATGTGCTGAGGAATATGTTGGTGCTATACATAAAATATTTATTTAAAAAAATGTTTTTTGATTTTCTTTTCGTCTATGCCAACGGAGATCTTAAAAAAAAACCAAGGACTTCATACACAAACTGTGTTTTTGAAAGCATCTTTTTGTTTGGTACTGTAAGTTTTATTTACATGAAAACACAAAGGTCCTTTTAATATGCAACTAATCGTATGCTGAGCCATGTGACTCTTCAACTGAGATTTAACCTTCAAAGAAGGGATGGGCTTAACTTAGCAAACACAAATTCACAAAGTGCAGTTCTATTGCAGAAACTTCTGAAAGTGTTCCATATATCTGTAAATAATTCTATTTCCCCTATCTGTGTGAGTTGCTTGAGACGGGACGGCTGTGAGAAGAGTTAAACAATGTGAACTGCATGTGAAAAAGTAGCATTACTACTATGAAAAAGCACAGTCTAGTTAAATGTTGTATTGTTATGTTGCGCAACTGTGTATTTGTTGCACTGAGATTTGCATTGTGTTGTATTTTGTATGCATTACACTTGCACATGTGATGTTGTTTCAAGACTTGCAGGCCACCGTGTGGTTAAAGAGGCTGTCCAGGAAAAAATGGACAATAGATTTAAAGTGCGAATCCCATGCCCACTTTGCATTTAAAACCACATAGCGGACACAGGCATTCCTTAAAATAGGTGCGATTTTGGAAATCGCAACATATCAATTATATCTACAGAAACGCTGTCAGCTTTCCCGTAGATATAATTGTAACAAAAAGTCCGTGGAGGAAAACTCTGCAAACTTTCTATTCAAAGCGCTGAAGGAAGAACCAAGATGCGTTCCTGCATTTGCATTTTCTTGATGGTAAAAACCAGCAAGTATCTCTACTTTTTTAAGTATTTTAAGGTAAGGTCCCACCTAGCAAACTGCAGAGGAAAAACTCTGCGGAAAAGTCAGTGGCGGAAACACATTGCGTTTTTCCCGCATTGCGTTTCACAGTAAGGGTCTATTCACACAGAGGAAATTGGCGCTGATTTTGGCGTGGAATCCACATCAGAATCAGCGCTGAGAAAAAAGACTCCCATTGACTTCTGCAGACATTCTGCCTCTGTTATGCTAGCAGTATAAATAGACATCATATACAAATCCTTAAAATCGGAGTGTATAGTAAATGGATATAGTATCAGAGCAGACACGGAAACAGAAAGTCGCAGAGGTGTTCAGTATGAGAGTGAAATAGACTGTATAATGAATAATCAAAGACATAAGAGTGAACACATACCCATAGTGGAATTGCAGTAATAGGCCTGGAGGGAGCAGCTACCCAGAACCCCAACGCACGTTTCGGCGCTGGATTCGTATATGATGTCTATTTATACTGCTAGCATTTATTTGATCTTATGGATTTGTACTTGATACTACTTCATACTGCTAGCACTCATTTTGAGTTACTTCTAACTGTCATCCATATGTTTATTAATTGAGCAGCTCTGGTTATATACTGTACTAGTCAATTACCGTATAGATCTTAGTATATTTATGTACTGTACTATACCTGGTATCTCTGCTATTATTTGCTATCACCATATTTTTTTACCTGAGCTAGTTACACTTGTGACTTATGTTGATTCATACTGAGTAGCTCTTGGTATATATTGTACTCACTAACTATAGGCAGAGCTGTAGATGGATCGATATATTATACTAATTCTATACGTTTATGAACATTGTGCTACCTTTGCATTCCCTTTATGCCTGTGTAGGAGAAGACTCTCTTCTTGTCTCTTGGTAATTATCCTTCCCAAGTTTTTAATAATTTCTAATAAAATTTATGTTTTTCTACTGAGTATTCCTCCCCGTTTCTCAGTTTTGTCCAGTTCATTTTTGGTTATTGGAATACATTATTTACGATGTGACCCATACAGAAGGAATATGGTATGTTCTGGTACTTTTGATGTTCCTTTGATGTCATGTTGGTTGTATACTTGAGGCAACAAATTGCAGGAAAATAGCTTTTTTTTTTTTTCTTTTAAAAGCTAAACCCAAGTATGACTTCAAAAGGAATGGGAAATCTAGTGTAAGCGCTTATACTTCTCCCTACGACTAAATCTACAGCTTTGGATAAAAAGAAAAACACACCAAATTTGCAATAAAAAAACACAGCTTTTTAACACCATGTGGCCTCAGTCCAAGCCCCCTTGCAGATGACTGGTCAGTGTGTTATCTGGGGTTTTTCCCAGATAGCACACTGACCCATTCATTTCTACAGGCCTGTACACATAATCGTGAATGACAACAATTCGGGCCGCAAACTGTGAAACAGGTCCTATTCCTGTCTGATTTTGTGGCCCTGCTTCAGCAGCTACTATTTATTGAATGAGAGGGGCCGCGGAAGCATGGAAGATGCACGGACGGCACACAGGTAGTACTGTTAAAGTCTTTCATCCAATCTCTGAGAAAGATATGCTGCTCCCTCCTGCCCCTGCCTGACACAGGACTGTGTGATCAATGGAGGTCGGAGGGGATTATGAACAAGATCATCCTGTAACAAGTAGGACTATTTAAGGGTCCATTCACACGAAGGAAAGTGGCGCTGCTTCTGGCACGATAACTCACGTAAGAATCAGCGCTGAAAAAAGCCTCCCATTGACTTCTATGGGTTCCGTATTTCGTACGGAACCCATTGAAATCAATGGGAAAAAAAGCCTGCCATTGATTTCAATGTGTTCCACATGGGAAAACGAAACCCAATGAAGTCAATTGGAGTCTTTTTTTCAGCGCTGATTCTTACGCGAGTTATCGTGCCAGAATCAGCGCCACTTTCCTCCGTGTGAATGGACCCTTAAGAAACACAACCCTCTCCACGCTGCAGGTGCTGACCAATGCTAAATGCAGCCCTAACCCACCTGATTTGACATGGACACATCAGAGTGCCTAAAGCTAACAGTCACAGGAGAAATGTGGACACAAGCATGCTCAAGCAAAGGTCCTTATGGAGTATAGTATTTAGTCACTACCAATATGGCATAGAATTGGAGACATCAGTCACCAGTCACATGCTTGGGGTCTAAACATGCTGTGTGGAGAAGGCTATGTTTGTATGTATATACTTTGTGTGTGGCAGAGGTGTGTATGTACTTTGTGCAATATATGTAACACTACTTTTTTTGTGTATATGTACAATGAGCAACACACTGTGTGTAGATGTGTTGTGTTTGCAGCACTGTTGAGTGTGTGTGTATATGTACTGTAGATGTACAGTGCACTAGGTTAGTATGTATCATGTGTGTGTGTTTGTATATGTACAGTATTGTGCATATTTAGTGACACTTATCTTTCACTTCACTTAACCCCCAAGGAACATTTAATTTTCCCCATCTAGTTTTAATATAAAAAAAAACATTTGCTATCATATAGCCTCATTAATTTATATGGAGAGCGACCAAATAGCTAACTCTTTTTCAAAAAACAAGAACTTAGAATACCTCAGTCTAAAGCTTTATTTGATGCTTGGCTGTATGGGACAGACTATCGTATATACCAACAGCAGACAGTCTAAAATCTGCTACTTAGGTGACCAGCTCTAGTTACAGTAGTGACTCTGGAGGTCATAACCTGTCAAACTGAAATTAAGTCTAATATATTCAGAATGTTCCGTATATCTACACAAGCAACTTAAAAAATGGGACACTTTGTATTATAAATCAGAATTTTGAAAGAAACAATAAATATACGTTCACCTTTGAACCAAATTTAGTTAAAGAACTAATGCATGACCTGCATACCTATAACTGTCATTTACCAATGACCAAGTGGAAATGGTTGGCAAATACACTGCAAAGAATAGCGGTTGTACATTCATCTAATTATATGGGTATTACGAAAGCAAATGTTCCAACATGGTGACAACTAATTGCCATGGTTAATCATCCGTCCTAATTACAAGGCACTGACCTAACTCTTGTGTTGTAAACCCAATGCCCATAGGTTTAATCTGATAAACAGGCTGACTGATCACAGTTTACACCAATTGCTAAATACTCAGTTCACACTGCATTACTCAGCCTCATCAGTACAGGCAACTACTAAGAGTTCCAGGACAGATTTTGTACTATATATAGCATAAATGAACTTCAAAGGATTCATTAAAGTATCTTAAGATTTGTAGATAGATCTGCTATAGAGCACTTTAATGAAAGTCAACAGTGAAGTTAAGTCAGAAGGGGATTTCACAAACTCCAAACAGTACCTGGGATCTTCAAAATGGCAAACAATTGAAGCAAAAATCATATAGCAAGTAGCAGAACGTCTCTTTGCCCTATGATTTTGGCTACAAGCATGTATATTTTCAGCAAACTAGAGAAGACCTTTAGGCTAAGGTCCCACACTGCGGAAACACAACTTTTTGTGTTGCAGATTTTGTTGTGGTTTTTTGAGCAAAAGCCAAAATTGGATTGAGCAGAAGAGAGAAAGTTAAGTACTATATATATATATATATATATATATATATATATATATATATATATATAGTACAATATATATATATATATATATATATATATATATATATATATATATTAACACACACATATGCATATACATATCTCCCATTCCTCTTGTAGCCATTCTTGGTTTGGGCGCAAAAAAAAGCAACAAAATCTGCAGCAAAAAAAGCTGCGTTTCCGCAAAGTGGGGCCTCAGCCTCACAGCCTCAGGGTGACTTAATTAAAATAGACAAATATATTAGGCAGTACATAGATCTCGCTAATGTTCTCTTTACACATAGGCTTGTAACTATGGTAAGGGGGTATGTCATCATAGGTATTCTTTACTGTAAGAGCAAAGAGACTATGAAATTCACTGCTAGAGATATTATCATGGTTGATGCAATGTAAAAGTTCAAGAGGGACCTCCATATCTTTCTTGAAAGTACAAAAAGTATAACAACAAATTATAGGAAATAGGTTTTTGGGATAGGATAGCAATCTATTGATTTATTCTGCTATATTTGATTGCAGAAGATAATTCTACCTGTAAGGGCTAGTTCACATGGGGTTCTGCGTGTGCACATTCTGTCACGGCTTTGCGATCCGAATTAGGCCCAAATGAATGGGCCTAGTCCGGAGGTTGCTGTTGTGAGGCGGACGTTGCGACTGAATCAGCCGTGGAATCCGCCTGAAGAAAGAGCGGCTCGATTCTTTTTTCTGCGAGCGGGAACAAACTGCTAGCGGAAAAAAGAACGCTAGCGGTCTACATAGACCTCGATTGTGAGGGGGCGGATTCCGCCTCAAAATCCGCCCCCTCTTGCCCCGTGTGAACTAGCCCTAATAAGGGGCATTTGAGATCTGTCTCATGTTATTTTTTTTCAGAAAAATATTTTTACACTCTTTCGTGATCAATGTTCTAAAAATTAAGAGGGCACTTTCATCGAGACCAGCGCTTAATATGCTGGTCTTGATGACACTTTCAATTTCCTAAAAATCGCAAGACTCATGATGAGTTGAAGGCCTCATTATTTCAATTATTTTGCATCCATATATTCTTATCTCACACTGCCATCACCTAAAGGATATGTTACTAACTGTATTAAGAACAACCAAAACCAAAATTCGAGGCATGAAATAGGTGGGAGTGGTATATAAAATGGGGAGGTTCTTAAATAAATCATTTATTAACTGTAATCAAAGTAAAATGTTTAATTAATGTGATTTGGGTCATAATCACTGGCCCTTGGTTGAAGACTGTGGATGCGACCTGCAGCTATAACTGACATGTTATTTGATTAAATACGTAGCAGTTTTAGGGAGGGTTCACATCTGTGCCCGGTCTCAGTTTTATCCAATCCACTGGGTTTCCGTCTTCTGCCCCAAGAAACTGGACAGGGGACGGAAATCCGGTGGTCAGTTTTCAAACCCATTCACTTGAATGGGTGTGCAACGTGACCGCCCATGTGTGTCTTCTGCCCGTCCACGGCGAAACCATTTTTTTTTTTTTTTAGTCAGACACAAAGTCGGACATGCAGGACTTCGTGTCCGGTTAAAAATAACCGTTTTGCCACGGACAGGCAGAAGACACACACGGGTGGTCACTTTGTACACCCAGAAAACCCGGAAACCCGCCGGATTGGCTAAAGAGGAGGCCGGGCGCAGATGTGAACCCGCCCTGAGTTGCAGCATGTAGATTAGATTTGTGTGAACAGGTTAGCTGATGGCAAATCTCCAGATTAAATATATAATGGCTCCCTTAATGCCAAGTGTATAGTATATTGGACTCCTTACACCCCACAAGTAGCATAAAGGCCCCTTCTGCTTGAACACACAATATAATAGGCCTCTTTGCCCTATACATAGTATAATGGCCACCTTTTGCCTGAACACACAGTATAATGAATCCCTTTTGCTCTCACAAAGTTTATTGGCCCCCTTTTGCCCTCACACACAGTAAAATAACCCCCACACAGTATATGTCAGCTTGCCAAGCATGCCTGCCATTCTGTTGAGATCCTGGGAGCGTGATGTGCTACAGATATCCTTATTCCTCAGCTTCCCTGATTCATCAACTCTTTTCTGAGTTCCAGCGCTGAAATAAATCACCATGTAAGGGTGCATTCACACGGAGTAAAGGCGGCGCACAAACATGCACCGTCAAAATCGCGGCGCAAACGTCCTGTAAACGCGGCGCATTGCGCGCCGCGTTTACTCCGTGTGAATGCACCCTAAGTGTTAAGGCACAATTTCCTAATGAGGAAATCTGTAACACCGCTTGCTACCCAAACTGTTAGTAGCCAATGAATGCTTCTATCGGCTCTGGCCCGACCTGCACAGGTTGTTAAATATAAAGGAAGGATATATACTCCTCTTTGGATCTGCTTCTGGCTTTGGTTGAGTGATCTGCATCAAAACTGCATGTGTGAATCCAGTCTAAAGACAAATCTGATTCAGTGTTGTCCTCTGTTTAGTTCTACTTACTAAATAGGCATAAATAATACAACTCCGAAGAAGAGCAACTGGGTTTCCATTCTGATAAGATTATGAGTATAGTTAGTTTAAAGTCTAAATTTACTGAAGTCGTGAAGCATCGGTAATTTGTTGGTCCTTACAAGAACCTCTAAATCACAGGTGTCAAACACAAGGCCTGTGGGCCTGCAGCCTTGTGTTTAATGGCCTATGGCCCAGGACTGTATCTGCAATGAAGAGACCTGTCTTGATAGCCTCAGGTGGGCACTTCATGGTATGAACTAGGGTTGGCAGTCTTTTTTTTAATCAGCCCCAATTTTGCTACTTATTGTATTATTGCAATTGGTTGTGGCCAATAATTTACTCACCTATCCACGCTCCTGTCCAGGCCAGCCTCCACTGCTGTGTCGAAGTCCTGGCACTCTTTAGCATCTGGTATAGTGTGTCCTGGTGGTAGCAGCGGAGGCTGGCCTGGACAGGAGTGTGAGTAAATTATTGGCCACTAATCATATACTGTGGATGCAAAAAAGGGGGTCATCTACTGTGTGTGGGTTATATTTTGTACGAGGGACAAAAAAGGTGGTCATATAATGTGTGAGGAAAAAAATGGGTCTTATGCTATATGTAGTCATAAAAATGGTGGTCATATGCTGTGTGGGAGCAAAAAAGGGAGTCATATACTGTACGGGGGCAAAAAAAGGTCAAATACTGTGTGGAGACAAAAAAGTGGGCCATATATTGTGTGGGGGCAAAAAAAAAATAAAGGAAAGCGGGTGGGTGCCATATTAATGTGTTGGAGGTTAGTAAGCCATGTTATGTGACATCACTTTGCTCTGTCCTCAGCCAGAATGTCCACAGAACTTTAAAGCTGGGGAGTTCTATTTACCTTCCAGCCAAGGACAGAACAAGCAGCTATAGGGGATACAGCATTTGCCAGGTCCCTCATACACTCCCACACCACATTACTTTCTCAAGGTGTTGGGAATTTCATACTTACCTCCTCTTCCTGCAAAGCACTGTTGTGGTGCCTGGCTGTGTGCCTCTTTTAATATCCTTCCAGCCATGCTTTTTCCCACTCTATTGTATCACGTACAAGTGACAGGGTAGCCAGCAGGACAATAAAAGAGGTATGCAGCCAGAAGCAACTTCAGCCCTTTGCAGGAAGAACAGGGAAATATTAAATTCATCAGATTTGTGTGGCCTGGACTGAATGTGATGTAATTTGGGGAGTACTATTACCTATGGGGTTCGCCAAAACCTATATAGGGGAACGAAGAAGACATTATTACCTATGGGGGGACTCTTACCTGTGGGGAGAAGATAATTAGGACATTACCACCTATGGCTATTGATAATATGTTAACGTCAATCCAATGATTGTCTTCAACAGGCTATAAATCTAACTACACATAACTGGCATAACCACATTTATACGGTTGCAGAATTACTAACGTCCCTTTGAAGACAGCCATAAGACTGATGTGGCCCTCGGCAAAAATGAATTTGAAACCCCCTGCTCTAGATTGACAGAAAAATGTAGTCACCATGGTATTTATTTTTTTCGTGACTATTTAGCACCACACAGTAACAGTACCATACAATGCCAATGAAACGTAAATGTACAAATAATGACTCACAGAACCCAAGTGACATATGTTAAACATATAGAGTCTTTTGTTGTTTCATGCTTGTAACATACAAGTGCCCCATTTGTGTCTTAAAAACCATATAGGAGACAGTCATCACTCAGATATGATGGTCGAGTGGAAAATGGTATAATTGGATGCACTATTGTTGCTGAATGGTTCTCTATCACTAGTATGCCAAATGTGTGGGAAAACAGGGTTTATGTGGATGAGTTGACTGGGCTTGCCCCCCCCCCCTTCCCCAGCATAGCGCCAACTTTCCTGGCCTTTACACAGTATAATACAAACACTATAATGTATCATATGGACCACTCTACCCAGTATATTGTGCCACAGTGGCCCCCACACACAGTATAATGTCCCACAGTGGCCCTTCCACACAGTATAATGTCCCACAGTGGCCCCTCCACACAGTATAATGTCCCACAGTGGCCCCCCCACACAGTATAATGTCCCACAGTGGCCCTTCCACACAGTATAATGTCCCACAGTGGCCCCTCCACACAGTATAATGTCCCACAGCGGCCCCTCCACAAAGTATTGTGTCCCACTTTGGCCCCTGCACACAGTATTGTGTCCCACAGTGGCCACTGAACACAGTATTATGCCCTATAGTGATCCCTCCACACAGTATTATGCACCATAGAAGACCACCCAAGAACTATTATTATAGGGTCTTTTCAGACCCCAGAGTACAATGATCGGAAGTCCAGGGGAAGTAACAACATAAAAACCAGCTCTCCCAGGCTCCGGAGGACTCCCTGCTGCTTTTGGTCCTCTTCAATGTCAGCACAGACATCACGTGGGCCAGGCTGGTGGTGCGATGCATAATGACACTGGCCTGGCCAATATTACGTCTGGGACGTCACCAAAGAAGCCCAAAGATTGCAGGAGAGGTGAGTAACACTGGTTTTCATGTTTCCTCACCTCCTCTGGGCCTCTGATCATTATACACAAGGACCTGAAAAGATCCCAGAGTATAATAATAATAATAGTATTTGTTGGGGTTTGTACAACAAATACTGTTGCTGCAGGCCAATTATCACTTACCGATCCCCACTCCTACTCACAGCTGCATCTGCTTTCTCTTCTATCCTCCAGAGGGACCCAGCGACATGATAGGCGACGTAGAAGGGGGAGTGGAGGCGGCTGTGACCAGGAGTGGGAACAAGTAAGTAAATAGGGCCCGTTACCTGCTGGGGTTACTCCAGCAAGTAACAGCCTATTAATAACAACAACAAAAAAGCATCTGGAGCCCGCTGGTCCTCCTAAGGTCCGGGGCCCTGTGGCAGCCGCTACCACTGCTACCCTGGTACTTACTTACATATGACATTTACCGTTCTATAACAATAGTTCACATATTAAAGTATTGACTGTTTCACTGTAATGTGTTTTACCGTTTACTATATTGGATTCATTTTTTCTTAAGATAAATAGCTGTACATATCAACCAGGTCTCTCTCATTTGGTAATAACTTCCAGAATCCTGAGGCTATAAGAGAACTCATTTCATTGCTTTCATAGAATGTTCTGCAGAATATTAAGGGCTTGTTCACAACTGGACAGGAGACGGAAACCTGCAGTCATTTTTCAAACCCATTCATTTGAATGGGTTCGGAAAGTGACCAGCCATGAGCACCAGTGAGCGTTTTATGCTCTCCGCGGCAAAACCGTTTTGTTTTTTTTAACCGGACACAAAGTCAGACATGCAGGACTTTGTGTCTGGTTAAAAAATAACGGTTTCGCCGCGGAGAGCACAAAACGCTCTCAGGCGCTCACCGCCAGACATGGTCTGCCAGGTTTCCGTCTTCTGTCGGCAGAAGACGGAAACCTGAAAACGGAGATCGGGTGCTGGTGTGAACCTAGCGCAAGACTTCACATACTGTAAAATACAACAGCAAACATTTGTAATGTGCTTCACAATAGACTCAAAGCGCAGTGAAAACATGTTATTAATGTATACTACATTAACTTGGGGTCAGGTATTACTGTTAGATTAACAAACTGTATAATAGAGTATTCTCTAAACTGTTCTCTATACAGTCAAACTCATCTTCGTCTTCTCCTTTCATCAGATCCTACATTGTTCATATACACAATATGACATCAAAGAAAACAAATGTAAAGTCATCTATCTATCTATCTATCTATCTATCTATCTATCTATCTATCTATCTCCTATTCATTAAATAAATCCTAAATAACTTATACTTGCTTAAGAATTTGCAAATTTACTCACCGAGGTCTCTGGATTTCTTTGTTTTTTTCCCCTAAAGAACACTTCGCTGAGATAGTGATGGCAATACAGGTAATTCTGGGCCACTCCTGTATTACATATTATCTGCACTACTTCCCTACACTCCTTTACCCCTCCCCACACTGAACTTTGTCTTTTTATGATATGACAGGCAGAATACAGAGTTCACACAGCAGCCAAGCCTTCATGTGTCAGATGAATGACAAAATCACCACAATTCACAAGCGTACATGCCACAACATTCAACCTATTGTTTCATACGTAGAACTATAAAGATATCGTACTTAATCAAGAAGTTTCACTTACTTTCATTAGGAAGTCCTACTTTATTCCTTTCTCTCATAGCTGAATAAAATGTACTATCTGCTTTCATTAGACATGTTATGACTTTTGCTGTCAGGCTATATTTCCAGTGACATAGGTCTGTAATTTTTCTCTACATCACTCCCACCATTGAGCAAGCTTAGTTCCCACCCACTGCTCACCTGTCCACCTGTGCCCCTTCAGGAGTCTCTCCTCCTCTCGTCTTCTCTAAGATTTCCTCCTCCTGTGTTGTATTCTCTTCAGTCTGCTTTGGTGTTTCTGAAATTTCATGAGCTGTCAGTTCTGTAAGATCCGCCCCATGGCAGCCACATGCCTGAAATTCCACTGAAGGTGACATCCTCGGTTCTTGTCCAACAAGTTCCTCAGCTTTCACCAACCTATGTGCCAGCTGTGGCAACAGAAGTTGCTCTTTCTCCTCTTTCGTCATAGTGATAATGACTTCATATCTTATTCTGGCTGTATTTGGTGATGCCTGGGGTGTACAGTTAACTTCCATTTTTGCTGGAGATACTATAGCAGAATCAGACACACACTGTGCTGGTTTATCCTCTAGGTTTTGCCTGTGTATATTTTGTATCTGCTCTTGAAATGGCTCCTGGAGAGTCAGATGTGTCTGCAGCTCTGCAGTATTTTTCTGAAGTCTATCTTGAATATTTTTTGTATGCGCTAAGGGTGTTTGGCTGTTGTATAGCTTATTTTCTGGGGAACATTCAGTCGATAACCTTAACAATTCTGGAAAACTTGAAGCATTATTTTTTGAAAGTTTTTTCTGGTCAGACGTATGTTGTGTCATATCTTGAGAAAGGATGCTGGTATAAAGAGGTATGTGTTTTGCCACTATTTCCATCTCTTCTGTTTTTGTAACTCTACGAGAATCAGCCTGCTTCATTTCACATTGTTTATTTTGCCTCTTAGTTTCACTACAAATGTTTGAATGAACAGGATTCTTTACCTTGGCAACATCTTCAGTTGAGAATACACTGGTGTTTTCTTGTGATTCTTCCATAAAAGTGTCCTCTAGTATCACATCCTGTGATAGTATGCGATGATAAAGAGGACTACGATATTGATCAGGTTCTTCACACTTTTCATTAACCTTTAAAGTGTGAGAGTTTCTAGACACGGAATTGAGTGGTGATTCTGGACTAAGGTGGTCTTGTGTCATGTAGTCTTTTATTATACTTTCGGCCCAACATGGAAGTGATTCTTCTTCTTCTCCTTCCAATCTCTCTGGAAAGGCAAATGGCAGCTTCACATTTTTCCCTTTTGTGGTCAATAGACTGGAGCTGTTATCTTCATAACTATCATCATCAGTCACAAATGATGTTGACACCTCTAGAGTCTTTATAGGTAGGAGCTGTGGCAAAGAGTATTCAGCAATACAGGATTTAGGACGCCTGTTTTCCAAATCCAGTTCACTTCCCACAGCTGGTCTCTCCAATCGTCCCAAAGACCACTCGGATTCTGCTGGGGTTGTGACATTAGGGGTAGCATCGTTGTATTCCAGTACATTAAACCTTTTTTTACGCCAGGTCAGACTCCCAAATCTCTGAAGAAGGCTAGAAGTTGGTAACTCCAATTCTGAATAACTAAGTGAACGAGTCTATAAGAAGATAAAACATTACAGTGTGAGAAATGATAGAATACAGTTAAAGAGGAGTATTACTCAAAATGTAATAAACAGCAATATAGTGGTAAATCAGTCAGTGTAGCAGCTGGTGCTAGCATTATATTAGAGAGGTTAATACAAAAAATTGGTCATTTTTGTAAAACGAAACAGAAAAACATATATGTACTGTATAACTGAGACACATTACATGGTTAAAAAAGAAGTTCATCAAGTTTATCCCGTTCCCATAAATGCCACATTCCAAAGAGGCAAAATGAAACCACTAGTGAATCATCAGATAATTTATCTAAAATAGGGAAATGAATTCCTTCCTCCAAACCTTAAAGTCACACAGATTCATTGGGCATGAACTCAGGTAAACTATGGAAACGTGAAGATGTGTAATGCATCTAGAATATCCCAAATAAAGCTCTATGAAGGTATGTTATAGGTATTTTATACAGTGAGCTAAGTCGTACATTTCTGATTGGAATGAGTCTAACTTTTAGGTTTCCCACCAATTTCTAAATACAGGGGCTGCCATGCAGTCAGCTAAATGTGATTTATGGACCAACCTAGTTGCAGTATTGTAAGCGGCCATTTTCTTGTGGCCGGTGGGCATGCGCAGTCGGCTTTGCCCTAGGCCCAAGGCCTAGAAGTTTGAAGTCAACCCCTGGAAGAAGACGCGTCAAGACCCCGTTCGTGAAGAAGATGAAGGTGGCGCTGGAGAGTGCTCTCACAGCATTGGGGACGCCCCCCTCTGCTGTTTGAGTGCTGGGGCCCGCCCCCAGTGCTGCAAGAAAAATCATTTGCAAACCGGCGAAAAACGGGATTTTAACCAAACGGCGGCCCAGAGAAGACATCTAAAGGTAGGAGACAAATAGCCTTTCTTAAAGCTATTCCTATGTGTCAACCAGAAAAAAAATGTGTTTAAATGATAGGATCCTTTTAACATTACATTTTCCTTTTTTTTCTCGCTGATTTTCCCTGTAACTGGGACTGATACAGTCCTATGAAAAAGTTTGGGCACCCCTATTAATCTTAATCATTTTTAGTTCTAAATATTTTGGTGTTTGCAGCAGCCATTTCAGTTTGATATATCTAATAACTGATGGACACAGTAATATTTCAGGATTGAAATGAGGTTTATTGTACTAACAGAAAATGTGCAATATGCATTAAACCAAAATTTGACCGGTGCAAAAGTATGGGCACCTCAACAGAAAACTGACATTAATATTTAGTAGATCCTCCTTTTGCAAAGATAACAGCCTCTAGTCGCTTCCTGTAGCTTTTAATCAGTTCCTGGATCCTGGATGAAGGGATTTTGGACCATTCCTCTTTACAAAACAATTCAAGTTCAGTTAAGTTTGATGGTCGCTGAGCATGGACAGCCCGCTTCAAATCATCCCACAGATGTTCAATGATATTCAGGTCTGGGCACTGGAATGGCCATTCCAGAACATTGTAATTGTTCCTCTGCATGAATGCCTGAGTCGATTTGGAGCAGTGTTTTGGATCATTGTCTTGCTGAAATATCCATCCCCGGCGTAACTTCAACTTTGTCACTGATTCTTGAACATTATTCTCAAAAATCTGCTGATATTGAGTGGAATCCATGCGACCCTCAACTTTAACAAGATTCCTGGTGCCGGCATTGGCCACACAGCCACAAAGCATGATGGAACCTCCACCAAATTTTACAGTGGGTAGCAAGTGTTTTTCTTGGAATGCTGTTTTTTTGGACGTCATGCATAACACCTTTTTGTATGACCAAACAACTCAATCTTTCTTTCATCAGTCCACAGGACCTTCTTCCAAAAGGAAGCTGGCTTGTCCAAATGTGCTTTTGCATACCTCAGGCGACTCTGATTGTGGCGTACTTGCAGAAACGGCTTCTTTCTCATCACTCTCCCATACAGCTTCTCCTTGTGCAAAGTGTGCTGTATTGTTGACCGATGCACAGTGACACCATCTGCAGCAAGATGATGCTGCAGCTCTTTGGAGGTGGTCTGTGGATTGTCCTTGACTGTTCTCACCATTCTTCTTCTCTGCCTTTCTGATATTTTTCTTGGCCTGCCACTTCTGGGCTTAACAAGAACTGTCCCTGTGGTCTTCCATTTCCTTATTATGTTCCTCACAGTGGAAACTGACAGGTTAAATCTCTGAGACAACTTTTTGTATCCTTCCCCTGAACAACTATGTTGAACAATCTTTGTTTTCAGATCATTTGAGAGTGGGCTGTCCATACTCGGCGACCATCAAACTTAACTGAACTTGAATTGTTTTGTAGAAAGAAATGGTCCAAAATACCTTCATCCAGGATCCAGGAACTGATTAAAAGCTACAGGAAGCAACTAGAGGCTGTTATCTTTGCAAAAGGAGGATGTACTAAATATTAATGTCACTTTTCTGTTGAGGTGCCCATATTTTTGCACCGGTCAAATTTTGGTTTAATGCATATTGCGCATTTTCTGTTAGTACAATAAACCTCATTTCAATCCTGAAATATTACTGTGTCCATCAGTTATTAGATATATCAAACTGAAATGGCTGTTACAAACACCAAAATATTTAGAACTAAAAATGATTAAGATTAATAGGGGTGCCCAAACTTTTTCATAGGACTGTACAATAGTCCCAGACAGGGGAGAAATATAGCCTCCAAGAACTCAATGTCCCGATCGGTGGGAGGTATGTCCCGGTTTCAACTGATCGGCGCCCGGAGGACGCCGATGAGTTGAACACACAAGCGATTAAAGCAAAAGCTCCGCTGCGGCTTCTGGATGTGTAGCCGCGATGTGATGACGTAACATCGCGCCTACAACTAGTGAGCGAGACTGTGGAGAGAGCGGCGGGGGAGCGTTGGAAGGTGAGTATAAGTGGGGTTTTTTTGTTTTAAACATTAAGGTGGAACATAATGAAGGGGCCCATGAACCTGGGGGCAGATGAAGGGGGGGGACGGCATCACACTGGGGAAGATGAAGGGGTGGGAACGGCATGACACTGGGGACAGAGATGGAGGGACAAGAAACTGTTGGCCAATGAAGGGGGCGGATAGCATGACACTGGGGGCAGAGATGGAGGGACATGAAACTCTGGGCAGAGATGGAGGGGGGACATGAAACTGGGGGCAGATGAAGGGGTTATATGAAACGGGGAGAGATGGCGGGGGGACATATAATGTACGGGTGACTGTAGGAGGATTATACTGTGTGGGAACACATGTAAAATTAATGAAAATGGGCGGAGTCAACACAAAAGTGGGCAGAGCTAAATTCGCCACGACACGCTGCTCGCGCCGCACATCTTGTCCCTCCTTCTGATCTTCAAAAGTTGGGAGGTATGCCTAAAGCCATCAGAAAATACATATTTTCGATGGCTTTAGCTGCTGAGAAGCCGCGCTACTGTCTGCAGCAGCGCTATTCAGCTGGAACGCACGCCGTTATGGACACGCGTTCCAAACTGAATGGGGTCACCGCAACATGAGGAACTGTATTGCGGGGTCACGGCATTAGAAAGGTTGAGAACCACTGCTGTATACAAAGCACTCATTGAAGGTAGTAAGCTATCCCCGCCTTCCCTTTGAGAAGTCCAACTGTCATTGCCACCTAGCTCCCTGCTCCTGCACAAACTCATGCAGGGGTTAACTCTGCAAGTTAGAACAGGTACATCCTTGCAGAGTTAAATTCTGAAGTCAAAATGTATGTAGTCAATGGGTGGTTGGCAAGTGGTTGATATTCAGGTCTATGTCTAGGGTCCCATGTTATAAAAAGCAGAGCATCACATAAGTCTTTAAGACTAAATTAGTATGTCTTTGTCATGTAATGGTATTTTTATATTCCAGACATTTAATTAAACACATTATAGAAAATACATAGCTTTCATTGTACTGGAAAACTGAGTCTGATTTATTATACAGACACGTGTAGGTGTAATTACTTAGTAAATAATTATTTGTGACCCAGATTTCCAGGAAGAGCACATGAGTCTCAGCTATTCAGCAACGTCTGGTTTCTGCTATGTTAGGGCAATAGAAACACTGTGGAGTAGTGGGTGGCTGCTCAGAATGAAGGAATCCTCAGTGACTCATTGGCAAGATATGATTATAATTACTTTTATTAGGATGTGTCAGGAATAGAGTTATCTGTTCTATGGATGTTCAGTGATACACTGCTTGGAAACATTAGCTTAAATCACTCTAATAAAATCTGATCTCACCTTTGATTCTCTGGATGCTCTCCTTAAAATGTTATCATCTGATTTTTTATTTCTTAGCTTAGGAAGATTCTGTGCTCCATCTTGTGGTTCTTGTTTACTGAAAATAAAGATAATAAGACTTTGTAAAATGAATCAGTCATTCTACAGTTTTACTTCCTACAATAGACTCAGATTTGACTGAATTTAAGAAGTCACTGCTGATCACAGTTTAGAATCCTAAGTATGACAGAGGTTGTTCAAAGAAAAATGTATCACATATCAACAGATTGTCTGATTGGGGCACTGGGAACAGGGATGCTGTGTCACTCACAGTCAAGCACTCATACAACTGTTCCACTGAATCTCTATGGATTGGGGACTTGGCTATCATTGCGGTTCCACAAACTTTGAATAGAGTGGACTATTGCTTCATTCAAATGAGTTCCAGTGGTTGGGCTCCCACTGATAGGGGATAATTTAAAATCACAGAAAAACCCATTTAAGGCCGGGGCCCCACGGACCGGAAACGCCGTGATTTGCCAGTAGCGGAGATGCTGTGAGAAAAATTGTGGCGTTGTAAAGTGCAGGCAAAGTGGATGGGATTCATGCGAATCCCATCCCCACTTTGCGGAAAAGATCGCAGCGTGGACACGCTGCGATTTGCAAAGCCGTTGCGGCTTTGCAAATCACAGCATGTCAATTATACCTACGGGTATAGTAAGCACTTTGACCATAAAAGTGTTTCACAGATTTTTTTACCAATGGGATGTGAAAATGAAAAATTATTCTTTTTTATAATAAAATGTCACTTTATCCCCAAATTTTTCATCTTCACAAGGGGTTAATGGAGAAATCGCACCCCACATTTTGTTAAGCATTTTCTCCCAACAGAGATACCCAACATGTGGATGTAAACTGATGTATGGGCACAAAGGTTTTAGAGAGCAAAGAAAACTCTCAATATAGGACCTCATTTTGTAAACTAAACCCCTCAAGAAATTTAATAAGGTTATCATGAGCATTTGGATCCCACAGGTGATTCACTAAATTGAGTAGTAAATCTGGAACAAGACATATTTTCAAAATAAAATGTTATTTTAACCCTATTGTTTTAATTTCCACAAGGCGTTAAAGTAGAAAATACATTCCCAATTTGATAAGTAATTTCTCCCAACTACTTAAATGTCCCACATATGGATATAAAGTGATGTATGGGCACACAGTGAGACTCAGAAGGGACAGAACGCTATTTGTAGGGCAGAATTCCCAGAAATAGTTTTCAGGCACCAGGTCCCATCTTGTGTCTCTTCATAAATCCTACACTTGTGGGTGTACCCTGAACTGCTCTCGTACAGTTTATACATTTTAATGTAATACTGTGCCCTCTTAGGGCTCGTTCTCACGATGTAACGTGGCGCTTATTCTGACAAGTATACACGTGTCAGAGTCAGTGCTTCAAAATAGAATCCCATTGACTTCAATGAGTTCTGTCTTACGCACACTACACATTGAAATCAATGGGAGGCTTTTTAACGCATTGATTGCAATGTGTTACGCGTGTTAAATGGAACCCATTGAAGTCAATGGGATTCTGTTTTGAAGCGCTGACTCTTACACGCGTTTACGTGTCAGAATGAGCGCCACGTTACATCGTGGGAACAAGACCTTACTGGGCAGGTATTGGCAGAATTGCAGCCTTCAAAATCACGGCTGCAAAGTAACGCGGCGTATACGAGACTAACTCCCATTGAAATCAATGGGAGCGTGTACGGCGCTCAAAATCTCACACGGCGTATACGTGCCAGGTCACATGGCACGTTACTCCGTGTGAATGCACCCTTAACAATGCAGAGAGAAAAGCGTCTTAACTATGTGCCATGATGAAAACATTAATGAGCTTTTGGAGACCGGTCGTTAGTCTGCATATCTACATAAAAAGTGAAGTAACTTTGTAAATATATTGATTTCCATATTCAGAACTCTAAGCACAATTTATCAGACAGCAAAGATCTCCCTGTATTCTTTGCTGGCTCTAGTTACTTGAATCTTGTCGGGGGCTTGAATGTGACAGAATAGAATTATTTTTTTGAAAGTTGTAGTGAAACTTTTTACTTTGACACTATATGACATGGTGTTTCCAGCTGCTGTACTATTATCTGGGTACTTTAACACAATATTTGATGCCTGGCATAATGGGTTCAATGACCACGTCTATAACTTCCTGCTCACAAGCAATAAAGGATTAATCATTGTGTGACCAAAACATCTATTTATGCATTTCCAGCATTAACCTCAGACTGCTGTGTAATTTGGTGGCTATTTTTCTGGCAGATCAGACTGCACAGATGAAAAGATCAGCTGTCTATCACAAAATCTCAAAGTGAGTACTGTCTTCAGCAAGGGGCCCCAATACAGAAAACCTGCTTCTTACAGTCAGGGTCATTGCAGTTGAAACTTGTGATAGCTTGATGATGTCACAGGCTTTTAGGAGACTGACGCTGGGTTCACACCAGCATTCGGCACTCTATATTAGGTTTCCGTCTTCTGCCGGCAGAAGACGGAAACCTGTCATGCTGAGTCCGGCCGTGAGTGCCAATGATTGTTTTATGCTCTCCGCGGCAAAACCGTTTTTTTAAAACCGGACACAGAGTACTGGGTTTGAAAGATGCCTTCAGGTTTCCGTCTCCTGCCCTGTTTTGTGCAGGAAACTGAAACCTGCAGAAAGAAGTCCCGGGCGCAGATGTGAACGAGCACTGATGGGGGAGAGAAGCATGCTGGAACATGATCTGAGTCCTCTCAGCAGGAACCTAAGGATGCATATAACAATGTATCGTTGAATATGTTATTTCTAGTTCACACATATTACTACATACCTCTCACTGGACTCATCTATTATCTGCTCTTACAACTACAAGAAACATTTCTGTGTCCATTTACAAATCCTAAACACCAGGTAAATGTAGGCGGTACCCTAGAAAAATGGTGGCTCTTTGTCTCAGGAGTCATGGTGATAATGTGAAGCGAATAGAATTGGTATTGTTGAGCACTGGAGAATGAAGGGATTGCTTTATGAAATAAACGTATCTCTTTCAACCAATTACAGTGAAGAAAATAAGTATTTGATACAGTGCCGATTTTGCAAGTTTTCCAACTGTGAGAGACAGAGTCTAAAGAAAAATCCAGAAAATCACATTGTATAATTTATAAATAATTGATTTGCATTTTATTGCATGAAGTAAGTATTTGATCGCCTACCAAGCAGTAAGAATTCTGGCTCTAAATGGGCATTCACATGGAGTAATGTGGCGCTGATTCTTGCACGATAACTCACATAAGATTCAGCGCTGCAAAACAGAACCCATATAAGATTACCATCATGAATTAAAATCATGCAGGGTACGCAAGGTCCCCCTGCTCACGCCAGCACATGTGCAAACCCATCTGAAGTTCCAGAGGAGGCATAGGAGAAGGTCATGTGATCAGACGAGAGCAAAATGGAACTTTTTGATATCATATCCTCTCGCCGTTTTTGGAGGAAGAAGGATGAGTACAACCCCAAGAACATTGTCCAATCGGGAAGCATGGGGGTGGAAAGATCAAACTTTGGGGGTGCTTTTCTGCAAAGGGGATAGGACGACTGCACCGTATTGAAGGGAGGATGGATTGGGCCATGTATCGCGGGATTTTGGCCAACAACTTCCTTCCCTCAGTAAGATCATTGAAGATGGGTTATGCCTGTGTCTTCTAGCATGACAATGACCCGAAACACACAACCAGGGCAACTAAGGAGTCCTCTGTAAGAAGCATTTCAAGGTCTTGCAGTGGCCTAGCTAGACTCCAGACCTTAACCCAATCAAAAATCTTTGAAGGGAGCTGAAAATGTAGCCCTGCAACAGCCCTGAAATCTGAAAGATCTGGAGAAGATGTGTATGGAGCAGTGGGCCAAAATCCCTGCTGCAGCGTGTGCAAAGTTGGCCAAGAACTATAGGAAATGTTTGACCTCTCTACTTGCAAACTAAGGTTTCTGTACCCAAGATTATGTATGTTTTTATATTGTATGAAAAACTTATTTCATGCAAAAAAAAAAAAAAGCAAATTAATTATTTAAAAATCGTACAATGACATATTATGGATTTTTATTTTTAGATTCTGTCTCTCACAGTTGAAGTGTAACTATGATAAAAATGACAGACCTCTCCATATTTTGTAGGTGGGAAAACATGCAAAATTGCCATTATATTACATACTTATTTTCCCCACTGCTTGGCTATTTCTAGAAAAGTGAGAACTAAATCCGGCTGCCAACGGAATAGGGGAAGCTCATTCCTACAATAGATGGGACTTGCATCTGTCAGACATTTATTGCATGTCCTAATGTCTGTTGTGGGACAGCCCCATATATTTGCCCCATATAGCATAGGACTGTATAGTTTTGGGATTGGTCTTTTTCAATTTTAAAATGTGATAAGATGCTTTCCATTTTATTTTCACAGTTTTCCACGTCTCTTTCTAAGGCTAAATTCACACTACCATTGTTACAGTCATAGTTAATGTCATCCATCATAGGATGAAAGCAATGGACATTAATGATAGTAGAGTTCCAGACACAGACAGAGCCCCCCATGTTTGTTTACTTTTGTAATAACAGAAGAAAGCTTCCATCATGTCATCTGTCATTTGACATCCATTGTTCTTTTCCTGTGGTGGGTGAGACCAATGGGCATTGCATAATAAGTAGTATGAACCCACCCTAATAGTATAAATCTTTATTCCATATACTCTAAATACAAGACAAATGTACTGTGGTTCTGACTGCAGCCATAATATACAGTAGCTCTTCAGCTAACCACGTACACACTTGAAACTTAACTTAGTCACTTAGATGACCTTTGTAACTTATTTATTTTTCAATCCAAATACCGCCACAGGCACTGAGCGAATACTTTCGAGCTTCAACATTTTATGAGGTGGAGAATAATGTATGCTCCTGGTGCATTGCTTTAAGGATTTTTTCTCATGTTAAAGCTCCTAAAAAGATGATTATCTAACATCAAAAGCAACATCATCACAGTGAAGATTTTGCCCAAGTATTAAAATACAACATTTTGTATGTTTTACTTTAATATATGATTTTAGTGAACTATGATGCATGTTTAGAGTTTATTTACATGTTGCAGTCATGTATCTTAAATGTGTAGTTTAAAGGAGTTGTGCCATTGTGAGTCCCCCAGTGATGAGAAGAACAGGGAACTGAAAGTCCACCTAAATCCTCCTTGAAAATAGAGCGCCAGTGTGCTTGTGTGACCAGTACTCCATTCACTTCTATGGCGCTGCCTCCTATAGCTGCATGATCCTGTCATCATGTATAAATATACATGTTGATTGGATGTAAAAGTATACTTACCGTATAGAGTTACATTTTATGGGTGGGATTTGTAATTGATTGGGTTTTAAATGTTTGTAGTTGGTAAGCTTTCAGTATGCCATGAAGAAGGAACAACGAAGGTTCTGAAACGCGTAGCTAATCTCTATACGTAGTTACTTGTCATTGTCTTCGGGTATTCTGTAAATGCTTTTTAATGGAAGAATAAAAGTTATATTTTAACTGCCTGGTGACGCTGGATTTCTCTACTTACGTTGATATGATCCTGTGTAGCTGCTAACCTTTCAAGGATATACATGTATGTCCTTGCAGAGTTAATCAGCTGCTATTCAGACTATATTGTCAACGGGAAGTCGGGAACTAGCTCATATATATGTTATTATTTATTTTTAGAGAACCATTAATTCCATGGTGCTGTACATGGTTGGTCTAGGATTTACATACAATTCAGAAAATACACAAAGTGGGATAGAGGACCCTGCCTGCAAGGGCTTACAGTCTAAGGCAGGGGTACTCACACTTTTTCAGCATGTGAGCTACTTTGTTAGCTGACCAAGGCAAAAGATCTACTAGGGCGGGGCTGGGACGGGCCTGTGGGCGGGGCCGGGGTGGGCCTATGGGCGGGACTGGGCGTGCTTGTGGGTGGGTGGGCGTGTGGGTGGGTGGGGCCTGACATGTGGGCGGGGCCATGCGGATCGTGACAGCAGGAGACAGCGGCGTTCTGCGGCTGCCCAGGGATCCCCGCTGTCTGCTTGTTCACAGCACAGGCTGAGAGTTATCTCTGGACACTGGCAGGCTGGGGCTGTGGCAGCCCCGCCTGCCAGTGTCCGGAGATGACTCTCAGCCTGCACTGTGAACAAGCAGACACCTGGGATCCCTGCATCCCGTGATTGGCCCATACGTCCTTTGCGATCTACCAGTAGATCGCGATTGACGTATTGGGCACCCCTGGTCTAAGGGAAAGGGGTTCGAGAGAATAGGTGAGGGTAGAAGTAGTTCAGATGGTGATGCGGTGACAGTAGTGTTATTAAAGGTTGTAAGCCTTCCTGAACAGGTCAGTCTTCAAGGTCTTTTTGAAGCTTGTGATTATAGGGGACAGTCTTATGTGTCCTAGTAGAGATTTCCTGAGTATGGGGGATGCACGGAAGAAGTCTTTGTGACAGTTGTGTAAAGAACGGATAAGAGCAGAGTGCAGTAGGAGATCTGGAGACGATTAGAGGTTTGTTGGTGATGCCAAGTAATATGAGGGTAAGTTCACGTGGAGTTTTTTGGTCAGGATTTTGAGGCCATATTCACCTCAAACTCCTGACCAAAAAGACGGTTCCCATTTAAATCAATTGGAGCCGCTCAGAAGAAAAAGAAGCGAGGTGCTCATTCTTCAGGCCGTTTCGCCTCGCGATTTGTTCTAAAGACACACCCTCCTCCGGACTAGGCCCATTGATTGGGCCTAATCCGGAGAGGAGTGTGCGGCTGGATGCCGATGCAGTGCACCGGCTTTCAGTTGCGGCTATCCGGCTTTTGGATCGGAACCTTCGCCTCAGGTTCCGATTCAAAAAACCCTGTGTGAACTCACCCTAAGAGTTTGTAACAAAAGTGAGTGGTAAACTATGTCAGAGTAAAGGTCAAGAAGGAAGAGGACAGAGTAGTGGGATGAGAATGGTATAGGGAAAAGAGGCAGATGAAGATAATGGAGGTGGCGAGACCAATGGAGATGGTGAGAGATAGGAGTTTGGAAGCAGAAGGGTGGTTGGACTCAATGAAAAGTTAAAATTGCCAATTATAATGGTATGTGTCAAAAGGAAGTGCATGAGCCAGGTGTTGAAGATGGTGGTACGTCCTGGAGGTTGGTATATGAGAGCCACTTGGAGGGTAAGTACAGAGTGCACTTCAAAAATATATAAACAAATATTTGTACTTCTGTCTATATACTTGTTTTGTAACTTTCTTGATGATAAAACTTTAGACTGATACTGGAATTTGAGAAAAAAAATAATAGTAAAATAATAAAATAAAAGACTAGTTAATGCTAGAAAACACCAAAATATTCATTTTAGTATTTGGAACTGGGTTGTACCTGATGTGAACAAAGTACAAATCAAGTCTATCAAGAGATTAGGGGTGGAGTACTAATTGTGAATCAAAGAAGGGGCAGAATTGCCAACTCTCTGTAAAGTTCCTTATCAGTCCTTCAAGTATTCAAAATAAAAGGTATATGCCTCTTTGCTTTTTTTTTGTGAATTCTGAAAGTTAATAATATTGGTTGTAATTTTCTTCATATTGCTTATATTTATCATTAACATTTATCCAATTTGAGTTGTCAATTAAATAAATATATAATAAAAATCAGGTATGAATCCATTTTACACTACGTTTGGTACATACAATAGCCTTGGAATTGCATAAATCTGCAATTTAATCCCACTGTAAATCCTACTATTTTTTTTTCTTGCTTAACTTTATGCTTCCAACATTGTGTGAAATAATCTCGGTTACATCTGTCTCCTACATTTCTGCTCATTGGAAAACCCTATTGAATATGGCTATACTATGCTCAACTGAATATTTTTATTCTTAGACACGTTACCTTATGAGAAATACAAGTAAATTGGGGATACAATTGCCCCCAGTGTTTGACTGTATGAAGCAAATATTATGTAGAAACTGTGCAGAGAACACAAGGGTTAATCTCCTGCCAATATTTGCCATTTTAAGTAGTGAATGGTTTAGCTGGAATTTGGACAAAGAACAAGGTATAATGATCATTGTATCCTACTGCAAACAGAGCAGAGGTGGAGGCAGTCAGCTGTTTTTAAGAGGACCTGTCACCAGGTCAGAAAAGCCCAATGACATACATCATCTGATCAGATTGGCGCTGTCGCCCTGAGCATTTTGGTGTTTTGTTAAAAATCAGGTATAGGCTTATTCACACGTCTGTTTTAGGTTTGGGCCCCACATAGCGGGCTGTAGCAAAAAAGTGCTGTGGGAAAAACCACAGCGGCAGCAAATTGTTCTTTTTCCAGCAACACTTTTCACAGAAAGTCTGTAAAGGTTTCCTCTACAAACTTTCTGCTTCCATTTTACTTATAGGGAAACTTCTGGTTGCGCCACTGCACGTATTTGTCTGCAATGTGTGGATAGAATCCCATCCACTTTGTAATGACTGTAAAATGCTGCAGTTTTTGCAAGACAGATGGACAGCACATGATCTGACTCATTTTTGTTTGCATACCGTCTGGCTAATCTATTCACGTCCTTGAAAAACTAATAAACTTTTCTTTCTATACTTTTTAAAATCTGTAGTTGCATAAAAAAGGAAAACATACAGAAGGCATCATGTCAGCAGATGGATGGCATCGCCAGGCATATTAATTGTTTTAAATCCAACTTTCAACAAAGCCGTTGCTTCTGCTTATCGAAAAGAGGCAGAAAAGCACCAGTTCCCCATGGAAATGAAACCCTCACAGCTATTTTGAGTATTGGGGACAAACTGGGATGGATTTAATAATGAAAATTCCCCAAGACTCTGGCATAATTAACACTGGGATGTACACATTACACCACCCTTATTAAAGGGGTTTTAAAGAGGGTTGTCATTATGGACATTTATTCTCTATTCACAGGACAGCATGTTAGGTACATACTCTAATTTAAGCCACATCTTGGTTTGCTTACTTTACAACAGTATTTTGCACCAAAACTGTGGCACACATCACTAAAAAATGTGCCACATTCTAATGCGTCCTATCAATGACCCTTTTTCTAGTTAACCACTCAGACTGGTTATCAGAAACATAACATCTAAGATATTGTTCTAGAGTTTGATTGAAGCGTGTAGTCTATTAGGCTGAGGCCCCACGTTGCAGTAACGCAGCTTTTTTTGTTGCAGATTTTGTTGCGATTTTTGAGCCAAAGCCAAGAATGTCCACAAAAGGAATGGGAAATATATAGGAAGTTGTTATATTTCTACCTTCTGCTCAGTCCACTCCTGGACTTGGCTCAAAAATCTGCAACAAAAAAAGCTGTGTTTCCACAACGTAGGGCTTTAGGCCGTGGCGGTTTACAGTACTTGCAAAGTGGATGGGATTCATGCAAATCTCATGCCAACTTTGCAGAAAAAATCGCAGCGCAGACACTCTGCGATTTCCAAAACTGTCGCAGTTTTGAAAATCGCAGCATGTCAATTATATCTACAGAAGTGCCGGCGGCATTCCCGTAGATATAATGGTAAGAGAAAGTCCGCGAAGGAAAACTACATGAAATTTCCCTTCAAAGCGCTGCGGGAAAAACCGCAATGCGTTCACGACGTGGATGTTCTCGCAGCACTTTAGCGCGGAAGAAAAGCAGAAGAAAAGGACAACTGAATTCCCAAGTGACTACAAAAAGCTTTTCAAATTTTAGCAACAAACCAAGCACCTTTATCTGAGACAATATTGTCAGGGACGCCATGAGGATGAACAATATGATCAATAAACAGTCTAGACAGAATCTTGGCATTTGGCAGTTAAGATAAAGGGACAAAATGGCACATCTTACTAAAACGATATAAATGACAGACTTTCCTGCAGATACAGGTAAATCAGTAATGAAATCCAAGGATATGTGAGTCCATGGTCTTTTAGGTACAGGTAACAGAAGTAATTCATCTACAGGCCAGACTCGAGGGACCTTGGTTTGGGGCGCAAGTGTCACATGCAGACATAAGCCATAATAACTTGAGACCTGGTAGGCCACCAAAAGTAATGAATCAAACTAAATCATGTAGTTCTGTCAATAACCTTAGTCTAAATTAAGGAAGCGCAAATATAATTTCCCATCTGGTATGTCTTGAGGAGCTAACTGCTGATTCTCTATGATTTCAGTAGCCAGATCCAAGGAAATAGCAGAAATGACAATTCTCTCAAAGGGAATTGGTTCGGGTTCAAAATCAGAAGCTTGAGATGGAAAAAAACTATGGAATAAAGGGTCAGCTTTAACATTTTTATATCCAGGACTGAAAGTCACCACAAAATCAAATCTGGTAAAAAATAATGTCCACAATGCCTGCCTGGGATTAAGTCTATTGGCTTATTTTACGAACAGTAATCTTATGTGTAGCCCCCTCTAAGAAATGACGCCATACTTCAAAGGCCCATTTGAAAGGTAGCAACTCACGATTACTAACATCATAGTTTCTCTCTGGTGGAGAGAATTTATGGGAGGAAAAGGCACAAAGTCGTAGTCTGGTAAGAGAGATGGTGTTTAGGAATAACCGCGCTGACAACTACCTCAGAAGCATCTACCTTCACAACAAATGAACAAGAAAGATCTGCTTCTACTAGGACAGGAGCTTCAGTAAAAATCTTTTTCAAAGACTCAAAGGATGAGATAGCATCTTGAATCCAATTCAGTAAATCTGCTCCTTTTTTAGTGAAATCAGTTAGCGGTTTAGCAATAGTAGGGAATTTACAAATGAACTTGCAATAATAATTGGCAAAACCCCAAAACATCTGTAATTCCTTTAAGGAGGTCAGTCATGTCCATTCTACAATAGCCTGGACTTTGGCAGGATCCAAGCAGATCGCAGAAGATGACAGAATTTACCCCCAAATCATCCATTTTTGGACTCCAAAAAGGCAATTCTCCATCTTGACATACGCTTGCTTTTCAGTGAGAACATGGAGTACAGCTCTGACATGTCTGATGTGAAAATCTTCAATATAAGTTCAGTGAGGGTCTGTCAGCCGAGACCGCTACTGTTCAGGGATAACACAGCTCCCGTTAAGCTTACATGCCTGGAGCCATGCTGCTCACTTGATGTACAATATGTAGCAGCGTGTTTTGGTACTATACTATTGAACTGCAATACCAAAACCACCTGCTGCAAATATTACAGCAAGCGAGCAGTGGGGTCTGTCCTTGCCTGTAGGATATGCTAGCCCTTTAAGATACTGTAGAATTTGCTGTCTGCTTTGAGCAGATTATTTATTTTATTATTTATCATATATATATATATATATATATATATATATATATATATATATATATACACATTTGCTGCATTTGAGGCAGTTCATTCTACAGAAGTTTGCCGGGGTATCTGTCTGTACACTGTTTACCAATTACCTGACCTCAGATCTGTTCCTGATTTTTTTTTTTCCACCTGCCGTGATCTCTGCTTGGATTACCATACTGACTCTATACTTCCTGCCCTGACCAGTTCTTGGATTATCATGTGGAATGTATTCTACCAGCTCTAACATTGGACAGTACCTCAACTGCTCTCTTGTCTTATTCCTTAGTACGGTAATACGCAGTCGTGTCTCCGGACCTGCAAGGTTCATCTGTCATCTACATGTCAACTACTCCTAGAGGTAGTGACTAAGTGGATCCCTGCAGTAAAGACCAAATCACTTAGACAAAGCCAAACTTGTTAGGTGACACAATGCTTCCACTACATGTTACTGTTATCCATCAGACTGCCAGATAAGAGATCTGTGATTAGTCACTCTGAACACATCACTGCTTCCCAGACCAGTAGCAGCATGCTTTACACTACATCACTTGCCATTGCATTCGGTGACGTAAGGCTTGCATGCAGTTGCTTGATCAGGTTTTCTTATAGACAGTTTAATATATCAGCAACATCAAATTAACAGAGTACTAGCCTTAGGACTGTGGTTCATAAACCCTCCTACTTAAATAATACTACATATATTTGATTGTAGAATATCTTGAAAGGAAGACATTTCACAAACAGTGGCAATCTCAAATTCAATGAATGCTTTAGAATGGCCTTGATTTTATAAGGCAGAGTTCACACGGAGTAAACGCGCCGCGCATTGTGGCGCGTTTACGGCGCGTGTACGCCGCGTTTTTTTACGGTGCGCGATTACGCCGCGTTAGCGCCGCGTAAACACGGCGTTAACGCGGCGTAATCGCGCACCGTAAAATAACGCGGCGTACACGCGCCGTAAACGCGCCACAATGCGCGGCGCGTTTACTCCGTGTGAACTCTGCCTAAATCTGTGGCAATGGAACTAAATGAAACATTTGAATAAATAAACACTAAACCTAGAAAATTCACAAGAAATAATAAAATCTCCTAACCCTTACTCCTCTAATCATTAATTAATTGGACAGTATTAGTGTAGGATGGCACATGGCCATTATTGACTAGGTGGCACTATTAATTGAAGGTTTTGTTCACATCTGCGTTAACATTTCTGTCTGGAGACTCAATTGCAGTGTGCATCGAAAATCGCTGGACGAAAAAGTCCTGAAAGTCTGACTTTTTAAGTCGCCGGTTTCAGTTTTAAAGAACAGACACCTGGCAGATCCCATTATAGCAAAAAGGGTCTGTCTGTATGTGACTGTATGTGTATACATACTGTATGTGTATCTCGATTGGGTTCAGGTCTGGTGTCTGTGGAGGCCAGGTCATCTGGCGTAGCACCCCATCACTCTCCTTCTTGGTCAAATAGCCCTTACACAGCCTGGAGGTGTGTTTGGGGTCATTGTCCTGTTGAAAAATAAATGATGGTCCAACTACGTGCAAACCGGATGGAATAGCATGCCGCTGCAAGATGCTGTGGTAGTCATGCTGGTTCATTATGCCTTCAATTTTGTATAAATCCGCAACAGTGTCACCAGCAAAGCACCCCCACACCATCACACCTCCTCCTCCATGCTTCACGGTGGGAACCAGGCATGTAGAGTCCACCCGTTCTCCTTTTCTGCGTTGCACAAAGGACTCATCAGACCAAAGCACAGATTTCCATGGTCTAATGTCCATTCCTTGTGTTCTTTAGCCCAAACAAGTCTCTTCTGCTTGTTGCCTGTCCTTAGCAGTGGTTTTCTAGCAGCTCTTTTACCATGAAGGCCTACTGCACAAAGTCTCCTCTTAACGGTTGTTGTAGAGATGTGTTTGCTGCTAGAACTCTGTGTGGCATTGACCTGGTCTCTAATCTGACTGACCTTCATTTCTTAAAGTAATGATGGCCACTTGGTTTACTTTACTTACGCTAGGTTCACACCTGCGTTCAGCAGTCCGTTCTGTGCTTTCCGTCTTCTGCATGCAAGAAGACGGAAACCACAGACTGGGTCCGGCCGTGAGCGGCGGTGAGCGTTTTATGTTTTTTTAATCCAGACACAGAGTACTGCATGTCCGACTCTGTGTCTGGATTAAAAAACCCGGATTCGCGGCGGAGAGCATAAAATGCTCACCGCCGCTCATGGCCGGACATCTTTCTCACCCATTCAAATGAATGGGTGAGAAAGAATCCTGCAGGCTTCCGTCTCCTGCTCTGTTTTATGCAGGAAACGGAAACCTGCATAACGGAGTGCCGGGCGCAGATGTGAACAAGCTCTTAGCTGCTTTTTTCTTGCCATAATACAAATTCTAACAGTCTATTCAGTAGGACTATCAGCTGTGTATCCACCTGACTTCTGCACAACACAACTAATGGTCCCAACCCCATTTATAAGGCAAGAAATCCCACTTATTAAACCTGACAGGGCACACCTGTGAAGTGAAAACCATTTCCGGTGACTACCTCTTGAAGCTCATCAAGAAAATGCCAAGAGTGTGCAGAGCAGGAATCAAATTTTGGCAAAAGGTGGCTACTTTGAAGAACCTAGAATATAAGACATATTTTCAGTTGTTTCACTTTTTTTTTTTAAGTATATAATTCCACATGTGTTAATTCATAGTTTTGAAGCCTTCAGTGTGAATCTACAATTTTCATAGTCATGAAAATACAGAAAACTCTTTGAATGAGAAGGTGTGTCCAACCTTTTGGTCTGTACTGTACATTTTATAAAATTGTGGGTAGCAGCAACATAGGGACTTTGAGATTGTCCTGGAAAAATGAGAAACCAAAGTCTTTATTGCAAACACTACAGAAACAAGCCACACCTTAAAGAAGTGTCATGATGATCCACATGGAAGATAATGGAAATATGAACAATTACAGTCAGAGATGTCACCTTTAAGTAACTAGATGTGTTGTATTCACCTAAATGGCCTACAAATCCCTGTGTAGAGCCACTATAAGGCAAAAGAAAAGTGAAGGAGACCATTGGAGTCCTGAAGAATGACAAAGGAGAAACAGTTAACATGGTGGAACAGCAGGTGGAGCTACTAAATTCATATTTTATATCCGTCTTCTCCCAAGAAACTAATGGAAATATCGACATTAATGGTGATGGAGATGAGGGGAAGGAGGACTCCAAGCTGACTATAAGCGAAGGTCTGGTAAGAGAGCACTTAGCCAAGTTACAGGAAACCAAGTCCCCAGGACCAGATGATTTACACCCTAGAGTCCTGAAAGAGATAGCAGAGGAAATAACAGAACCCCTTGCTATAATCTTCAGTAAGTCATGGGAAACAGGAGTGGTCCCTTTAGATTGGAAAAGGGCAAATGTTGTCCCCATCTACAAAAAGGGGAAAAGGGACGATCCAGGAAATTACAGGCCGGTAAGTCTGACCTCGATAGCAGGAAAAATCTTTGAGCAAATTGTCAAGGAACATTTACTTCGGTACCTGGATGGGAAGGCATTAATTAACCAGAGCCAGCACGGCTTTATGGCCAATAAATCTTGTCAGACCAACCTGATTTCCTTCTACAACAAAATCACTGAATGGTTGGACCAAGGGAATGCCGTGGACATAGTATATCTTGACTTCAGTAAGGCATTTGATAAAGTATCACATAACCTTCTTATTAAAAAAAATGATTAAGTATGGCTTTGACAAAAAATCAGTTAGGTGGATTCACAACTGGCTTAATGATTGTGCACAACGAGTAATACTAAATGGCTACACATCGAAGTCAAAAGTGGGGTGCCGCAGGGCTCTGTTCTGGGCCCAGTACTTTTTAATATCTTTATAAATGATCTGGACGATGGAATTATTGGGGAACTCATAAAATTTAAGATAAGATAATCCTTTAATAGTCCCACCTTGGGGAAATTTGCAGATGATACGAAGATAGGAGGAATAGCCAACACTAGAGAGGAGAGAGAGTGTATTCAAAAGGACGTAGACACACTGGAACAATGGGCTGAGGCAAACAAAATGGTATTTAACAGTGACAAATGCAAAGTTCTACATCTGGGTAACAGAAATGTAAAAAACATATATAGTATGGGAGGAATAGAACTAAGTGATAGCATAGGGGAAAAGGACTTGGGCATAATAGTAGATCACAAATTCAACATGAGCCAACAGTGCGGTGCTGCTGCAAAAAAGGCTAATAAAATTCTCGGATATATTAAGACAAGCATTGAATCTAGATCAAGAGAGGTCATTATTCCGCTGTACTCTTCCCTGGTCAGACCACACCTGGAATACTGTGTACAGTTCTGGGCGCCTCAATTCAAGAAAGACATCGATATATTGGTGCAAGTCCAGAGAAGAGCAACCAAAATGGTGGAAGGTCTGCAAACCATGTCCTATGAGGAGCGGCTAAAAGAACTGGGATTGTTTAGTTTGCAGAAGAGAAGGCTGAGGGGAGATTTAATAGCAGTCTACAAATATCTGAAAGGTAGTCACGATGTAACCCCCTCACAGGAGTTACTAATGGTTATTTGGCCATATAAGTGCCTTACATGTTATGATAGTTTGTATGTGTTGCCATGTTTATTCTGTGTTCATTTGTGTAATGTTGTTAAGCTATTGTTCTCTGGTTTCACTTGTCCTAGTGAGCTGTGGTCTCCATAGCAACACACACTATAGTGAGTGGATCTGTAGCTGGAACAGGAAATAGTCATAGCAGGGAGAGGAAGTAGTATTCTGTAAGAGCCAGGGAAGGAGAAGGGTGGCAGTGGCCATCTTGTGTTTCAGACACTGTGTGTTGTGAGGATTGCCATAGCAGCAGTAGGACAGAGAAGCTGTGTGACAGCGCCCTCCATTACTATCAGTAAGAGGACAGGATTATATCAGGCTAAGCAGAGCTACAACCCTGGCAGCCTGCACCTACCTCTACAAGGTAACTGAGCCCCTGCAGTATACCAGAAGCTGGATCTGCAGACATCTTAGACTCTCTGCTAACACATGGGAAGGTGTCAGCCAGCTACAAGCCACAGCTCACTGCTACAGGACAAGTGACCAGCAGATGCCTGTTACAATAAAGCAGTGAGCACTTGTACTGATCCTGGCCTGGACATTGCCTTCCTTACAGCTAAGCCCTGGGCTAAAGCTCTTTGTTGGAGTAGAGCACTGGCACCCACATCACCATCTCAGCCCAGGGACCAGCGGGTGTCTCAATACTCCAACTGGCGTCACATCTAACTGACTCTGCCTATTTCCCTGTGCACCTCTCCTGGGAGTTCTGGTGCCTATAAGGTCACCGTGACAGTCCAGCCTCCTGCACGGTTCTCCCAGGGTGGTCGCAGTTGGCGTCACGAACAGGATTTCTGTGCCATTGAAAAAGAAGGGAGGCACTTGAGCTGCTGGCAGGAAAAAGGATCCGTGACTGCGACACTGTGCAGTATCGCCATCTTGGCCCTGCATCGCACGCTATACCTGAATCTACAGCACAGGCAAAAGCAGGTGAGCCAAGTACCTCCAGTATGTTTAGGAACAAAGAAAAAAGGGATTTTGTCAGTTTTAAACACCAAGGGTCCAGTAGTGAGGATGAGGAAGGGGGGTGTAGTGTTTCAACCCCCACAGCTGCAGTAATGCCAATCACAATGCCTTATTACCCAGGTGTGCCATGGCTGCCACTCTATGTAGGCGAGCCAAATACCCTAAAGGACTTTAAAGAAAAGATGCAAGCAACTTTCAAAGTTTATCCCCTCACTGCTGAGCAGAATGTTGCTATGTTAATGGGTCAGATGGGAGGACTAGCCCTCCGTGAAGTTAAGTCCTGGGATGTTAAGGAGAAACAAACTGTTAAGCAAATTTTTGATAAACTGCGCGCCATATTTGAAACTAAGACTCTGTCAGAACTAAAAGCTCGGTTCTTTAGCCGCAAGCAGAACGCAGGTGAAAGTCTTAGAGACTATGCTCTGAGCTTGGATGAAGCTCTCCGCCAGGTTGCGCAACTAGATCCTCATGAGCTTCACAATTATGATTGCACGCTGAAGGAGCAATTCATTGAGGGTGCTACACCTGATGCAGTTAAAATGCAACTACGTATGCTTAACTCTCAAGACCCTGACCGACCCTTCAACCTATTTAAAGAGACAGCCATCCAAATCCTTAAAGTGGACACAATGCCAGAGGAGCAGCATAATGTGCCCTCAGCTTCTACAGCACCTCCGCCCTGTGTAATCCAACAACCCATTTCTCAGTGCGCACAGATCCAACCTTCTGACTCCAACCTTGAACTCCAAGGACAAATCGCTGAACTTTCAAAGAATCTAATTAAGCTTTGCAAAAAAGTGGATGACCTTCAGCTGACACCACCGAGGTCTCCCTCATCCCGGCACTGGCAGCGACCTTCGCCACGTCAGTATTCACGCAGACCGTTATTCCGACCCGGTCGCAGGGTCACGGACCAGTTTGATTCATCCGGAAGGCCCATCTGTCGAAGTTGTCATTTACCAGGACATGTTGAACGAGAATGCCAGTCTTTAAACTAGGCTGTCCTGGGGCAGAGGACCTACCCCCAGGAGACAACCACCACCATGGTCCACTATCACCTGAATGGGGCCGACGTTTCATTGGAGACCGTCCTATCCTTTCCATCAATATGAACAACATCCCACTGACTGCTCTCTTGGATACGGGATCACAGACGACCACCATGCCCCTTGCCCAGTTTGAAAAATATTGGTCTCAAGATCAGCTACAACCATGCAATCCTCATGAGCATGTGACTCTAATTGCCAGCAATGGACAAGAACTTAAACAGGTAGGATACTTCCTAGCCACCCTTAAGATTGGCAAAACCGAACTGAAGGATCAAGGGATTGTCATTGTGGACGTTGCCAAAGACAGAGATACTCCCTCCATCATCATTGGGACCAATGTCTTAGTTAATTGTTTTGATGAAGCCATTGCTGCCTTGTCTGACACTCTTCAAATAGCCGCTCCAAAAGAGAGACACATCTACCATAAGGCCATTAAGGTTTTGGTACAACAACAACAGGTACAACTTTCCCAAGGTGAGATCGGAAAAGCTAGGGTGACTGACGCTAGACCCATCATCTTACCACCTGGTCATGTGATGATGGTCTGGTGCCGGGCCAGGTTTGGTGTCAAAGGCAGGGATTACTCCGTGCTCATCGAGTCAATGCCTACGGATCGTACAGTTATTGCTGCCCGCAGTTTGGCTAAGGTGACCCATGGACGAGTCCCTATACAATTGTTGAATTTTGGGGATTCTGAAGTTACACTACCTCGGTATACAGTGGTTGCCAAATTATCCAGAGTTCAGGATGCTGATTGCCTCCGGAGAGTCCATTGTGAAGCTCAAACCACCAATTCACAACCCACATGTAACCCCACTGGGGAGCGAAAAGAATGGTGGCAAGAGATTCACCTTGGAACCCCTGAGACGCCTTCATCTCAGCTGGAAGGGGTATTGCGGGTAGTTCACGAATTCGAACACATTTTCAGCAAGTCTTTGGGCATGTCACTGCAGTAGAACACACAATTCAAACTGGTGATCATCCTCCCATCAAGGAAAGACATAGGCCCATTCCCCCAGCACAATACCAACAAGTAAAAGGCTTACTTCAAAACATGAAGGATTCTGGTGTCATAAGGGACAGCCGAAGCCCTTGGGCTGCTCCCTTAGTACTTGTCAAAAAGAAGGACGGTACCATTCGCCTTTGCGTGGATTACCGCAAATTGAATGATATCACCCACAAGGATGCGTATCCGCTGCCCCGGATAGAGGAGTCCCTTGCAGCCTTTCAGTCTGCAGCCTACTTCTCTGTCCTGGACCTTACCAGTGGATACTGGCAGGTTCCTATGTCCCCAGCTGATGCTGAAAAAACTGCCTTCACAACACCAATGGGTCTGTTTGAATTTGACCGGATGCCATTTGGGTTGTGCAATGCGCCTGCCACATTTCAACGGCTCATGGAGTTCTGTTTAGGTCATCTAAACTTTGAGTCTGTCCTGTTATATCTGGATGATATAATTGTTTACTCCAGGACATATGCAGAGCATTTGGATCACCTTGCGAGAGTGTTTGAGTCTTTGGATCGCTATGGTCTGAAACTCAAGCCTTCCAAATGCCATCTCCTAAAATCTGAAATCCAATACCTGGGACACATTGTGAGCGCTGATGGGGTGTCACCAGATCCTCAGTACACTGAACGGATACGCGACTGGCCAACTCCTGAAACGGTAAAAGACATCCGTAGATTCCTTGGGTTTGCCGGTTATTACCGACGATTTGTAAAAAACTTTGCCCGGATTGCTGCACCCTTACAGGCTGTCCTGGTAGGTCAGTCTACCACCAGATCTGGTAAGAGTCCAACTATCCAATGGACCCCTGAAATGCAAAAAGCATTTGATGAGTTAAAAGCGGCCTTAGTCGGTCCGAATGTCCTTGCTTACCCTGATTACAGTAAACCGTTCATTCTGCAAACAGATGCAAGTAAAACTGGACTTGGTGCTGTCCTGTCCCAGAAACAAGAAGGTTTGATTAGACCCATTGCATTTGCCAGTCGATCGCTTCGGGCGACTGAACGTAATGACTCTAACTATAGCTCCTTTAAGTTGGAGTTTCTGGCCTTGGTTTGGGCGGTTACCGAAAAATTCCATCATTATCTCACCGCCACTCCTTTTGTTGCATACACAGATAATAATCCTCTGACCCATCTTAGCACTGCCAAATTGGGAGCAATTGAGCAGCGTTGGGCTTCACGTCTTGCCAATTATCAGTTTACCTTAAAATTCCGTGCAGGGAGGGAGAATGTTAATGCTGACATTTTATCTCGGTTACCCCAAGAGTCAATTAATGACCTAGATGACCCTGACATATGGGAAGAAATTGAACTCCCTGACTTCTATGACAAAGTCACTCAACGTGTTAATCAAAATGTCCGGACTAAATATTGTACCCTTCAGACCGTGCGAGTTGAGTCCCTCCATCATATGGATTGGGAACAAGTCCAAAAACAAGATCCAACATTGCAAAGATTAAAAGACCTTTTAAAAGATTCTAATTCAATAGGTCCAGATAACAATGCAAGCCCTGAACTTCAAAATCTTTGGCGAGAGCGCGGTCGTTTAACCTATCTGCAGGGAAAACTGGTCCGCCGTTATGTAAATCCTCGTACCCATGAGCGAGTGTTTCAGATTGTGATACCAAGACAAGACGCTCCTTTGATCTTGGATGCGTATCATAATCAGTCAGGACATTTCAATGCCCAAAAGACAGAACGAACCATTAAGGATCGTTTCTACTGGGTGGGAATGCGCCCTCAAATTGAACAGTGGTGCCGGGATTGTGCACAATGTGCTTTGCGGAGAGGATCTAACCAACGGGCCCCTCTACAGGGCATTGTCACAGTCAGACCACTAGAGTTGGTAGCGCTTGACCACGTCAAGTTGACACCAAGTCGGTCAGGTTACACTTATGCACTAACAATGATTGATCATTTTTCAAAATTCATGGTTGTAGTTCCAGTAAAAGATCTCACTGGTAAAACAGCAGCTCGGGAATTCCAAAGACATTTTGGGCGACCCTACGGTTATCCTGAAAAGATCCTTACTGATCAAGGTCCTGCATTTGAATCAGAGCTTTTTCAAGAGTTCTGCAATCTCTATGGGTGTCAAAAGATCCGCACTACAGCCTACCATCCCCAGGGTAATGGTCTTTGTGAAAAAGCCAATCAAATCATTATCAACATGCTGAGAACAGTTGCCCATGAAAAACGATCTGAGTGGCCAGAGCTATTGCCAGAGATCACTGAGATCTATAATAACACCAGACAGGATTCCACCGGGTACACTCCTGCATACCTCCTTAGAGGTCAGTTAGGACAGCTCCCCGCTGATCACCAAATGGGAGTGATTACAGAGGTTAGGTCCCCACCTTTACCAAATGACACTTGGGTAGCAGAAAGACTAAGGGTTAGTAGAGAACTTCAGGAACTTGTGTGTAAATCTCTGGACCAGGCTAGACACAAACAGGCTCTCCAGTATGACAAAGGAGCAAATGCTCAACCCTTGCAACCTGGAGATAAGGTCCTAAAAAAACGACATGTTAGGCATCATAAGTTAGAGGATCGTTGGGAAGACAACGCCTATGTTGTCCAAGAGGCACCACATGATAACCCTAAAGTGTGTAAAATTGTTCCAGAGGATGGAGAAGGTCCATCCCAGTTAGTGTCTAGAGATGATCTCAAAGTCTGTCCCTCCTCTTATACAAGTCCTAGAGTGACCCGTCGGTTACCAGCTACTCCACACGCTCTGTCACAACCAAGACGGACATTACCCTGTATACCCATTCCTGGCCAACATGGTACAGAATTAGGACTTGCTCTGGCTTCCCCTAACTTATACTTCTTTGTGAGACCTATGGTTACACCGTTGCAAAGAGAGACTCCTTCTGTGTCAAGGGAAACAAGTGACTCCATTTCCTTAGAGGACTTTGTATCAGAGACTCCGGATACTCAGGTACTCCCTGTTGACAGAGAGGAGGCCTCAGAGCCTGAAACAATTTCTCAAAGGAGATCTCAAAGGGTAAACAAGGGTAAACCCTCAGTTCGCTACAGCCCTTAAAGGAGCATGCCAAGATCAGCCATAGTAGACTGTGCATTTCAGCTGATCATCTGCCTTGGAGACTGTTGTTTATCTTCACTTCAACAAATAAGCCATATACCTGGTGCCATAGTGGCGACACCATGCTTGGACTGCCCAAAGTTCTATCTCTATGTTTATTACGTTTATTCCATTTACTTTGGACTATGGGATATATAAGCCATTGACTGTTTTCTGTGTTATTGGTAGCCCGAGGACGTGCTACATTCAAGAAGGGAGGGATGTAACCCCCTCACAGGAGTTACTAATGGTTATTTGGCCATATAAGTGCCTTACATGTTATGATAGTTTGTATGTGTTGCCATGTTTATTCTGTGTTCATTTGTGTAATGTTGTTAAGCTATTGTTCTCTGGTTTCACTTGTCCTAGTGAGCTGTGGTCTCCATAGCAACACACTGTCAGGATCTTGTTTTATTGAACTCTTTTTTGCCAGCAGTCAAAATGGAGTCTTTTGTGTTTCCTGTCTGTGACTTACCCTGATTTCCTGATTTCTCGATTATTTAGCATGTGTGTTCTGATTACCCAGTTGCCTGAGTATTGGTTTCAGAAGTCTGTCTTCTGCAAGGTCCTCAAGCTTAAACTGACTGTTCCAAGTTGGTTAGTTACCTGCAAATTGGTTGCTACCTGGAACCACTACCCCCAGCAAGTCCTCCTGCTACTAAGACTTTGCCACCCACCCGGTCCCAAGGAGCCGTGGAACTACAGCCTCCAGCAAGCCCTCCTGCTGAGTATAGGACCACTGCTTCCGGCCAAGCCTCCCTGCCTTCCACAGAACAGACTGAGCCGTGGAACTACTGATCCCAGCAAGCCCTCCTGCTACAAGGACTTTGCCACCCACCCGGTCCCAAGGAGTCGTGGAACTACAGCCTCCAGCAAGCCCTCCTGCTGAGTATAGGACCACTGCTTCCGGCCAAGCCTCCCTGCCTTCCACAGAACAGACTGTAAGTCAATTTGTATATTACTATTGCTAGACTCACTGTTCCCAGCCATTGGTCTCTAGAAAATAGAAAGGGTATTGTGACAGAATACTCAGGCCATGATGACGGAGACCGCTGGTTCAGAGAGTTTGGAGGTACGTTTCAAGAAACTATACAATCTGACTACCTCTATGCATGTTGAGATGCAGGCTCTAAAAGCAAAGATTGATGCAATGGAGGGACAATCTAACCATAATACCCAGGTGTTTGGGCAAGCAATTCAGGAACTACGTAACCGCACTGCACAATTGGAGGCGCAGGCACCAGTTCCCTTTCCTAGTCCCATTCCTAAGTTACCACCTTTTAGATTCGGCGGTGAACGTGACAAGTACCGTGGCTTCATAAACCAATGCCGTTTATATTTTGATGCCAATGCTAGCCAGTTTCCAACTGATCGTTCCAAAGTGCTGTGTATTATCATGCTCCTGACTCATAAAGCCATATCTTGGGCCAACCCTTTCATTGAGACTGAAGATCCCATCTTGGACAAATTGGACGATTTCCTTACCGCTATGAATCTCATGTTTGATGACCCCAATCGATGTGCTACAGCTGAAGCTGCCATTCTAACTTTACGTCAGGGCAGGCGCTCTGTTACTGACTACGCTATGGAATTCCGAAGATGGGCTGTGGATACCACCTGGAACAGTCAGGCACAGCTTCCTCTTTTTCGTAAGGGCCTATCCAGTATTATTAAGGATGAATTATCCCGAGCAGAGGCTCCTTCCAGCTTGGACGATTTCATTAATCATTGTATCCGTATTGACACGCGTATTTCTGAACGGAGGCAGGAGAAAGAGAGATGGCTCGCCCTGAATCGGAGTAGTAATTTTTTCCCCTCTTCATCCGTGAAGGATCCACTGATTAAACCTCCCCGGGATGCAGGGGTTGAACCTATGCAAATAGATTCTCTACAGAGACGTCAAAGTCAGGACCGTAAAGAACATAGGCTTCGGGAGGGCTTATGCTTGTACTGTGGTGGTTCGGGTCACTTCCTTATGAATTGTCCTAATCGTCCCCTTAGAACGGCTGCAGCAATTGCTGAATGTGACTTTTCTGATTCTGAGTCGGTCGTTTCGGAGTCAGCTTTGCTTCTGAATGCTGTCATAGCTCCTGTGACTCTGCACCCTGAAGAAAAGGAAAGAGGATCACACTGCCTCCTTCCAATTCAGATATTGATCAACTCTCAGTGGGTTACTAGTACGGCCATGATTGACTCAGGAGCTAGTGGAAATTTCATAGATCTATTGTTTGCCAAGGAGCATGGAATCAAGTTCCGGAAGAGGGCTTCACCGGTGGTACTGGAGACAGTGGATGGATCTCCACTAGTCTCAGGGCCCGTAGATCATGAGACAGTACCCTTGAGGATCCAGCTGAAACCTGATCACCAAGAGACACTTACCTTCATGCTGATTTCCTCGCCACACTTTCCTGTTATTTTGGGTTTTCCATGGTTGCAGACCCAGAACCCTGATATCAACTGGGAGACTAGTGAGATACGTTTTCCGGGAAAGGATCTCCCTGCTAGCATGCATATACGGGATCCGGCTCCAGCTCCAAATGTACCACTTACCAGCATAAAGATTCAAGATCCAGCTCAAGTGCTAAGTTTACCACCTTGTTATGAGATATTCTCTGATGTTTGCGACAAAAAGAAAGCCGATCTACTTCCTCCACATCGTCCATATGATTGCCCGATAGATCTCCGACCCGGTGCATCGATACCTTTTGGGAGCATTTATCCACTAGCAGGGCCAGAACTGAAAGCTCTCAAGTTGTACATTGATGAAAATTTGGCTAAAGGCTTTATTCGTCCCTCTTCATCTCCAGCTGGAGCTCCCATATTCTTTGTCAAGAAGAAAGATGGCTCTCTCCGACCTTGCATAGACTATCGGGAATTAAATAAAGTTACAGTTAGGAATCGCTATCCTTTGCCTTTAATCCCAGAATTATTGGAGAGAGTACGACAGGCCAAGATATTTACAAAATTAGACCTTCGTGGTGCATATAATCTAGTCCGCATCAGGACCGGGGATGAATGGAAGACCGCTTTCAGATCTCGGTATGGGCACTTTGAATATCTTGTGATGCCGTTCGGACTTTGTAATGCTCCAGCCACCTTCCAACACCTTGTCAATGACATTTTCAGGGACCTTCTAGATCTCTTCGTGGTCATATATCTGGATGACATCTTGATTTTTTCAAATTCTCTCGAGGAACATCAACAGCATGTAAAGACCGTCTTGGGACGCCTGAGGGAAAATCATCTCTACATCAAACTTGAGAAATGTGAGTTCCATAGAACTGAAGTGCAGTTTTTGGGGTATATAATCACCCCTCAAGGATTGAGCATGGATTCAAGTAAGATACAAGCAATCCTTGATTGGCCTGTTCCCAAGAACGTTAAGCAAGTTCAACGTTTCATTGGTTTTGCAAATTTCTACCGACGCTTCATTAAGAACTTTTCAGGGATCGTCTCCCCTATTACCCAACTAACAAGAAAGTCAACAGCGTTTATTTGGACCACTCAAGCACAGGAAGCCTTTGACCGTTTAAAGGAAAAATTTACCACAGCCCCAGTCTTAATTCATCCTGATCCTGAACGGGCCTTCATTGTTGAGGTAGACGCATCGGACAGTGCTATGGGAGCTATTCTCTCTCAGAGAACAGGAGAGAAGAATTTATTACATCCATGTGCTTTCTTTTCTCAACGTTTGTCACCCGCAGAAAGAAATTATGATGTAGGGAATAAAGAATTATTGGCCATCATCGCTGCCTTTAAGGAATGGAGGCATCATCTCCAGGGAGCATCACAACAGATTGTTGTCCTCACTGATCATCGTAACTTGGAGTTTATCAGATCTGCTAAATGTTTGTCTCCCCGACAGGCTCGCTGGAGTTTATTCCTCAATCAATTTAATTTTGTAATTTCTTTTAGGCCAGGTTCTCGTAACGGTAAAGCTGATGCCTTATCCAGAATGTACGCTGCTGACCCTACTCCGGGTTCTTTACCCAAGACAATACTGTCAAATTCCAATTTTGTAGGGGTAATTCACAATCAAGATTTGTTGAGAGACATTAAGGAGGCTTATAATTCAGATCCATTTCTTTCACAACCCACAAGGGATGTACGTTTAACTCTAAGGAACGGAGTGTGGGTTCAAGGGCAAAGCCTTTATGTTCCTGAAGCGGTGAGAGTAAAGATTTTGAAGCTGATGCACGATTCCAAGATGGCAGGTCACAGGGGAATACAGAAGACCCAAGATTCCCTTTCTCGTTTTTTCTGGTGGCCAAGTTTTCGAGAAGATGTCAGGAATTATGTTCGCTCATGTGATGTCTGTGCCAGATGTAAGACACCACGTTCTGCACCAACAGGTCTACTGCAGCCTCTTCCTATCCCAACTCGCCCCTGGGGGTCAATCTCCATGGACTTCATTGTAGAACTGCCAACCTCCAAGGGAAAAAATACAATTTTAGTGGTGGTTGATCGTCTGACGAAAGCTGCTCACTTCATACCCTGTGCAGGTCTACCTTCAGCTAAAGACACTGTTGACTTAATTATTCAAAATATCTTTCGCCTACATGGAGTTCCAGATGAGGTTGTGTCTGACCGAGGTGTTCAATTTACTGCAAGATTCTGGCGAGGGTTCTGTGCGGCATTGGACATAGATGTCTGTTTGTCCTCCGCTTTCCATCCACAATCAAATGGACAGACAGAACGTACTAACCAGACTCTGGAACAATATCTACGATGCTACGTCTGCCATTTACAGGATGATTGGGTTGATTTGCTTCCCATGGCAGAATTCTCCTACAACAATTCGCAAAGTGCTTCTACAAAAGTAACACCATTCTATGCTAACCAAGGCTATCACCCAAAGATCTTTCCCAGATTTCCGGTGGATGCCCCTGTGCCAGCAGTTACAGAAAGAATCGCCTCTTTACAACAAGATCTGAATTTGTTAAAACAGACATTGCGCACAGCTCAAGAGAGATTTAAGAACACAGCTGATAGGTGTCGTAAACCAGCACCAACATTCAAGGTAGGAGACGCAGTTTGGTTATCTACCAAGAACCTGAAATTAAGGGTGCCGTCACGAAAATTGGGACAAAAGTACATTGGTCCCTTTAAGATTAGTGGTCTGGTAAACTCAGTAACCTGTCGATTGAATCTTCCAAAGACCATGAAGATTCATCCTGTTTTCCATGTCTCTTTGCTGAAACCTACAATTTCAAATCCTTTTCCGGGACGGTCATCTCCTCCTCCTGGTCCTGTCTTGGTAGATGATCAAGAACATTTTGTTGTGGAGAAGATTCTGGATTCCAGGATTCTCAGGGGCAAGTTACAATATCTTATCAAATGGCAAGGCTATCCTCCAGAAGAGAATTCCTGGGAACCTCTGGATAACATCAATGCCTCTCGATTGATTAAACAATTTCATGATAAATATCCTGAGAAGCCTGGTCTGGGATCGTCCGGAGGCCGCTCCTGAGGTGGGAGTAATGTCAGGATCTTGTTTTATTGAACTCTTTTTTGCCAGCAGTCAAAATGGAGTCTTTTGTGTTTCCTGTCTGTGACTTACCCTGATTTCCTGATTTCTCGATTATTTAGCATGTGTGTTCTGATTACCCAGTTGCCTGAGTATTGGTTTCAGAAGTCTGTCTTCTGCAAGGTCCTCAAGCTTAAACTGACTGTTCCAAGTTGGTTAGTTACCTGCAAATTGGTTGCTACCTGGAACCACTACCCCCAGCAAGTCCTCCTGCTACTAAGACTTTGCCACCCACCCGGTCCCAAGGAGCCGTGGAACTACAGCCTCCAGCAAGCCCTCCTGCTGAGTATAGGACCACTGCTTCCGGCCAAGCCTCCCTGCCTTCCACAGAACAGACTGAGCCGTGGAACTACTGATCCCAGCAAGCCCTCCTGCTACAAGGACTTTGCCACCCACCCGGTCCCAAGGAGTCGTGGAACTACAGCCTCCAGCAAGCCCTCCTGCTGAGTATAGGACCACTGCTTCCGGCCAAGCCTCCCTGCCTTCCACAGAACAGACTGTAAGTCAATTTGTATATTACTATTGCTAGACTCACTGTTCCCAGCCATTGGTCTCTAGAAAATAGAAAGGGTATTGTGACACACACACTATAGTGAGTGGATCTGTAGCTGGAACAGGAAATAGTCATAGCAGGGAGAGGAAGTAGTATTCTGTAAGAGCCAGGGAAGGAGAAGGGTGGCAGTGGCCATCTTGTGTTTCAGACACTGTGTGTTGTGAGGATTGCCATAGCAGCAGTAGGACAGAGAAGCTGTGTGACAGCGCCCTCCATTACTATCAGTAAGAGGACAGGATTATATCAGGCTAAGCAGAGCTACAACCCTGGCAGCCTGCACCTACCTCTACAAGGTAACTGAGCCCCTGCAGTATACCAGAAGCTGGATCTGCAGACATCTTAGACTCTCTGCTAACACATGGGAAGGTGTCAGCCAGCTACAAGCCACAGCTCACTGCTACAGGACAAGTGACCAGCAGATGCCTGTTACAATAAAGCAGTGAGCACTTGTACTGATCCTGGCCTGGACATTGCCTTCCTTACAGCTAAGCCCTGGGCTAAAGCTCTTTGTTGGAGTAGAGCACTGGCACCCACATCACCATCTCAGCCCAGGGACCAGCGGGTGTCTCAATACTCCAACTGGCGTCACATCTAACTGACTCTGCCTATTTCCCTGTGCACCTCTCCTGGGAGTTCTGGTGCCTATAAGGTCACCGTGACAGTCCAGCCTCCTGCACGGTTCTCCCAGGGTGGTCGCAACAGTGCAGAGAGATCTACCCTATTCTCATTAGCACAAGGAAGTACAAGAAGCAATGGGATGAAACTAAAGGGAAAGAGATACAGATTAGACATTAGGAAAAACTTTCTGACAGTGAGGGTAGTGAGAGAGTGGAATAGGCTGCCACGGGAGGTGGTGGGCGCTCCATCAATGGAAATCTTCAAGCGGAATCTGGATAAACATATAGCTGGGATGATTTAGGAAAACCTGCACTCGCAGGGGGTTGGACCCGATGGCCCTTGAGGTCCCTTCCAACTCTACCATAAGAAACATAAGAAACACTTTATGGTGGTAACACTGGGATACCATGTCGGGGATCCACTAAGGTGTGTAAATCACAGGTACCTAAACTCATTGACAAAAAGAAATGACGCACCAAGTAATTGATGGAATCAAATGACACTTTCTATGTGTGAAAGTAACTATGATATATGTAAGAGATTACAATATTAGAATGAAAAGATATTTTTAGGCTGAGGCCCCACGTTGCAGAAATGCAGCTTTTTTGTTGCAGATTTTGCTGCAGTTTTTTGAGCCAAAGTTAGGAGTGGATTGGGCAGAAGGTAGAAGTATAAGGCTTAGTTCACACGCAAATCCGCGTGTGCATATTCCGTCGCAGCAGCCGTGACGGGATGCCGGTGCAGTGCACGGTATCCCATCGCGGCTTTCCACTCTGGATTAGGCCCAAATGAACGAGCCTAGTCCAGAGGGTGCTGCCGCGAGACGGACGCCGCGGCTGATTCAGCTGCGGAATTCGTCTGAAGAAAGATTAGCATGTTGCCGCTAGCGGAAAAAAGAACGCTAGCGGTCTCCATAGACCACAATTGAGAGGGGGCGGATTATGACGTGGATTCTGCGCCATAATCCGCCCCCTCTGTGCCTGTGTGAACTAGCTCTAAGAACTTCCTGTTTATTTTACTTTCCTTCTGTAGCTATTCTTGGCTTTGGCTCAAAAAAACGCAACAAAATCTACAACAAAAAAAAGCTGCGTTTCTGCAACGTGGAGCCTCAGCCTTAATCGGAAAACCTGTACTGAAAGGAGGCTCTTGAACCCAAATGGTCTTCCTCTAGCCTGGATACCAGATGAGATATGGTTGGACATGGAGGCATATTGGTTATGTATGGTATCCTGTGGCACATTTGGCCACAGATGGTATAGCTTAACCAATAGATCTGGCAGACTGGTAGGTTGCCAAAGCTGCTTTCCAACCTGGTCCTAAAAATGCCTGATTGCCAATAAATATTGTGAAAGACCGAGGTGTTGCAAGCTAATAGACAGACTCCTAGTATCACAGTAGAAAGAAAAATTACTCCATAATTCTATGCTATACTGATTCTATATGATTAACTCCTACTAAAACTTATGAATATAGCTCTGACCCTTCAGTTTCACTTCTTTGTTTTAGAGGATATAATGCCTTAGGTACTACTCTCGATATTTGGGGGTCCTGCCCTGATGTCCTTTGCTTCTGGATGGCTATTCATAGAATAGCACAACGATTTTTCGGATATTCAATCTCATTGTCAGTCTTGTCAATCTTAAACCAGCTAATCTCAGATATGCGCAATATAAACTATATCTATATACTAACAACCTGATGGCTGCCCGTATCCACACCGCTTTCAACTGGAGGAGACTTTGTTGACAGATGTTATCCGGCAAGTTGATTCTATAATGCTTCACGAAAAAAATGAATGCTACCATCTCTGACACTCGCCCCCTCTTTAATAAAGTTTGAACACCCTGGATTAATAGATCCAATATCCAATATGAAATGGTTAAAACATAAAAAATACTATATAAATACTGACCCAGAGAATACAAATGACATGGGAACAATATTAAATGATACAATTACAAAGTACAATTTGTCCCGCAAACATTAAGCCAGGGGTAGGCAACCTTCGGCACTCCAGCTGTTGTGAAACTACAACTCCCAGCATACATACTTGGAGTTCTTGGAACTCCCATGGAAGTGAATGGACCATGTTGGCAGTTGTAGTTTCACGACATCTGGTTTGCCAAAGGTTGCTGACCCCCGCATTAAGCCTTCATATGACGTTGTAAACATAACAATAGCAAAGTTATGGGGTTTGGAAGCCAGGGAGTTAAAAATGTAAATCGAAAAATGCCTGCGGCAGGAAGGTGTTAAATTAAGTCAGAACCATTACAAAATGTATAGGTTTTTATTGCCATTATTTAAAGTTTCAAGTGACTTATTAAAAGTTATATGTTGCTGTTCGATGGCAGGATTAAAAAAAATGACGATTTTAGCATTATTTTTTATACCATTCACCAGCGGGTGAAATAGTGTAATAATATTATATGTCACGTTGTTACGGACAAGTCAATACCAAATATATATGTAGGTTTTTCATTTTATTTTTTTAAAACTTGCAAAACATTTTAATGGGAAAAATGTTTTTTTTGGGGGGGGGAGGTTCTTTTCTATTTTTTTGACATTTCTAAAAGTAATTTTATTTTTATTTTTTTCAAGTAACTTTAGAATACTTCATCAGGATGGGGTTCGATCACTTTTACAATACACTACAATACATATGAATGGCAACGTATTGTGCCTGCTGCACTTTCAATATATCATTTGCGGGCTCTGTTTCTTCCCCTCTTTCCCTTGCTGTTGGGGTTCCTCAGGGCTCGGTCCTAGGCCCCCTGCTCTTCTCTCTCCACACAGCCCCCATTAGAAAAACCATCACCAAATTTGGCTTCCGGGACCACCTTTATACTGATGACACCCAATTATACACATCTTCCCGTGACATCACCCCTGCACTAATACAGAACACCAGTGACTGTCTTTCTGCTGTCTCTAATATCTTGTCTTCGCTCTATTTGAAACTAAATCTCTCTAAGACTGAACTACTACTGTTTCCACCATCCACTAAATCCATCCCTGATATATCCATTGCAGTCTCCGGCCTTAGTATAACTCCTAGGCAGCATGTCCGCTGCTTCAGGGTTGTGTTTGACTCTTCCTGATGAAGCCATCCTAGGCAAAAGTGTGTCAGCCGTTCAGCATTGCTCACTATTTTACTATGTCTCTAGGTGTGTAATTTTTGCTATATGATGTTATTTAAATGGCTAGTTGTCTAGCTGGTTAGCTGCTATGTTCCCTGGGTGGAGTGCTATATGCACATACTTTGTCTCAGAGACTCTCTAGCATTTACCTATGACTAGGAGCTGTACTGCACTTTGCTGATTGGGTTTAGTTATGTGTCTGCTCACTATTTTTAGTGAGTTATTTTTGTATATCTCTGTGACTTTTTAACTATTTGGTTATCAATAAATATTTCATACTTTTAATATATATATTTTTGCATTTGTTTCATGTTCACATGTGGGGGGTGGCAGAGGAGCTGTCCCCCAAGCACAAGTCACAACACAATTTTTTTGTTATTTGTGCTGTGACTTGTAGTGCTTGAGGGACAGCTCCTCTTTCTATCAACAAACTTTAATTAGTGTTTCACAAGGTAAACATAAAAAAACCATTTTTTTTAGCAGAAAACTGATGCAAACTGATGCAAATAGATGCACATCCGTTAATGGATCAGAGCACGTTCACATCTGCGCCTGGGAGTCCGTTCTGCAGGTTTCTGTTTCCTGCACAAAACTGGGCAGGAGACGGAAACCTGCAAGCATCTTTCCAAACCCATTCATTTGAATGGGTTTGAAAAGTGTCCAGCCATGAGCGGTGGTGAGCGTTTTATGCTCTCCGCGGCGAAACCGTTTTTTTTTTAAACCAGACACAGAGTCGGACATGCAGTACTCTGTGTCCGGTTTAAAAAAAAACAAAAACGTTTTTGTCGCGGATAGCATAAAACGCTCACCGGCGCTCACAGCAGGACTCGGCATGACAGGTTTCCGTCTTCTGCATGCAGAAGACGGAAACCTGAGAACGGAGTGCTGAACGCTGGTGTGAACCCAGCGTCAGTATTTTTGATGCCTGAATTGACATCAGTTTGCATCAGTTTTTTGATTAAAATAACAAATCTGTTTAACTTATCAGTTAAACTGACGTGAAAAACGTGTTGTGAAAGCACCCTTAATCATTCATTCAAGCAAATAAAAGCAGCATATTCTGTAAATTCAAGTTAAAAGCTGCTGTGTAATACCACCTTTGGTGTGGTGTTTTTACTGTAGTAAATTCTTTTTACTACAGTTTATCTAGACACAAACCATCTCTCCATTTGTGTGTCTTGCTATTGTTGAATGTTGCATAGTGATGCGCAAAGAATGTATTCCTTGCTTATGACACTGATAACAAAACAGTAATTGAAGAGGAGTAAACTTAATTCCTCTCATCTTGCTCATCTCCATCAAGCCATGAGGAGCTTCAGTTCATGAGCCCTAGGACAACAGTCTAGGCAGCCCTCCAAAATGAATGATCCCATATGGACCCCACTCCTCGATAATTATGAGCCTTGGATTACAGAGTTCCTGACTAAGACTAAGTTCACACAGAGTTTTTGGTAATTTGCTCAGGAAAAATCCACTCAGGAAAAATTGTGAGGTTTTTTTTTTTATGGGTTTTTTTTTTTTTTTTTTTTTTTTTACCACTAAGCGGAAAAAAGAAGTGACATGACCTTTCGTCCAGGCGGATTCCGCCTGAAAAAAACCAACGGGAGTCAATAGGAGGCGGAAAAACCGCTAGCGGTTTTTGAAGCGGCTTTTGACCGTTCTGCGCCAAGATTGCCGTCAAAATCTGCAACGCGGAATTCCTGCCTCCCATTGACTCCTGTTAGTTTTTTCAGGCAGAATCCTCCTGAAGAAAGGTCATGTCGCTTCTTTTTTCTGCTAGTGGAAAATACTACTAGCAGAAAAAAATTTGAAGCGGATTACATAGGACTGTATTGTCAGGCGGTTTTTTGGAGGCAGATTTTGAGGTGGAATCCACGTCAAATTCCTGGCCGAAAAACTCTGTGTGAACTTAGCCTAAGGCTCCGCATTGCAGAAACACAGTGTATTTTGTTAGGGAGGTTTTGAGCCAAAGCCAGGCGTGGCTTGAATAGGAATGGAAAATATAAAGGAAGTATTTAGATGATTCCCTTCTGTTAAATACACTCCTGTATTTGGCTTAAAAATTGCAGCAAAATCTGCATCAAAAACACTGCATTTCCACAATGTGAGGCTTTAGCCTAAATCAGAATTTCAATTTGAGGCTGCTGGTTTCTGAGAAAAGCCCTACATTGCAGAAAAGCTGCAGATTATGTTGTGATTTTTGAGCCAAGGCTAGAAGAGGATAGCAGAAGAGAAAAGTATAAGCATTTCCTTTATATTTCCCATTCCTTTTCAAGGAAAAGACTGAAAAGAACACAATAAAATTAATTTAAAAAAAAAAAAAAAAAAAACGCAGCTTTTCTGCAATGTGGAGCCTAAGGGTAAGTTCACACGGGTTGTTTGGTGAGGATTTTGAGGCCATATCCGTCTCAAAATCCTGACCAAAAAGACAGCTCCCATTGAAATCCGGTTCCTGGAAAAAAGAAGTGAGATGCTCATTCTTTCAGGCGGATTCACCTCGCAACATCTGCCTGATGACACTCCCTCCCGACTAGGCCCATTCATTTGGGCCTAATCAGGAGCGGAGTGCACAACTGGATGCCGGTGCACTCCACCATCATCCAGTCGCAGCTACCCATATTTTTGGTCCTGAATCTGAGACGGCCTCCCCATGTGAACTCACCCTTAGGGTCCATTCACACGAGGAAAATGGTGAGGAATTTGGTGTGGAATTTCAGCACTGAAAAAAAAGCCTCCCATTGACTTCAATAGGTTCTGCTAGCATTTTCTTTCCGCTAGTAGAACCCATCCTCTGTGTGAATGGACCCTTAGCCTTAGGTTATTGTGACCATGCTGTGTTACAGAAAATGGATTAAAATGGAAAATAAATAAATAAATTATAATTTCATCTTAACTTTGCTTTAATTATGGTGGCCCACCTAAAGGGTTAACAAAGCTTGTAAATGAAGCCTGGAGGGTTTAGCTTCTAAAATGTATGGGAGGGGGTATTATATTTGGGCCCCTCATAGTCACTTGACTTTGTTTCCAAAAGACAGAATTTTGAAATTTTATTGCAAATTTGCTACATTTATAATTCCTTGACGATCTATAAAAAGCGTTTGTTGTTCATACACACAGCCACTTCATTTACATGGAGAGTGCAAGGGGAAATTTTAGACCTCCATTCTCTAGATCACTGGGGGTCCAAGCAGTCAGATCCAAAGTGCTTTGAGACTTATGTGCTATCCTTAAAAAAAAAAAATAGCATTATATATCCAGTATGGTGAATGGTATAAAAATATATTGAAAGGCACAAATTAACTTATTTTGGTCACCTCACTTTCCCCAAAAAGTAGCAATAAAAAGTGATCAAAAAGTCATACAGAATTGTCTTTTTTAATGCCATTAAAAAAAATTAAAATGCCATTTTTAATAAAATCTAATCAAAACATTACATGTACCCCAAAATGGTATAACATGAAAGTATAACTTGTCACGCAAAGAATAAGCCCTCACATAGCTATGTCGATAGAAAAATTTAAAAAAACATGTATTTTAGAGGGCAGGGATGGAAAATGGGAGTAAAAGTCGCCAACAAACTACCCTGCGTCCTTACAGGATTAAGCAGAAATATTTATTGTACATACTGCTTTTAAAAAAATACCATCTTATTTTATTTTATATGGTTTTTATAAACTTTCAAATATATAAAACCATAAAATAAAATTTATTTAAACACACATATAAATACTAGTAGACACCACCCAGATCTAAGTCAAAATGTCCGCACTTTATTCTCCCAGGTGCCTTCATGTAATTGTTAACAACAATGTATAAATTAAGCAGAAGGATGTAAAAGTTCTACTATAGTAATGACCTTTACACAAACAAAAAATGTTAACTAAAATACAAAAATTGCATGTTTGTAAAAACTATTGGCACCAAATAAAAAATGCAGTTAGGGTCCATTCACATTTTTGGGCCTAGTCCGGAGAAGGGAGTTTCTTCAGGCCAAATCGCGAGGCGACTCAGCCTGAAGAATGAGCATTTTGCTTCTTTTTTCCGGGAGCCAGAAGAAACGGCTCCCGGAAAAAAGACCTGAGCAGCTCCCATTGATTTCAATGGGAGCCATCTTTTTGGTCATAGTTTTGAGGCAAATATGGCCTTAAAACCCTGACCAAAAAACTCTGTGTGAACTTACCCTAAGGGTATTTGTCCGCTGGAAAAAACGGACTTCTGACAGATTGTGCATAAGCGGACACAATAGCTACGGACACTGCTGAGGTCGGTAGTGTCAGTGCAGCCTAAATGCATGGTGATTTTTTTCTCTACGAATCAGGGTAATAAATATTAAAGTTTGCTTTTGTATCACCCCTTGCAGTATTGAAGGAAATATGGATTAAATTAATCTCATGCATTTTTAGGAGGTGATATGTATATTATGTCCCAACATTTTGACACATATTTTTTTCAAGTGTAAAAATGCACAAAGGCATTATCCCTTATTCCATACTAAGTATAAGAACCCATGTAGCTGGCCAAAGCAAAAAAAAAAAAAAACTGCCAGAAAAAAAAAGACGCTGTTTTTCCCGCAGCACTTTTCACAAAAAGTCTTTACACTATACAGTCCTATGAAAAAGTTTGGGCACCCCTATTAATCTTAATCATTTTTAGTTCTAAATATTTTGGTGTTTGCAGCAGCCATTTCAGTTTGATATATCTAATAACTGATGGACACAGTAATATTTCAGGATTGAAATGAGGTTTATTGTACTAACAGAAAATGCGCAATATGCATTAAACCAAAATTTGACCGGTGCAAAAATATGGGCACCTCAACAGAAAAGTGACATTAATATTTAGTACATCCTCCTTTTGCAAAGATAACAGCCTCTAGTTGCTTCCTGTAGCTTTTAATCAGTTCCTGGATCCTGGATGAAGGTATTTTGGACCATTTCTTTCTACAAAACAATTCAAGTTCAGTTAAGTTTGATGGTCGCCGAACATGGACAGCCCGCTCTCAAATGATCTTAAAACAAAGATTGTTCAACATAGTTGTTCAGGGGAAGGATACAAAAAGTTGTCTCAGAGATTTAACCTGTCAGTTTCCACTGTGAGGAACATAGTAAGGAAATGGAAGACCACAGGGACAGTTCTTGTTAATCCCAGAAGTGGCAGGCCAAGAAAAATATCAGAAAGGCAGAGAAGAAGAATGGTGAGAACAGTCAAGGACAATCCAATCATCTTGCTGCAGATGGTGTCACTGTGCATCGGTCAACTATACAGCGCACTTTGCACAAATAGAAGCTGTATGGGAGAGTGATGAGAAAGAAGCCGTTTCTGCACGTACGCCACAAATAGAGTTGCCTGAGGTATGCAAAAGCACATTTGGAGAAGCCAACTTCATTTTGGAAACAAAGATTGAGTTGTTTGGTTATAAAAAAAGGCGTTATGCATGGCGTCCAAAAAGAAACAGCATTCCAAGAAAAACACTTGCTACCCACTGTAAAATTTGGTGGAGGTTCCATCATGCTTTGGGGCTGTGTGGCCAATGCCGGCACCGGGAATCTTGTTAAAGTTGAGGGTCGCATGGATTCCACTCAGTATCAGCAGATTCTTGAGAATAATGTTTAAGAATCAGTGACGAAGTTGAAGTTACGCCGGGGATGGATATTTCAGCAAGACAATGATCCAAAACACCGCTCCAAATCATCTCAGACATTCATGCAGAGGAACAATTACAATGTTCTGGAATGGCCATCCCAGTCCCCAGACCTGAATATCATTGAACATCTGTGGGATGATTTGAAGCGGGCTGTCCATGCTCGGCGACCATCTAACTTAACTGAACTTGAACTGTTTGTCCAAAATACCTTTATCCAGGATCCAGGAACTGATTAAAAGCTACAGGAAGCGACTAGAGGCTGTTATCTTTGCAAAAGGAGGATCTACTAAATATTAATGTCACTTTTCTGTTGAGGTGCTCATACTTTTGCACCGGTCAAATTTTGGTTTAATGCATATTGCACATTTTCTGTTAGTACAATAAACCTCATTTCAATCCTGAAATATTACTGTGTCCATCAGTTATTAGATATATTAAACTGAAATGGCTGTTGCAAATACCAAAATATTTAGAACTAAAAATGATTAAGATTAATAGGGGTGCCCAAACTTTTTCATAGGACTGTACCTATAGGGAAACCGACAGCGTTTTTGTAGGTATATCTGACATGCTAAGATTTTCAAAACTGCATTGGTAGTATGTAGAATCTCATCCATTATGTAGTGAGGCCCCATGTTGTGGAAATGCAGGTTTTTTGTCGCAGATTTTGCTGTAGTTTTTTGAGCCAAATTCATGAAACAAAAGGAATGGGATATATAAGGACATTGTCCTTTGTTCACCTGAAGAAGAAACTTGTATTGTTTCGAAACGCGTTGTGTGAAAGGCTATTAATAAATGAATATAACAAGAATACAGCTGGTAAGCGCGGATCTATTTGTCCATTGGTAACTTCTATAGAAGGTTTTTCCCTTGGAATGGTCTTTATTGCATTGGGATATATAAGGAGGTACTTATACTTCTCCCTACTGATCAATCCACTTCTGGGTATGGCTCAAACAAACGCAGCAAAATCCGCAACAACAAAAAAACGTGCATTTAGGCAACATGGGGCTTCAGCCTACAGTTTGAGAAAAAAACTGGACAAAATTTACCACTTTCTAAACATGTAATAGCACACATCTGACACTAGAGGGAACACTTCTCCATCTCTTATATTAGCAAAACTGACAAACTGACTAGTTGCTGATTCACCATAGGGAATCCAAATTCCAAATGAAATACCTTTTTTTCTATGCATTACTTGTCTAGTCACGGGCAGCTATTGCACCATTGGTCCAGATTATTCCCTGTCACATACACATTGTACTTCCCTAACCTTCCTCCCCGGACTTGTACATTTATATGTTAAATTTACATTGTCTGTTTCCTTCCCCTTGTTGTTTTGTGTTACATACTGTTTTTGTCCTCCTGCGTATGGAACAATAGGCAGATTGTGGGATGTTTTTCCACTTTTTGCAAAAGTGGGAAGCAGGATGCAGAACCAACATCATGGGGCCAGAAAGCTGGCAAACTTTAGTTAATACATTCCACTTAAGGCGACCGTGCTGCAACCTGCCCGTGGTGAATTAAAAGCACGGCAGCACATGAGGATACATGGAAGTTCCGCGATTGCCGCACATGCACGAGCCGTGCTTCCGCGGCTCCTTTCATTAAATGATTAGGAGACACGGAAGAATTGGTGGCAAAATAGGACAGGAATAGGACTTGTTCTATGTTTTGCGGCTCTGACTGTTGACCCTCACATGGGACCGTGAAATTCACAGTTGTGTGCACAGGCCCATAGAAAAGAATGGGTCAGTGTGTTATCTGTGAAATATATGGATTGCACACTGACCCACACCAGTCGTCTACAACGGGCCATAGGCTAGGATACCACATTGTGGAAACACAGTGTTCATTGATGCAGATTTTGCTGTAGTTGTTTGAGCCAAAGTCAGGAGTAGGAGGAAAAGAATGAAAAATATACAGGAAGTTGTTTTCCTTCTGTTAAATCCAATCCTGACTTTTGATCAAAAAACTACAGCAAAATCTGCAACAAAAACTCTGCGTTTCTGCAATTGGGGATTTATTTTTTAACAACACGGCATACATTCGGACTAACATTTTTCTGATCTATTTGCTACAGGCCTGCTTATAGCACTTGAAAAAAGGGTTACTAATGTGTATTTCCGGAAATATTTTTTTAAAAAAATGCTTGAAATTCATAACATACAAGCCTTTTTAAAAGACTGAAAACATGTTGTATGTACTGAGATATTTCCTTGTAAAATACTGGGAAAAAATACAAATACACTGCCGGCTTCAGGTGAAATGGAACCTTGTATGACAATTTGATTTGGTGCTCCCTCACCTCTGCCCCAAAGGTATGCTCACACAGCGAAAATTCCAGAAGTATTTTGGCTGTGGAACCAGAGGCAGAGCAACAGGTTTCTGGCCCGGTTACTACCTACTGATTAGCCTCAGTCAGCACTTTGTTTCAGCACTGTCACTGGAGCAAGGGGAACCTAGTCCCTCTGCCGCTCAGCCCCCCCAAAACCTCCCCCCAAAAAACAATACACACCTAGCTATCTTTAGTTGTGTGATGGGGCTCACCACACCATATGACTTCATTTGGCTCTCCCACACAGTACATGACCCTCTCTTTCTGGTCCACCCACAAGGTATATGACCCCCCTCTTTATGGCCACCCACAGTATATGACCCTTTTTTTCCCCACACACAGAATCTTACCCCTTCTTATGGCTAACACACAGTTACCCCCCCCCCCCACACACACACACACACACACACACGCACACACACAGCATATGATCCTGCTATTTATGGCCCCCACACAGTTTATGAGCCACTTTTCTACCCCCACACACATTATATGATTCAAAGTAACAGTTGATAATTTTAACTCACCTGTCCACACTCCTGTCCTGGCCACCCTCAGCTGCCGCCTCCAGGGTGCGCATGTCATCAGCATCATGACGCAAATGTAGCGCCACCTACAGGGTGGCCAGCACAGGAGTGTGGACAGGTGAGTAAAAAGTACTGGTCACTGATTATTGCAGTAACACAGTGACACGAAAAGTAGCACCGCCCCCCCCCCCCCCCCCCACACACACACACACACACACACACAGTTTAATACATGAGGCGCCACCTGAGGCCATCACCTCAGGTCGCTTCATAGAAGGTGCAAAGGTGCACCCTTGCACTGAAGATAAGACTGCAGCAAGACAGGACAGGGTTCTTTTAGTGGGTTAAAAAAAAAAAATAAGAAGCATTCTTTAGACCCACATTGCAAAAATGTGGAAATGACAAGGCAAAAAACACCGCATTTTACAGTACCTGCAAAGTGGACGGGAATCTGGCTAATCCCAAGTAGAAATTTCATTTTTTTTAAAATGAAGGGAAATGCTGTGATTTAAAAAATGCTTGTGTCAATTATTGCCTATGGAAACGCTGGTGTTTTCTGTATAGGTATAATAGAAGCAGAAAGTCCACAAAGGAAAACTTTTTTTGGACTTTCTGTAAAAAATGATGCAAAAAATAAAGTGATGCTTTTCCATAATAGAAGGATGATTTGAGGAGTTTTTCCGCATTGAATCCAATGTGTATTCCACTCCAGAATCAGCAGTAAAGATCTATTTTAGAAACTAAACCCCTTAAGGAAGGTCTTTTATCTAAACCCCTTTATCAAGAGGTACAGGTCTTTTACAGAATTTGGCTGTGAAACGGCAAAATTACATTTTTTACTAGTAAATCTTACTTTAACTTCAAATTTTTCATTTTCACAAAGGTGTAAAAAATGACTGACAGTTTGTAAAACAGTACCCACTATTATGGATGCAAACTGCTGTATTGGTACAATAGAGGGTAGAGAGGAAAGAAGTGCCACTGTGCTATTTCAGGCAACATGTCACATTTGCAAAGCCCCTAAAGTGCGTAAACAAAAGAAACTCCCAAAAAGAAGAATTCATCAAGGGGTATAGCGAGTGAGACGCCACAGGTTTTTCCAAACAATTTATTACCAACAACATGACAATAAAAAGATACTTTTTTCCAAATAAAATGTTTGCTTTGTCCAACATTTTTTATTTTCACAAGCAGTTAAAAGATAAAAGCACCCCATAGTTTGTTACACATTATTCTGAATACAACAATACCCCATATTTGTTTGTAAATTGCTGTATGGGTATATGATCACTATTTGGCTTTTGGGTGGCAGAGTTTCCTGAAATAGTTGCCATGTTGCATTTGTTGTACCCCTGAGGTACCAAGAAAAAAAAAAGACGATTATGGACACTATGCCCCAAATGTTTTACAGAATTGGGCCAGAAAATGAAAAATTGTATTTTTTCCATTACAGATGCTCGTAGGATTGCCAGAATGGCTAATCGGAACTCTTGCTAGACTGCAAAAGACCTTCAGGAAGATTTAACAGACTCTGGAGTTGTGGTACATTGTTCTACTGTTCAGTGATACCTGCACAAATATGGCCTTCATGGAAGAGTCATCAGAAGAAAACCTCTCCTGCGACCTCACCAAAAAATATAGTGTCAGAAGTTTGCAAAAGAACATCTAAACAAAATTGATGCATTTTTGAAACAAGTCCTGTGTACCAATGAGGTTATTATAGAACTCGTGGGCTATAATGATCAAAAGTATGCTTGGGAAAAAAAGGCACAGAAATTCGGGAAAAGAAGATCTCTCCAACCATCAAACATGGGGGTGGATCAATCATGCTTTGTAAAGTGTAAATAATATTTCAGCAAATTCTTGAAGCAAACATAACACCCTCTGTAAAAAAGCTGAAATTGAAAAGAGGATAGCTTATACAAATGGATAATGATCCTGAACATACATCAAAATCCACCATAGACTACCTAAAAAATGCGCAAGCTGAAGGTTTACCATGGCCCTCACAGTCCTCTGATCAGAACAGCATTGAAAATCTGTGGCTAGATCACAAAAGAGCAGTGCGTGCAAGATGACCCAGGAATGTCACAGAACTGGAAGTCTTTTTCAAGGAAGAATCGATAAATATTCCTCAAACAAGAATTGAAAAACCCTTGGCTTGCTACAAAAAGCGTTTATAAGCTGCAAAAGGTGGATGCCACTTTACACAAAACATGCAGGGTGCCCAAACTTTTGGATTGGGCCATTTTCATTTTTTGTTATTTAGAAAATGTAATTTATTTATTTTTTTGCAAAAACTACATTGGGAATGTGCCAGCTTTAATGTTTTGCCTTTTGAAGATCATTTTATCTTCAGCTTGCTATCTGATCACAATAACAGTCATTTTGACTAGGGGTGTCCCATTTGCAGAGTCCCTAAAGTACCAATGCAATGGAAGCCCCCAGAAGTGACCCTGTTTGGAAACTACACCCCTCACAGAACATATCAAGGGGTATAGTTTCGACCCTACAGCTGTTTCACAGATTTTATTAACATTGGGCCGTGATAATGAAAAAGTATTTTTTTCAAATAAACCATCAATTTAGCCCCAAATTTTTCATTTTCACAAGAGTATAAAGAAGAATAAACTTCCCACAGTTCTTTCGACAATTTCTCCTGAACACAAGAATATTCCACATGTGGTTGTAAACTGCTGTATAGATACATGAGAGGAAGGGGGGCTCAAAAAGGAAAGAACACTATTTTACTTCTGGAGTACAGAATTAGCTGGAATAGTTTTCAGATCCCATGTCTCATTTGAAGAGCCCCTAAAGTACCAATAAAACCCCTAAAATGTGACCCCACTTTAGAAACTAAACCCCTTAAGAATTTCTAAAGGTGTATTAACATCTTGAGCCTAAAAATGCTTCCCAAAAATCAATGTACAAATTGAAAATTTAAATTTTGAAAGAAATGTTCAATTTCAGTGCCCAATACGTTGTGCCCACTTTCTGTCATCAGAAACATGCACTCCTAAAACTATTAAGTGGGCTATTTCGAAGACACACAGCAGGGCTCCGAAGGGAAGAAGCACTGTTTTAGCTTTTGGAGTATAGATTTAGACAGGCTCTCTGGATGCATGTTGTTTTGCAGAGCCCTGGAGGTGCCCGTAAACTGTAAGTCCCCAAGAAGTGACCCTATTGTGTGTCATTGTGTCCAAAAACTAACAATCTAAATCTGTGCTTCAAAAGCACATATTGCTTTTTCACATCAGTACCCTGCTGTGTGCCCAAACAGCAATTTATGCCCACATGTATGACACTATTGTACCCAGGATTAAAGTCCTGTTTGGGTAAATTTGGGCACTGAAGTGAAGAAGCGCTAATTTGATTTTTGGAGGCCAGTTTGGTTTTAAGACATCATACCACTTTTGCAGAGCCCCTGAGTTGCCTGTAATCTGCATACATGTGATCTAATTTTGGAAAGTACACCACTCAAGGGATTTAGTGAGCATTTTTAACTCTTGAGTGTTGCATTACTTTCATTTCCAGGGATGAATGCGCAGCTGATAATGAAGAGTGAAAATTGCAATTTTTCCAGTGCCTTATATGATGTACCCAGCTTGTGTCAGCAGAGACATACAGTCCAAAAACTGTTAAGCGGATATCCTGAGCACAACAGCTTTTGGAGTGCCTGTCTTTGATGCAATATTACACACTGAAATTATGTATTCCTGAAAAAATTGCCATTTTCACCTTTCACCATCAGATGCATATTCAGTTATGGATAATAAATTAAAGCAACACTTGGGGAGGATTAAAATGCTCACTGTACCCCTGAATAAAATCATTCAGGGGTGTAGTTTTCAAAATGGGGTCACATGTCAAGGGATTCCACTTTACTGGCATTTCAAGAATTATGGAATAGTGTTATGATGTCAAAAATCAAACTAAGTCTGTGCTCCAAAAACGTCATGGCGCTCCCTCCCTTCAGTGCCCGGCTGTGCATAAACAGCAGTTTATACACAAACAAGACATTGAGTACGTTATCCTTGGTAAAACTGTGTCACACATGGGGGCATAAAATACAGTTTGGGCACAAAACAGGGCACAGGCGGAAAAGAGCGCAGTGTGGCTTTTAGAGTGTAGATTTAGATGATTGGCATCTGGGCACCATGTCATGTTTGCAGAGCCTCTAAGGCACCAGACACGTGGAATCCCATAGGAAGTGACATTTTGAAAACTTCGCCCTTCAAAGAATTTATCAAGGGGTGTAGTGAGCATTACTATCCCAGACGTGAAAGTACAGCAAATGGTGAAAACTGACTATGCAAGCTACACAGAGTACATTGGGAACACCAAATTCCCTACTATTTCCCCAGTAGCTCCTCAGTGGTCACTTCTGGTTTCCTTTACTAGTATATGCTTGGATAGTAAATACATTCCCTTCTTGACACAGCCAGTAGCGTTCTAAAGATTTGGCGATTTTTGTCTTTATATTATAAAATCTATATATTTTTTTATTTTTCTAATGATGTAGGGCTTTAATTTTTTTTGGTATGAGATGACTTTGTAATGACACCATGTTTAGGTACCTATAACTTATTGACTACATTTTATTATCTCTTTCTTGGTGAATTAAAAAAAAAAATTCTTGCATAGCTTTTTTACCTTTTATTTTTTTCCCGCAAAGCGTACAGCATAAGTAACACATCACCTTTATTCTGTGTGTTGGTAAATCTATGGTTATACCTAATGCCTATTTTTTTTCTATGTGTTACTAATTTTGCAGAACAAAAACCCTTTTGAGGACATATATCAATTATTTTTATATCATCATCTTCTGAGATGTGTAACATTTTTCTTTTGGACTCTTTTATTTTTTTCTGGATTACCTGTGCTTTTTATCGGTACTGTTTCGGGGTACATATGACTTTTTGATCACTTTTTATAGCATTATTTTGAAAGGCGGGATGGCAAAAAAAAATAGTTATTTCCGACTTTTTTTCTCGAAGTACACCATGTGCAGGTTGCATCAATTTTATTGTATGAATTGTTATGGACGTGACAATGGCAAATATGTATTGTTTTTAGTCATTTTCGGTGTTTTCTCTTATATAATTCATTTTATATAAAAAGGGGCATTTTAGGGCTATATTTATTAATTTTTTTTAATATACTTTAATTTTTTTTTCGACTTGTTTTTACTTTTTATTGATGTCCCACTAAGGAACCTGAACCAGCGATGCACTGACTACATACTGCAATATATGTTGCGGGTAAGGTAGCTCAGTAGCAGCAATTGTGTGGACCCAACCAGTCAGAGACAGGGACACGATGTCTGGTGCAAACAGGTTTATTTGGAAAAACATCAAAAAATAAATAAACCTTCACGTCAGGCACAGAATAAGCAAAAAACACAGCCTTAACTTCAGGCAAAACAGCAAACAAAACCCTGCTCGTCCGAGCTCTAACTAAAAAGTAGCAAAACTAACTATACATGTGGCTTACTGCCAACCACATGAACAAAACAAAGTAGCATGGTAAAATCTCACAAGACTCTCAGTGTTTCAGGACAGAGCCAGGCTCCTCCTCGCACTCCCAGGATCTGCTCTGAAATGCAGGTTCTTCAGCCTTTTATGGCTCAGTAATGAGCCTAGGACCCACACCTGGGGCTGAAGCCTATTCAAGACCACACACACATATATATCATAAAGCAGAATATACCAGAACTCCAACAATTTGCCTGTCACCTTCCCACAATTTGTACACATGTGTATTGCAGTGTACAGAGGAAGTCAGTGTATGCAGACACTTAGGCTGACATCCTCCATTTGGTGGCAGGACCAACTAGGGATTGGGGCTCTTAGCAGCACAGGGTCACTTGCTAGACTACAGGCTGCAGAAAAAAATTAACGGAAGCCCATAATCTAGCCGTTGCGGTACTGATGGGGGATAATAACATGGTGGAACCCTTGAGCTCAACCCCCGGAGGACAACCCCCAGCATTACAGCCCAGCAGTTTTGTTTGTACCAAACAAGTCTGAAATTAAACTTCTAAGCTTAGGGGAGGTAATCAAACATAAACTCTAGCTTTGTCTGCTGCTGTATGCTTCACCTAAAGTAAAGACTTTTATGTTTCCATGTACTGCCTGATTCCATACTGTTAAAAAAAAAGCTAATTTCAATGTGCAAATAGGATAATACATACTTCACTCTATAGAAAACACATGCATATAGTTCCCACCCCCATTTTGTTACCATCCCCAACATATTATTAAGGCCATTCTAGTGGGAGAACTGATATGTACAAAAAGGGCATACTCTTCAACTGTGGACTATCAAACACAGTGCTAACAAACAATTATTAGGCTGAGTCAAGGGTATGTTCAGACAAAGATTTTTGCAGGCTGAAAAAAATCTGCTTCAAGAATAAGGAAACTTTTTTTACACTTTTGTTTTACATGATGCGGTTCTGTCGCCCTTTTTTTGTTGTGGTTTTTGCTGAGTTGTTTTGCTCAAGCACACTGTATGGACCTAGAAACTTCCTTTTAAAAAAATATTAGCAAAAAAATCGCATCAAAAACTGCAACAAAGAAACTGCGTCGCATTTTTCCACCTTCAATTAATTTAAATACGGTAGATGAGAATAAATCATGTTGCTTTTTTTCCTCTAGCTGAAAAAAAAATCTATGAAATGGATTCTGCCTCAAAATCAGCCTGCAAAATACTCAGTGTGAACATACTCTAAAGGGGTTACCCCAAATGATCATTGGATAGGGCCAAAAATGTAGAAGCAAATCGGTCCTGTACACCTCTTTTGCAAATAGAAGAGGTTAACGTACCAGTATTGAATATTATGATCAACAGCAGGAAAATGAATAAGGTTACTTTTTCTACCACATTCAGTACAGAATACAAAGAGATAATTGGAGTAATACAAAACAAGTTACCAATATTATAATAAGACCCAAACTTGAATTTGAGTTTACAAGAAGGGGGCCAATATGTGGCAAGATGAGGACAATCAGTCAGGGACATTTTTATCCCCTAGTTTGCTTAAGGCTAAGGCCCCACGTTGCAGAAACGCAGCTTTTTTTGTTGCAGAGTTTGTTGCGGTTTTTTGAGTCAAAGCCAGGAGTGGATTGAGCAGAAGGAAGAAGTATAAGAACCTCCTATATATATCTCATTCCTTTTGTAGCTATTGCTGTCTTTGGCTGAAAAAAAGGGGGAGGGAGATTGGCATGACACTGGGGCAGATGAAAGGGTGGGAGAATGGCATGACACTGGGTAAGATGAAGGGGGGGAGAACGGCATGACACTGGGGCAGATGAAGGGGGGAGGACAGCATGACACTGGGGCAGATGAAAGGGTGGGAGAACGGCATGACACTGGGTAAGATGAAGGGGGAGAACGGCATGACACTGGGGTAGATGAAGGGGGGGAGAACGGCATGACACTGGGGCAGATGAAGGGGAGAAGAACGGCATGACACTGGGGCAGATGAAGGGGAGAACAACAGCATGACACTGGGGCAGATGAATAGGGGGGAAAATTGCATGACACTGGGGCAGATGAAGGGGGGGGGGAACGGCATGACACTGGGTAAGATGAAGGGAGGGAGAGAACGGCATGACATTGGGGCAGATGAAAGGGGGAAACGGCATGACACTGGGGCAGATGAAGGGGAAGAACAGCATGACACTGGGGTAGATGAAGAGGGGGGGAAACGGCATGACACTGGGGCAGATGAAGGGGGGAGAACAGCATGACACTGGGGCAGATGAAGGGGGGGAGAACGGCATGATACTGGGGAAGATAAAGGGGGGCGAACGGCATGACACTGGGGAAGATGAAGGGGGGAGAACGGCATGACACTGGGGCAGATGAAGGGGGGGAGAACGGCATGAGACTGGGACAGATGAAGGGGGGGAGAACGGCATGAAACTGGGGACAGAGATGGAGGGAGGGACATGAAACAGTGGGCAGAGGAAGGGTGTATATGAAACTGGGGGAGAGATGGAGGCGGGGAATATAATTTACGGATGAAAACTGTAGACCATAAAAATCAGCTCCAACCAGAGAAAGTATGAATCCAAAGTCCGAAAAATAGTTAAAAACTTGAATCTTTATTCTCAATCCATTAAAAATTGGTCCATGAAGACCATAAAAGTGGCAAGGTAGAGTCCAATATTGCTACGCGTTTCAGTGCAGACGCACCGTCTTCACGGCAATATAATTTACGAGTGACAGTAGGAGGATTATACTGTGTGGGAGCACATGAAAAATGAAGAGAATAGGCGGAGTCAACATAAAATTTGCCAAAGCGAAACGTTGGGAGGTATGGCGTAGGTGACGCCGCACTCCTGCGTGACGTCACTCGCTTCGTCCGCGCGCAGCGGTGCGCAGTGTCCTGACTCCCGCCTCCTCCACAAGGGGGCCCACTGAGGCTCTGTTGCCCAAGGGCCCATAAAAACCTGGAGCCGGCCCTGTATCCTATTAATACTATAAATGTGAAAGTTTGTGGGTTTGTGAGTTTGGATGTTCGGATGTTTGTTCCTCAATCACGCAAAACCCGCTTGACCGATTTGGCTGAAATTTTCCACAAACATAGATAATACACCCGATTGCGCAATAGGCTACTTTTCGTCACAATAGCGCACATACGTTTTTCCCAGGACCCCCACAAAACCCAAACTCACACCACCATTTCTGCAATCTAACACACTTTGGACCATAGCAAGCCACAAAATTCATATTGCCCTCTCCAGCCTTGCCCCTAACCCCACACAATCACATATACATATACTTTACCACTCTGCCCCTCACCTTAACGATACTCCAGGAGGCGCTCTATAACGCTCTGGAGCAGCCATGTTTGCCGACCCCCACCGCTCTGACAATCCGCGACACTGCCCACCCATGTCAATACCCCTAGGCCGTCTAATAAATGCAAAAAAAAAAGTTTAAAAAAAAGTAAAAAAAATATAAAAACAAATAAAAAGGATTAAAAATTCAAATCACCCCCCTTTCCCTAGAACACATATAAAAGTAGTTAAAAACTGTAAAACACATACATGTTAGGTATCCCCGCGTCCGAAATCGCCCGCTCTACAAAGCTATACAAATATTTTTCCTGTTCAGTAAACGCCGTAGCGGGAAAAATGGTCAAAAGTGCTAAACTGCCGTTTTTTCACTGTTTTGATTCTGATAAAAATTTGAATAAAAAGTGATCAAAGCAATAACATTTCCCAAAAATGTTAGAACTACAAAGTACACCCGACCCCGCAAAAAAAGACGCCCTATACATCCCCGTACACGGACGTATAAAAAGTTACGGGTGTCGGAATATGGCGACTTTTCCAAAAAAAAAATTTTAACATAGTTTTGGATTTTTTTAAGGGGTCAAAATGTAAATAAAACCATATAAATTTGGTATCCCCGGAATCATAACGAAACACAGAATACAGGGGACATGTCATTTTGGCTGCACAGTGAACGCCGTAAACCAAAGCCCGTAAGAAAGTCGCAGAAATGCATTTTTTCTTCAAATCCACCCCATTCTGAATTTTGTCCCTGCTTCCCAGTACATTATATAGAATAAATAATAGTGGCATCATGAAGAAAAATTTGTCCCAGAAAAATTAAGACCTCATATGGCTCTGAGAGCGGAGAAATAAAAAAGTTATGGGGTTTAGAAGGAGGGGAGTCAAAAACTAAAAACCACAATCACAAAAATGCCATCGGCGGGAAAGGGTTAACTTCAAATACTTCTGTCCCAAAGTCACTATGTAAAGTTTCTCACAACAGCGTATAGCAGCTCAAATACAAAGTAACTTCAACACAAAAGTCTCACGTATTCTCTGAATTACAGAAACAACAAGATACAAAGTTACATTGCATATCCCATCCCTTATACACAGTACGAAAACCTTACTCGCACCTGTATATACCCACTTCTACAATCACCGCAGACGAAGTCGCGGGTACCAGCTAGTATGTATATATTTTTTAATTCATAATTTAATTAACATGTATTACAAATGCCTTATTACACATGTTTACATTTATATTTATGGTTCTTTTTATTTTTCATCTATGGATTTATTTGTATATTTGGCTTCAATTCATGTTGCCTTTTTTTTTAGACTAGGATAATGGTAAGTACAATGGAGAGGTTTATGCCTAGTGTAGAGAATCTCATTTTGATATATACTCCGCATATACATTATAAGTATAGGATCAGATATATATTTTTTATAATCTCTTTATATACTCTGCAACTTGATTGATACGTTTATTTGTTTTAATTTGGACTTCGCTGCTATTGTTTTGACATGCTTATGTTCCAGAGGAATTTGATTTTGTGTTTTCACCTAGCTGCAATGATGTCATGTTTATTTAAAATTTTGATTTTATGCTAGTGTAATTTTATGCTATGACTAAGTGGTGTTCACTTTGAACACGTAAGGCTGGATTCACACCAGTACTCGCTTTCCATTGGGGGATTCTGTCCCTCATTCCACTTAAAAAATACGGAGAGAAAGGCGGACCCCATTATAATCTTTTTAAGTGCATTGTGTTTCCATTTTTCGGGAACCCAAGCAGACTCGAAGAACGGAAACCCAAGTGCAGGTATGAACCTAGCGCAAGCTACAAAATTTAATGCCAGCCTTTTTTCTTTATGGTTGTTTTGATAATAGGAAGAAATAAGTTTTATACTTTTTTCTTAATCACCACCAACTCCAGTACCTAACATCTTTTAATACACTATGCTCTACTGATTCCAGCACAGTTTGTTGTTCTCACTGTTCCCGAGCAATCAGTGTTATTATTGTAAAGGAATTGCAATAGGAGCAATTCCCCAGTAGCTGCTAGTGAACCCTGGGGGAAGGGGCACGACAAGACAGTGAACCTTAAGCTGAACCCACCACTCCCCCTACCTGCTTGCCTCACTGCTCTAGTTGGTAGAGGATGAACTGGTCGACAAGCCCTTCCTATATATACGTGACAACACAGAATGCAGAGAAGAGAACAACAAAGGGAGGTCAGCTAGCCAAGGATCCGGTAACAGTCAAGCAATGCAGTACAAAATCATAATCCAAGAGAATAGTCACAAGGGAAGCCAAGGGTCAGAGATATAATACAATAGTAGCAGAAGAGGAACTTAGCAGGGACAGAGTCACAGTCTAAGGACAGAGTCACAGTAGCCGGCAAGCCTGTGTGGGCTGATGACCTGTATATAGAAAGCCCAGGACCCACACTAGACTTGATTGGTAGAGAGGCTGTCAATCACAAAGGCAAGGTTATAATTAACTATTTGATGAACAGAGAGAAACAAGGTGCAGGAGATGGGAGTGGGGGAAATTCAAATACAGAGGAAAGATAATAGAGCAGTGTTCATACAGTACAATGAAAAACTCTAAGCAAAGAATCAAATTGTACATGCCTCCAATATGCGAGCGGAGGGTTGCACAGAGACCCAAACAGGCAGAGACGTTACAGTTAGTTTTTGTGCCTGATAGGCTACTTAGGCTCTGTACTTTCAGATGGGCAGTATCAGACAGGAGAAGGAAAGTGGCATGATTCCGAGCTGCAAATCCCCTTGCCTGCTGCTGCCAGACACTGTTCACCTGACAATACAGAGCCTAAATAACACATCAGGCACCAAAACTAATAGTACTTATTGGTCGGCGAAAGTGGGGGGCTACAGACAAAATTCCAACCTAGCAAGAATTAGTAGAGAAGCACCTATTAAACTGTTGAAAAGATCTGAACTAGGCGGAGGTGGTGAAAGATCCTTTTTAGCCCCTCCAGCACTATAACCTATTATTACATGATGGCGATGTCACCCTTTCAGACGCTGGGCGGGAAAAATTGAGCATGGGTGTCAGCTGTAAGAAATAGCTGATACAAACCTGTAACACCTGCAGCCGGAGCTCTGAGCGCAGGTGTTAACCCCTTAGATGCTGCGATCAGTCATGACCCAGTACCTGTATGGCCTCCAGGGGGAAAGATTTGATACCCATTCTGTAGCCCAGGCCCTGGCCCTGTGATCATCCTCTCTGGCCTTGATCCTGTCTCTGCAGGATCGATTGACTAGGCCTGTTAGCCTATGCATAGGCAATGGATGTTAAACATTCCACTACTTCTGTATTCGAGTGTATAGGACAGAACCGGTGATCAGAAGATCAATGGTTCAAGACAAAAAGTAAAAAAATAATTTACAAGTATTAAAAAAAAAACCTGTTAAAAAAGCCCCTTATCCTGTATATGATATCAAAACACAAATCATAGTATAAAACACCACACATTCGTATCGCAGCATCCGTAATGAACTGTACTATAAAACTAAACTAATAATTTGTAATCATAAAAAAATAACAATTACTTGCCATCTAACAAAATATGGAATAAAAAGTGATCAAAAAGTCATATACATCCCAAAATAGTAGCTGTAAAAAGCACAACTGCCCCGCAAAAAAAGCCCTCTATCAGCTGTCAATAGAAAAATAAAAATATTAGACCTTTTAGAAGATGGCGATACAAAAACTATTTTTTTTTTTCCAAATAGATTTTTATTCTCCAAAAATAGTAAAGCATAGAAAAACTATATACATTAGGTATCGCCATAATTGTACCAACCTATAAAATAAAGGTAGCATATTATTTATGTTGTTTGGTGAAAGACAAACAAATTAATATGTTAAAAAAGCAATGCTAGAATGTTTTTTTTCAATTCTCCCCCCAGAAAGAGGTAATATGGTATAGACATAACCAAAATAGTTTTGTTAGAAAATGCATAGCATCCCACAAAATCAAGCCCCAGTATATTGCTTACAAGAGAAATAAAAAAAATCAGTGCTGCAAAACAGAATCCCATTGACTTCAATGGGTTCCGTTTAGCATGCGTAACACTTTGAAATCCATGGGAGGCTTTTTAACCCATTGATTTCAATGAGTTACATGCGCTAAACGGAACCCATTGAAGTCAATGGGATTCTGTTTTGCAGCACTGATTCTGACTCGAGTTTACGTGACAGAACCAACGCTGCATTACATTGTGTGAATGCCCCCTAAATCTGGGCAGTACGGCCACATGGCTTATGTACATTCCGTTCCTACTGCATCCAGTTTTGTGCTAAAGAAATGGCTATTTTTGTTTTGTTTTTTGTTGTCACATTCTATGAGCTATAATTTTTTATTTCTCTTGTGAGCAATATACATCGTGTGAATGCCCCCTTAGAATTTACGAAAGAAAAGATATCAGAAGTGACCAACCACTAAACATAGTAGCTACTAAGAAAATAATAAAGAATTTGGTATTGCCAATGTACTTACATATTCACATGTCACCATCCACGGTATGTTCACATCTAGGAAAACTAATGCTCATTACACCCCTTGATAAATTCTTTGAGCGGTGCATTTTTCAAAACGGAGTCAGTCCCTTGGTAATTCCACTTTACAGAGCACCTCAGGTGTTTACACTGGTACTTTAAGGGTCCATTCACACAGAAGAAAATGGTGAGGAATTTGTCCAAATGGGACATCCCCAAGTATCGACAGATGGGTTTTGCGCCGCGCGCTCACTGTACAGCGCCACATTATTCCCTGGTGGGGAGTTTTCGTATTAAATTTTTTTTTTCGTATTACATTTTTTTTTTCATGCCGTCCGTTTCACCATGCCTTGATTAGCACACATACAAATTTTCAGGCAATTCCGTTCATTGGGTCAGCCTGCACACGACTCCAAACACCTGAGGTTATTATATGGCCACCCTGTACAAATAGCACACTGACCTACACCATGGTTGTCTGCAAGTGGCCTTATAAGGAGACAAAATTGGCTGAATCCTTTACAGACAGATAATATCAAGAACGGCATTGATAACAACTGTCCTGCATTGTTCAGAATTAAAGCTAGTAAAATAGTCACCAATGGACTATCGAGTGTGTGCTTCCTGCATAAGGCTAAAGTCCCATATTACAGAAAAGCAGATTTTGTGGCATTCTTTTTTTTTGAGCCAAAATCAAGAGTTGCTTAAAAAGGAATGGGAAATATAAAGGAAGAACTTATACCTCCACTTTTGTTATATCTACTCTTGGCTTTGGCTCCAAAAAAATCTGCAAAATCTACAACAGAACTGCAGTATTTTTGGAACATGGGCCCTTGGTCTGAAACACAACAAATCTAAGAAAATCAGAAGAATCTTATTAGAAAAAATCACTCCTTGCCACTTAATGGCACTGACTGCTAGTATGACCTATACCTATTCCAGTTTATTAGCAATGAAGAGGAATAATGGACTGTATGTTCCAGACTTTATATGGCAATAACTTTGAGATATCATAACTTACATAAGTGATTTTGAGATTGTTTGTTTTTTTCGTGACACATTTTACTTCATGTAAGTGGTAAAAACACTGATCAATATTTTTGTGTTTAAAAAAAAAAAAAAAAAAAAAAAAAGCAATCTGGAGGCAGCACGGTGGCTCAGTGGTTAACACTGCAGCCTTGCAGCGCAGGAGTCCTGAGTTCAAATCCTGCCAGGAACAACATCTGCAAGAAGTTTGTATATTCTCCCTGTGTTTGCGTGGATTTTCTCCCATTTTACAAAGACATACTGATAGGAAAAAAAGTACATTGTGATCCCTATATGGGGCTCACAATCTACATTAAAAAAAAAAAAAAAGGTAATCTGAAAAAAAATTGCAATTTTCAAAATGTGAAATACTTTTTAGACAGTCGTATCACCCAAATACACTATTAAATATTGTCTACCATATCTCTGCTTTATATTGGCATCATCCTTTAATTTATTTTAGAAATTAGAAGGCTTACAACTGTAACAGCGATTTTCCAGATTTACAAGACAATTTCCCAAAATTTTAAGGGACCACTTCAGTGCTTAAGGTCTATATATTAGAAACCCCCCATATATTACCCTGTTTTCAAAACTACACCCCTCAAATAATTCAAAACAGCATTTTGGAATTTTGTTAACCCTTTCCTTTGACAGAAATTAAAACCATATGGAGGTGAAATTTAGACATTTAATTTATTTTCAATAAAACATTCATTTAGCTCTAAAATTAACACATTCACAAGGAGTTAAAGGAGAAAATGCATCTCATAGATTGATATGCAATTTCTCCCAAGCAAAGAAATATGGATGTAAACTGACGACTGGACACACGGCAGCACTTAGAAGAGAGGAAGCGCCACTGGGCGTTTGAAAGGGAGATTTTGCTGGAATAGTTTTCAGATGCCATGTCTCATTTGTGGAGCCCCTAGAGTATCAATACAATGAACACCCCACAAAAGTGACCCCATTTTAAAAACTACACCCCTCACAGAATATATCAAGGAGTATAGTGACCATTTTGACCCCACAGTTGTTTCACAGATTTTATTAATTTTGGAACATGAAAATGAAAACTTACTTTTTTACTGACAAACTGTCAATTTAGCCCCAAACTTTTCATTTTCACAAGGGGATACAGGAGAAAAAGTTCCTCAAAGTTTGTTACACAATTTCTCTGGAACACTGCAACCTTCATTTAGTCACAAATTTTCCATTTTTACAAAGGGTTAAAGAAGAAAAAACACACCACAGTTTGTTAAACAATTTCTGCTGAACACAGGAACACAGGAATACCCCATATGTGGTTGTAAACTGTTGTATGGGTACATGGCTCAGAATAGAATGAGCGCTATTTGGCGTTTGGAGGGCAGATTTTGCTGGAATAGTATTCGGGTGCTTTGTCATGTTTGCAAAGCCCCTAAATTACCAAGACAATGGAAACCACCAAAAAGTGACCCCCATTTTAGAAACTACATCCCTTAAGGAATTTTTCAAGGGGTATTATCATTTTGAGCCCAAGAGTGCTTCCCAAAAATTAATATACAAAATTGAAATTTTTAGAGAAATATGACATTTTAATGGTGCCCATTTTGTGTCATCAGAGACCTGCACTCCTAAAACTATTAAGTGGGCTATCCTGGATACAAAAAAGTTGTATATGTGGGTGTAAACTGCTGCTTGGGCACACAGCAGGGCTCAGAAGGGAAGGGGCACTGTGTTTTTAGCTTCTAGAGTACAAATTTAGAGGGACTTTCTGGACACCATTTTTTTTTTTTTTTTTTTGAAGAACCCCAAAGGTGCCAGTAAATTGGAATTCCCATTTTGAAGGGGCAATTTTAGGGTCTTTGCAAACATGACATGGCGTTCAAAAACCAACAATCTAAATCTGCGTTGTAAAAGCACATAGCGCTCCTTACATCTGTACCTTGCTGTGTGCCCAAACGGCAATGTATGCCCACATGTGTGACACTGTTGTATCTAGGATAATGTACTTAACAATGTAATATGTGGGTATAAACTGCTGAGAAGGAGCGATATTTTGGTTTTTGAAGCACAGTTTAGTTTTTGGACATCATGTCACTTTTGCAGAGACCCTAAATTGCCATTAAAGCGGAATACACAATCACGTGACCCCAGTTTAGAAATTACACCACTGAAGGGATATATCAAGTGGTGTAGTGAGCATGCATTATTTTAATTTCTAGAAGTGAATTTGTGGCTGATATGGAAAAGTGAAAACTGCAATTTTTCCAGAGATACACCATTTTAGTGTTGGATATGTCGCGCCCAGCTTGTGTCAGCAAAGACACACACACTCCAAAAACTGTTAAGTGGGTATCCCAGGCACAATAGCTTTTGGAGCGTTCATCTCTGATATAGGCTGGGCACAACATATTGTGGACTAAAATAACGTATTCCTGGAAAAATTGCCATTTTTACTTTTCCCCATCATCTGCATTTAAATTAATGTAACACTTGGTTGTTAAAAATGCTCACTGTACCCCTGGAAAAATTACTTCATGGGTGTAGTTTCCAAAATGGGGTCACACTTTACTGACATTTCAGAACTCATTAAAAGTGTCATGATGTCCAAAAACCAAAATAACACTCCTTTCCTTCTGTGCCCACCTGTACCCAAACAGCAGTTTAGACACACATATCACATTAAATATATTATTCTGGGTACAATAGCATCATACATGAGGACATAAACAGGTTGGGTTAACAACAGAGCACAGAAGGGAAAGAGCACTGTGTGGCATGTTGTGCACAGTTAGATGTTCTGAGGTTATCTGAATGTCATATCATGTTTGCAGAGCCACTAGGGTACCAGTAAAGTGGCATCCCCTAGGGCAGTGATGGCGAACCTTTTTGAGATTGAGTGCCCAAACTGCAACCCAAAACTCAATAAATTATCGCAGAATGCCAACATGGCAATTTAACCTTAAAACTCTGTGGATCCACAATTGCAGACCCGCAAATTAGTCATGTAAATGGGGCTTTACAGAGCTTGTACTGAAAGGTAAAGATCTGTGCATTTGGTACTTTTGAATAATTAATGTTCACTATTTACACAGATCTGTTTTATAGTGACCGTGCAATGTTATTACGGCCCATACTAATATCACGTCTGCTATACAACAGATACTGTGTGATATAAATAGTGAAGGGCCCGAAGACAGTACAATCTGCCCCACAGTGACAGCACACAGTACAATCTGCCCCACAGTAACCCCCACACAGTACAATCTGCCCCACAGTGGTGCCCACAAAGTACAATCTACCCCACAGTGACCCCCCATAAAGGATTATATATTCCACAGTAGCCCCCCTCCCCACACAGTAATAAATGCTGCACAGTAGTTCCCCCTCTCCACACAGTATTAAATGTTTCACAGTAGCCCCCTCCCCACACAGTATTAAATGCTGCACAGTAGTTCCCCCTCCCCACACAGTATGAAATGTTCCTCAGTAGTCCCCCTCCCCACACAGTACACACACAAATATACTTACCTGAAGATCCACCGGGCATCCTTCTCCTGTTGACTGCAGGCGGTGATGACTTGCGTCATCGCACCGGGGTAGAGGTCACACTCTGTAGTCCATGTAGGCTGTGAGGACCGCGCGGCCTACACTGACAGCTTTCAACTGTTTGTGCATTTGCACATCCAGCTGAAAGCAGTGTTCGCTCACTAACGGGGAATCCTGTACCGGATTCCCCGTTAGTGATTGATTTGGGCGACGGCGTGTGTACCATCACAGGGGACTCTGCGTGCTCACTCTGGCACACGTGCCATAGGTTCACCATCACGGCCCTAGGGAGTGACCTATTTCAAAAAACTGCACCCATCAAAGAATTTATAAAGTGGTGCAATGAATATTAGTTTCCCAGAAGTGAATGCATATCAGATGGTGAATATGTAAGCTTTGCAGAGTAGATTGGGAACACCAAATTCCCTACTATTTCCTCAGTAGCTTCTATAATTTGAAAAGGGGGGGGGTGTCACCCCGTGGGTCACTTCTGGTTTCTTTTTCATTGTAGGCTCTACATCAGGGGGGTACCATGATATACGCTTGCACAGCTTATGCCCGGTTCACACTAGCATCTGGATTCCGCCCGGAAGGAGTCCGCATAAGGACCCCTCTGGACGGAATACAATCACAACTGCATGCGCTGAACAGTTAAAGCACACAGACCTCATAGCCCGTGATTTGGCCATTTTTGAGTTTTTGTCTTCACACTGTACAATTGTATTTATTTTATTTTTCTGGAGATGTATACATAAGGGGGCTTGTTTTTTGGGGTTGAGATGCATTTTGCACTAACACCATTTCTGGGTGCCTATAACTTATTGACTAAATTTTACTAACTCTTGGTGAAGTAAAAAAAAAAAAAAAACATAATTTTTTTCCATGCAGTGTACAGGAAAAGTAGAATGTTACCTTTATTCTGTGGGTAGGTAGACTTACTGCAACATCTGATTTATATTGGGTTCTTTTTATGTGTTACTAATTTTGCAGTACAAAAACCCATTTGAGGACATAAATCAATTATTTTGGCATCACCATCTTCTGAGACATGTAACATTTTTATTTTTCGATTGACAGAGTTGGTTGAGGACTTATTTTTTGCAGGATGGTCCATGCTTTTTATTGGTACTGCTTTGAGGTACATATAAGTTTTTGATCACTTTTTATACTATATTTTGAATGCGAGATGGTTCAAAACCATTACTTCACTGAGTTTTTTTTTCAGTACTACACACTGCAATACACATGTATTGCAGTGTATAGAGCCTATGCTGACTTCCTCCCACCACAGCAGGATCAACCAAGCTTTATTGTCATGCATAATATTACATAATAGACATTGAAATCATGGACAAGTTGGTTTAACATATTTTTAGGCCCTGTGATTGGCTGAATTGGGCTGCCACACTATGGAGCATTATACTGTGTGGGGAGCATTACATTGCGAGAAGCATAAGAAGACATTATGTGTGGATGGCATAATAGGACATTGTATTGTCACTTAAAGGGGGCACAGCATAAAAACAAGGAAGTGTGGCCTGAAAACATATCTGCAACAATTCTTTCTTCCCTGAATTCATTTTCCAAAAGTTGCCAAGAATGTTCACCTCTGATGGAAACTTACATAGCGTTCATAATAGATGAGATTGTATGAAGACACAGGTCCATCAAGTCTAACCTATAATGCTACAATGCCCCACTGCTCTTACAGTAAAGAATCTCTGTATACGTTGCTAGGGAAATGTTCCCTCCACTAAGCATAGAGGATGTCCCCTTGCTATAGTCACTGGCCACTCCACTCAGCAGCTACCAAAGAATAGAGGGAACATTGTTGCAGGGCCTTGGCAGATCCATATTAGCAATTCCAGTGACTTGTTTCATCACTAATGTTTATATAAGGTGTGTTAGGCAGTCCTCTGTTGTCAGCAGCTAGTTATCACCCCTTGCTTCCTTTAAAGCTCCCACTGGTCACTGTGAAACCAGAGACTGTGTACTGTTCTATAAAAAATGGGTATCTATCAAGTATATAGATATGCAGCATTAGGGTTTATGATGTAGGATTTTGGGTTACCATGTACTGCACTGTAAGTGTGAAATAGAACAAATTTATGTGTATATTTTTTCTTCTTGCTAAAGGACAGTTAAAAAACACAACCTACATCACAGGCTTGTTAGTTGGCATGCTCTGGGAAAACCAAAGTCACTGTAACCCCCCTCCATCACCCACAAATGCACATTTGATAGCTTGTTTCTTCAGGCACAGTTAAACTCTGGTGGGGCCTCCTGCATGGTCCAAATCAGTGGCCTCAGACCAAAAACTGGGCTGTGTCACCAAATAAAGGATTGTGGCTTTGTTGATAGCTGGTTAACTAAAAGTTTGGTTTAGAAAAATGCGTCTTGCCTGCCTGTCAATTTATCATGCTAGTACCTGCATACATGTGAATGTTCCCAGAGGTCATTTATTACTTTGCAAATACAATAAAAATGTATTGTTTACCGTATTTGGATTTTTTATTTAAAACATACACCGCCTGCACAAAGGCTTGGCTTGGGGTTCGGCAAAGGTGTGAGTGTGGGGGGTAGGAGGCGGTTGGCAAACAAGTCCAGGTGGGCCCCCAGCTCAGGTATACCAATATTATCACTATACAGTAATCGTATAGTGGCAGATACCAACTCTATACAGGGCTCTGCAGGCCATATAGGTGAATGATCCTTACCCACATTGTCTTCATCTACATAAAGTCTCCATCCTGCTGCTTCCCAATTATAAAATATATCTCTGTTTACATTGTATAATTTATTTCATAGCAGCCAATACGATGTAACTACAGCCTATATACTTCTATGTCACAAGGCTGTAATTAAATTGCATGGTGTGATGTAAATAAGGGCTCGTTCACATCTGCGGCCGGGGTCTCCGTTCTGCAGGTTTCCGTTTCCTGCACAAAACTGGGCAGGAGACAGAAACCTGCAGGCATTTTTCAAACCCATTCATTTGAAAGGGTTTGAAAAGTGTCCGGCCGTGAGTGCCCGTGAGCATTTTATGCTCTCCGCGGCGAAACCCTTCTTTTTAAACCGGCCACAAAGTCGGACATGTAGTACTCTGTGTTCAGTTTAAAAAAAAAATGGTTTTGCCACAGAGAGCATAAAACGATCACGGGCGCTCACTGCCAGTCACGGTCTAACAGGTTTCTGTCTTCTGTCTGCAGAAGACGGAAACCTGATAACAGAGATCCGAACGCTGGTGTGAACCCAGCGTAAGTGCCATGGCCTCTTCAAACTTCTGATCAGTGGGAAGTGCACTGATCTCTTCTGCTAGGTACAAACCTGCGTTCGGGTTTACATTTGAGGGGTCAGCTTAGGGACCCCATGACCTAATCCACTTAAAAAAGCAAATAGCCATGGACTATAACGTAATCCGCCAGGTTTCTGAAGGTTTGAACCCAAAAAGGGCAGAAAAATGTGGAGAGAAAAATCCTGCTGGCAGAACTTTTCTCTCCACATTTTTAAAGCGGAATGGGGAATGGAAACTCCAAGTGGAGACAGGGTGCAGATGTGAATCCAGCCTTATTGATGATCTATCCTGAGAATAGACCCTCAATAAAAATGAGCTGGAGACCCCTTTAATAAAACCATCTTAAATAAAATACTTGGAGGGGGCCACACGGTGGCTCAGTGATTAGCACTGCAGCCTTGCAGTGCTGGAGTCCTGGTGTTCAAATCCCACCAAGGCCAAAAAAAGCATCTGCAAGGAGTTTGTATGTTCTCCCTGTGTTTGCATGGATTTCCATCCCATATTCCAAAGACATACTGATGGGGGGGGGGGAGTACATTGCGAGCTCTATGTGGGGCTCACAATCTACGTTAAAAAAAAAAAAATACTTTGCCAAGTCTACACATACAACATTTTTAACGGACAGAAATAAAAGAGGAAACACTTTCTTTTTTGTCTGTAACAACAAAGCACAGCACAGCTTTTATTTTGTATTTTGGTTTTCACCCTTTCTCGCTCTATAAAGATTATATTCATCATGATCAAGGGGCAGATAATGTTTCTTAACGATTACAATATGTCACTGGCAAAAGCCTGGCTGATGCACACACTGCCAGGGATGGATAACTCTGACTGGTAGTTTAACTCTTTTCATGCTGTGAACAATGGCAACTGTGACATTTAAAGTGGCTAGACAGAAGGAAGACGTTCCCTTTCCCAGCCTATCTGTTCCCGTTGTGTTATCCTGCAATGCCATGGATAGAAGCCTATTAGCCAGAGTCTGGGTCCAATAGACTGGAAGTTTGTGTTAGGCTTTATTCAGATCACGTTTTATACATCCCTTTAATGGATGTAAAATATGGATTGAAATAGATGATCACGGAGTACGACGGACCCAGGTGGCTATAATGGATTCTGTTGGATGTCCGTCGTCATAAAATTGGTGGAGAAAACAGTACTCCGTGCAGGACTTTTTCCTCCACAAATCTTTGGTAGACACTGTGACAAAGTCTCCAAAGGAGATTTTGCAGATGTGAACGTAGTCTTAGATGCTTGGAAAAGTGAGAAGTTAAAGATATCTGCATTCCAAAATTGATAACCAAGTCACAGCTGGAAAAAGTAGCCATGTTGGTCCAATCCAGATGGAAGAGACGTCTCAAAGACAAAAAAGAGAGAAAACACTGAGCGGCCCGTAGAGTAGTATTGTAAGAGACAACGATGGTGGAACACGACTAGGCTGTCTTTGGAAACAAAACCATGTGTGGAGGATGAACTCAAACCCAACCATCTGCATGGATTTGTTTGCACCTGAGGAAGGGCGGAGTTGATGCCCAAAACGCGTAGTGCTATAATCATTCAATAAAGTCGTTTTTCTTCTCACCTGTCGAGCGCGGTTTCCTTACCACTGGTTCATTCATTTTGGTCTGGTACTGGTCCTTTACAGATGGAAGAGACGGGAATTGTGAACGATTACAGTCAAAGATGACTCTATAAATCATTACATTTTTCCCATACTGTTCTCTCTCAGAATCTGTAGAGCCCTGTAAATATCTGATATCTTTCACTTTATTGTTACTGTACAGTGATGATATTGGTACACCTGAACCCCTAGCTAACCCTCTGCTATTATGTATTATTTCAGATAAAGAGGCATCTATGGAGAGTGTTTGCCCTTTGCATAGGTGGTGTTTTTTCTGACTGCCACCATCTATTTCTGTTTTTATCCTTTTTACGTGTGTATGTATATACAATCCTTTTTTTTACACTGTAAATAGTACATAAACCATACACTATATATTAAATATGTTAAAAGGTATAAATAATGTTTAGGATGGATGTTCTTAGTAAAAAAAAAAACTAAACAATGGACACAATCTGAAATTAGTTGGAGGAGGATCAGAAGCAATGTCAGGAAATTATTACACACAAAGTAAGAGAAGTCAGCAGCAGTGTCACATGTCACCCAGTGCTTGCCTCAGAAGGTAGGCTTCTGGGTGTTTCCAGACTCCAGAGGAAGCTGCTATAATACATAATTGGTATCTCTGTAAGCCCAGGGTATGTCTCTTTTATGTAGAAGGTTGAGCGCTGTCAGTACTAATCCATGTACAGTGACAGCACTATTCACCAGAGCTGAAAGACTGAAATATACTAAATTGACAGAAAGTTCATAAGGAATGTATAGTAGATGCCATATTCTTTGCGGAGCAGAGTAGAGCTCACCTCATAGGCAGTTATTATTACTGTAATATTGTACAGTACATATTGTCTAAGCATGTGTTGTTTACTCACTGCGGTGCATAACCAGACATAACCCTGATCAAACAATTAAAATAATGAATCCCGCGGTTCACACGGAAACTCGCTCACCACAATGTACATTCCCACAATGTACTTTGCTTACAACTAACAAATGAACACTTAATTTCATTTCTTGACATGTATCGGTAACATTTTACATACAATGGAACTGCACTTTATATGTACATAGTATATATGGGGGAAAAAATCCACAATTAAGGGGTTGCCCTGCCAATACAGAAAGATGTCTCCAGAAATACAGTCTGACTAAAATACTAATTAAGACTATAATTAAGGCAATTAAAAAAAACTCTGAAGAAAAAAAATACAGTAAATACACTTTTGCTTTTCTTTTCTGCAGTGTTTTTCATTGTTATCCTATTAATATTATAAAGATGTTTGTTCCTCAATCACGCAAAACCCGCTCCACCGATTTGGCTGAAATTTTCCACAAACATACTCACTACACTCGATTGTGCAATAGGCTACTTTTCGTCACAATAGCGCACATACGTTTGTGCCAGGACCCCCACAAAACCCAAACTCACACCACCATCTCTGCAATCTCACACAGTTTGGACCATAGCAAGCCACAAAATTCATATTGCCGTCTACAGCCTAGCCCCTAACCCCACACAATCACATATACATATACTTTACCACTTTGCCCCTCACCTTAACGATACTCCAAGAGGCTCTCTTTAACGCTCCGGAGCAGCCATGTTTGCCGACCCCCACTGCTCTGACAATCCGCAACACCGCCCACCCATGTCAATACCCCTAGGTGGTCTAATAAATGCAAAAACCAAAAAAAAAAGGAAAAAAAAAATACAAAATAAAAAGTATTACAAATTCAAATCCCCTCCCTTTCCCTAGAACACATATAAAAGTAGTTAAATACTGTGAAACACATACATGTTAGGTATCCCTGTGTCCGAAATCGCCCGCTCTACAAAGCTATACAAATATTTTGCCTGGATGCTTAACGCGGTAGCGGCAAACATACTGAAAAGTCCAAAACCGCTGTTTTTTCACTATTTTCATTATCATACAAATATCAATCAATAGTGATCAAACCAATAGCATTTCCCGAAAATGCAACAACTAAACACTACACCCGGCCCCGCAAAAAAAGACATCCCCCGACACAGACAAATAAAAAAAGTGACTGCTGTCAGAATATGGCAACTTTTACAAACAAAAAAATGTCAACACACTACTGGCAGAAAATAACAAATCATATAATGTCGTATATCGAGGTCTATTAACTTCAAATCCCTCTGTCCCAAAGACACTATGTACAGTTTATAACAACACCGTATAGCAGCTCAAATACAAATTAACTTCAACACAAAAGTCTCCCGTATTCTCTGGATTATAGCAAAAACAAGATACAAAGTTACATTTCATATCCCTTACCTTATACACAGTACGAAAACCTTACCCGCGCCTGTAAATACCCACTTCTACAATCACCGCAGACGAAGTTGCGGGTACCAGCTAGTTAATCATATAGGAAAAACAATTCTGTTTCTTCAGCTAAAATTGATGCAGCTTTTTTTTTTTTGCCGCAATTTGTCGATGAGATTAACCAAGATCTCATTCACTTTGCTTGTACTGTAAGACACAGCATTTTTTTTTTCGCAGCAAAGGTTCTTACAGTAAATTCTCCCAGTGCACTGAAGAATATAATATCTGTGAAGCTCGGTCACGCTTGATTCATTGGGGAAACTCCCCCCGAGTTTGAGTAATTTATCAAGACTCGTTTCAAAATGAATCTTACACCGGACTTCAGCTATAATTCTCTCCAGTTTATAGTGTAAATGATAGTAAATATGCTTGGTTGATGGTGGCCACATCCCCCTCCGCTGCGAAGCTCCACCTCCAACATGCTCACTTATCAAAAACATGACATGTAGAACAAAATAATCTAACATTTTTGGTACTACTTTTTAACTCCATTTCTGGTGTAAATCCTGTCAGATGTTCCCCCACTGAATTAAGGCCTTGTTAATATCTGCTTTGGTAATCCATTCGGGGGGGTCCTCATGTGTACTCCAAACCTCATGTGTACTCCAATACCAAACGCACTGGCAAGCAGTGCGCTAGTGAAAGCACACAGATCTTATAGATCAGGGGTAGGCAACCTTTTTTGTTCGGCGTGCCGATTTAAATTAAAAAATCAAAGATGAGGTCCTCGGAGTGCCGGGCAATAATTGTAAAGCTGACGACACCTACACTAAAGTCATATAGCACAAACCACAACATAGGGGTGCTCTCATACGCTGTGTCATACGCTCCACGCCACATGCGCTTACCACTATTTGCCTGGATACACATGTTCTTTTCCTTTAGAAGCAATGTAAGTACATGCGTAACCCACAATTAGTGGTAATGTATGTGACTGGGAGCAGTGTAAGGTCTTACCTGTAAAGAGCTGACACACAATGTACCTGTATGCTCCATCCAGTCCTTGGCCGTTAGTAACTTCAGTTTTCTGTAAGGGAGCGTTCACACTACCGTCTGTGTCCGACAGCTAGTGTCCGCTGCTAATGTCTGTTCAAAATCTTGCACGGACATTAGCATCGGACACTAGCTGTGTCCGTGACATTTTGCATTGATTTAAATGGACACCGGGTGCGTTCTTTTACTGTCCGTGCCTGTCCTTAACTGTCCGTTCTCAAAGATGTCCGACTTTTCAAGCGGACAGCAAAACCCGATATGTAGGTTTTTCTGTCCTCTTGAAAAGTCGGACATCTTTGGGAACGGACAGTTAAGGACACCCACGAACAGTAAACGAACGCACCCGATGTCCATTTAAATCAATGCAAAATGTCACGGACACAGCTAGTGTCCGCTGCTAATGTCCACACAAGATTTTGAACAGACATTAGCAGCGGACATTGCCTGACGGACACAGACGGTAGTGTGAACGCTCCCTAAGTGAAACGCAGATTAATTTGTCACTTTTAGTTCCTGGCGGTGCAGTAACAGCAAAACCCCAGCCAGGAATAAATGGGTGTCACACTTTCAACAAAGTGGCCGCACTGGTGCCCAGGAACTGGATTTGGCTTTAATTGCATCTAGTTACAGTGTCACCACCCAATAGAATCACACTAAGGCTGAAGCCCCACATTACAAAAATGCTGCTTTTTTATTGCAGATTTAGCTGCGGGGTTTTTTTACGTCAAAGCCAAGAATGGCTAGAAAACGAATGGGAAATATATAGGAAGCTTCTTATATGTCTCCCTCCTGCTCAATCTACTCCTGGCTTCGACTCAAAAAAAAACTGCAAAATCTGCAACGAAAAAAAGCTGTTTCTGCAACGTGGGGCTTTAGCCTAAGGCCCCCGCGTTGTTGGAACACAGCTTTTTTTGTTACATATTTTGCTGCGTTTTTCTGAGCTTGAGCCAGGAGTAGATTAAGCAGAAGGGAAACGTATAAGAAGCTTCCTATATATTTCCCATTCCTTCTGTAGCCATTTTTAGCTTTGGTTGAAATAAACCGCATCAAAATCTGCAACAAAAATGCTGCGTTTCTGCAATGTGGGGCCTCAGCCTTACGCCTCCTGCATACAAATGGCACGCATGTGGTTTTCACTGACCTATACATTAAAAATGAATTGACAGGGCTGCAAATGCAGACAGATATAGGGTATGTATAGGACAGATATAGGGGATGTATAGGACAGATATAGGGGACGTATAGGACAGATATAGGGGACGTATAGGACAGATATAGGGTATGTATAGGGCAGATATAGGAGACGTATAGGACTGATATAGGGTACGTATAGGACTGATATAGGGTATGTATAGGACACATATAGGGGATGTATAGGACACATATAGGACCTGCTCAATAGTTTTCAGCTCTTCAATTTGGCCCAGATACACAGCCACAAAAAGAATGGCTGTATATATGGGTCAATTGAAATATATAGGTCTGTACTTTTATCCACAGTTGTAGATAGAGTCTGGTCATGTGCATTGCAGGTTAACTCAATGTGCCTCATATTAAGAGCAGTTAAACCCATCATGTCCCTCACATTAACCCCCTGTGTGCTTTACATAAGGGACACTGATATGTGAGACATATGGAGGTAATAAGTGAATATCTTCATTATATAGGTCCTTTATTAGTACCCCCATATGTCTCACACATCAGTAACCCTTATGTGAGCCACACAGGGTTAATGTGAGGGACATGATGGGGTTAACTGCTATTAATGTGAGGCACATGGAGTTACTAAAACTAAAGTAATAACCCCAAATGCCTGACATTAATAAGAATAGTTAGTAACACATGTACCTGGTGTTTTTACTTTCACTTTGCTCCCCAGGTGCTTCCTCTCCTCCTCAGGGCTGCAGACGGCAGGAGCTCCTCATGTAACAGCAGGTCCAGGGAGCCCTTATCCTGTGCAGTGAGAGGCTCACCTCTGATTGGTGGCAGGGAGAGAAGGGGGCGTGTCCTACACTGCAGCTCTATAGCAGAGCACTGAAGGGACGCTGTCTCTCTCTCAATTTGTATGAAAGTTGCAGGCTGGCTGCCGTGCCAGCAAAATATGCCTCGCGTGCCAGTCTTGGCACGCGTGCCAGGGGTTGCCGACCCCTGTTATAGACTATAATGGGGTCCGTGTGCTTGCCGTGAAATCTCTGCACGAATCATGCGGACAGGAGAGTACTTCACAGTCTACTTTCCTGTCCACATGACTAGTGCGGCAATCTCGCGGCAAGCACACAGACCCCATTATAGTCTATGGGGTCCGTGTGCTTTCACTTCACACCGCTTGCAAATGCGTTCAGTAGTCCGTTCAGGGGTCTCCATGCTGATTCCTCGAACGGATTACCAAACACAGATGTGTAAGTTTCTGTTATAGGGTTCATAAAGGAAGCCTCAACTCCCTTCCAGACCACCATTGCCTGACACATCCCATTAAGTTATAATAGGTCCACAGGATTTTGCAGATGAATTAGACTTTAACCACTTCAGGACCGCCCATTGGTATATACGTCCAGAGAGTGGTTGCCTTGTTCTGCAAGGACGTTCTGGTACATCCAAGGAGTTTTTAGCAGCTGAACAAAATTGTGCAGCTTTTGAATTGGGGAGACAGCTGTAATTACGGTAAGAGCTCCCATAAAGAAGGCAGTTAAGGTTTATTACCATCCCTGCCTTCCTGATCGCTGTGTACACAGTGCTCAATGAGCGCTGTATACAAAGCAATGGGCGCCGCCATAATGTGGCTCCCCCAGCGGTCACATGATCTGCCGGGATCAGAGTCTGTAAGAGCTGCTGGGTACTACAGGACCCAGATCAGCTCTAAAGTTATGGGCAGGGGGCTGTATTCCTCCTGTAACTGGGGTTAAATGTACCAGCCTAGTTACAGGGGAAATCAGGCTCCCCCACCAAGAAAAAATAGAAAGGTAAAAAAAAAATTTTAAATAAAATTTAAAAAATCAATAATAATAATAGTAATATTACGTCAATAACATGCCCTTATTACAGGTTCTAGCCCCAACTCGATGACACCATAAAAATATAAAAATGACCGTAACGGAAAGGAAAAACTATTTTATAAAGTTTTTTAGTAGCACTTTGTGTTATTAAATAAAAAAAATAAAAGTGAAAAATAACGTTTTCCCTCCTCTTTTGTTTACATTTTCCCAGATATAAAAAAAAAATTAAAACACATGCAAAAATAAAAACAACATAAAAGTAAAGCCCCATGTGTCACTGAAAAAAGACGCAGAAATTAGTTGACTATCGCAAATGATAAAAATGTTATAGCCCTAAAAACTGCAGATACAAGAACCTGGAAAAGGTGTCTGGTCCTGAACCACATACGGCCCGGTACGTTTTTTTGGCCCGGACGTTAGTGGTTACATAAAAATCTGATTTTATCAAATAAATATCTTATACTTGACTCTGACCAATACGGTCATGAACGGACGGCGGTAACAGTCCACAATCAATGCACTTTTATGAGCCATAAAAATGGATAGACGCCATATTTACATCCCTATGATGCTTATACATGAGGTTTCCCCCCCATACAAACCATTCTTCTGTGCCTACCCCTATGTCAGGTTGCATTAAACCCCCCAGAGGTTAGAGCCCCTCCGGACACCCGGACCGGTGTGAGTTGTCTCTCTCCCCTCGGCCATGCTTGGTCTCTTACCTCTCCTTTCTAGTCCTTTTGTCGGCCCAGCTGATGATTCCTTTACGGCCCGGGGGTCCTGCCTCCCCAGCTGAGGGGCTCTTGTTGTCACCCTCGCTTCTCGTTCTGGGCTTCTCCTTTAAATTGCTGTCACTCCTGGAGAAGAATCGGAGCAGTCTCTTCTTCAGCCCCTGCTTCTTTCCGCTGGAGGAGTCCGATGCTGGAGTTGACATTGTGGCGGGGGGTTCGTAGTCCACCAGAGACTTGGGGTCCCTCGGTTCAGGCAGACGGAGGACGTGGTGGTGGTGGAGGGAGGCTGCCTGAACCCCGGGGCTGGAGGAGAAGTATGCAGGCAGGAGACGCTCACCTGACTCCTCAGGCTGTGACTGTCACATGGGACACCGGCGGCAGATAGACAGGTGCGAGGCGCTGAGGAGAGGGACACCCTTTCACTGCCGCTGCTGTCAGGGCGTGGGCTGAGGCTGGAAGTGTCCAGTGAGGGTCCAGTGGCTGCTGGTCAGAGCCACGACGTCCAAAGCGGGAAAATCCGGATGTAAATGACATATCATGTTCGTGCACATATATAGGTGTCATTCACCAGTATGTCTATTTATTTATTTATACTATGTATACAATGATACTGATGGGTTTTAACCCTAAAACCGCTGCAATGAACAAACAATTTTTTTTACCACTAATCTGAAATCTGAAGATTTGCCAACAATATTCTAATGTACAGAAACAGCGTCCAGCAATATATAACTCCACTTATATATGTATAGGACACCTCGTCCCCGTACGCCCGTCTTCTAGAAAGTCACACATATTGCTGCTAATGCCACTTGCTCAACTTGTGACTTTTTGGCAGTTTTGCGCACTTTTCTAAGAATGTGGGTTTGGTGAAGTACAATTATTGTAATTTACAACCAGTGAAATGCCGTACATTACGTAACCTCCTCGCTTACATAGACTCCAGCACATGTAGCGCCTGAGCTGTGCCATAGTTATTGAAGGGAGTCTGTCAGCAGTAATAAGCCTAATACCAATTTTCGGAGGAGGGGATTCTACACTGTTTTATATTATTGCTTGTAAAGCATCATGACGTTCATCCTTTTTTAATATTTTTTTTGGCATTTTTTCATGTATGCGCAGATTTTCACACTCACACCTTTCTCACTTTTTGTTATAGACAAGTCTGCGGAAAACACATGAAAAATCATCATTTCCAGAGAATGCTGCATTTTGCAAAGGAGACCATTGACCCAAAAAACCTAATCTTCTTAAAATAGCGCTTACCTTAGGAAACCTGCAGACCCCATAGACTATAAAAGGGGTCCGCCTGTGTTCCGCCCAAAACGGGTGAAAAATGAGGAGAGAAAAGCGCTGCTTGCAGCACTTTTCTGTCTCCCTTTTTCATGCGCAGAGGGGAATGGAATACCCGAACGTAGTGGTGGTGTGAACCCAGCCTAACGCTAGGTTCACACCTGCGTTCTACTCTCCGTTCTGTGCTTTCCGTCTTCTGCATGCCAGAAGACGGAAAGCACAGACCGGGTCCGGCCGTGAGCGGCGGTGAGCGTTTTATGCTCTCCGCCGTGAAACCGGATTTTTTAATCCGGACACAGAGTACTGCATGTCCGACTCTGTGTCCGGATTAAAAAACCCGGTTTCGCGGCGGAGAGCTCAAAGCTCTCACCGCCGCTCACGGCCGGACATCTTTCTCACCCATTCAAATGAATGGGTGAGAAAGACTCCTGCAGGTTTCCGTCTCCTGCCTCTGTTTTATGCAGGAAATGGAAACCTGCATTACGGAGAGGACAACGCAGATGTGAATGAGCCCTTAGCCGTAATCATATTATTATTCCTGTCCCTGGTAGCTGATTCTTCTTCCAAATATGTTGCACATCTCATGTATATAGAATATTGTGTGGCTGTACCTCTACCCTCACCAAAATACCTAACCTACCACAATAAAGTTTAGAGTAAATTCAGTGGGGTCCTAAAGTGTGCACATACGTATTTAACTAACACTATTGAGTCTAGATGATGAGAATTCACTTGTAAATCTATCTTCAGTAGGTCATAAACATATATCCACTGGGTAGGGTAATTCGTAGGTTAGTAGTCGTTCAACCTCACTAAACACTATTTGGGCAGTCACAGATACAAGCTATCCATCCATTCAATTCTATGAGACTGCTGAATATTGTCAAACTAAGATGAATGGAGCAGTAAAAGAAAAATGGCAAAACACACCGTACATTTTTTTTAATGGGAATCAGATGTATGCAACTGCAGAATGGTTTTCAAGCAGTCCCATGGTATGCAATTATGTGTACAACCGACTATTGTTTCTTTCTCTGAACACACATAAACTCACTCAGGAAAGGGTTTCCAAAGTTTTACCATATAAGGATGATTTGTGCTCCAGGTTAAATAAAGGAGAAAATGTTATCGTATCATAGATTCACATATCCCAGTGTAACCCTGGGCGGTATTTACTAGAGACTTTACTAGAAAGAAATTCAGCTCCTCACAGTGGGATGTAAATTTGCATGGCAGAATTTTAAAAGCTGATGAGAAATAACTGCAGGCAATGCATGTAAATAATGTGTGACCTTAGTGTGACATGCTAATAAAATTTAGAGGGAATATGTCAGACAGCCCCCATCCCTCTTATATTAACTGTGTACAGAGGGCAAAATACACATCCACTTAAAGAGGACCTTTCATGGATTTGGGCACATGCGGTGTTATATACCGCTGGAAAGCCAACAGTGCGCTGAATTCATCTGTGCCCCGGGTGAAGAGCTATTGGTTCCAGTACCGTAGCTCTTCACAGTCAGAAAGGCGTTTCTGACACTGTCAGAAATTTCCTTCTCCACAGCAACGTCTATAGCACTGTACTGTTTGAGCGGGGAGGAACTCCCCCCTCCCCTCCTGATAATATTCGTCTATGGATGAGCACTGTGAGGAGAGGGAGGGGGCGTTCCGCCCCGCTCACACTGTACAGCGTTATAGGTGCTGTTGTGGAGAAGGACATTCCTGACAGTGAATTCAGCGCACTGTCGGCTTTCAAGTGGTGTATATAACACCGCATGTGCCCAAATCCATGAAAGGTCCTCTTTAAAAGGGGTGTCCGGGATAACTAGAAATCCCAACACTAATCTAAACACCCACCCCGTCCTTCTTTCTAAATAACATTAGCAAACAAAAATGGATAGTTACACATATCCCTGGGGCAGTCATATGACCACCCCAGGGATATTTTCTGATTATCCGGTGAAGATCCGTTTCCCCATTTTCGGAAATGGATCTTCACTACTACTCCCCCCATCCATCCCATTATACTTACCATCAAGGCTTCTTCTAGTGAGACAGCTCCTCCCTTTGTAATGATTCTGTCTATGTGCATTCTTCTCCACTGTGCGCGCCGTTGCTGGTAATTCACCTCTTCTGCGTGTCCCCACATGCGCAGTAGAGGTGGATCATCAGTAGAGAAGACTGAATCAGTACATGAGGAGGCGGGGCCATCTCATAGGAAGAAGCATGGAGGGTAAGCATGTAATATAGGTCTGGGGTTGGGCTGAGTAGGTAGGGAAGGGTGGGATAGGTAGAGAGACAGAGAGGGGGTGTTTGGGAGAGGGGAAGAGAGGAAGTAGGGGAGAGTAAGGTTGGAGGGGTTAGTGTGGGAGTTACATAGCAGGAAGCTGAAGTATGTAAACAAAAGTGGGAGACACCAGCAGCTCCCAGAGACACCCAAAAAACACTCAAAACACAGATAAAGGGATATGGGTGTATTTATTAACCCATTAATAGCAATACCAGACATTTAAAAACAAAACAAAACATTTTTTGCCTGGAAAAGCCCTTTAAAACTCTCTTGTGCGGTCCTCTTTCCCTCAGCTAGATGTGGTGAGGCTCACATGACCGCTGAGACCACTAATGGATCTCAACAAAGTAACCACATATGTCACCAGTTCCTTACCAGTGACCATTGGAGTCACTGAACGGTCTCAGTGATTATGTGAGCCTCTCTTTTCCCATTTGGACAAGTCCCACTATGTAAGGTAAAGTGGACCAGGACATAACCACGCAATGTAGTATTGGGGATAGTTAAGCATGCCTTTTTTGTTATTGTTTTACTCTTACCCTAGACACTCCTGAGTTTTCTGTAATGCATGGACAATCCTGTTATTATAGTTGGAAAGTCTCATTATGTACAGTCAGTCCTGGTAGTCAGTTCACAGGCCTATCCTCAGTGATCTAAGGTAGTAAAAATGAATGCCTCTCCCCATTAAAAAGACTGAGATGTTTACAGTGGGCCTTCTGTGCTTGAAACTAGTCATGTTGTTTCTTTTGGTTCTTTTATTTTGGGGAAGTATTCAGAAAGCACAAACGAAGGTTAAGAAGACACTCAACATAGAAAAATACAAAAAATCTTTATTAATAATAAAAAAATTACATAAATATATTAAGACAGACAGACAGAGAGGAATCTAACCACACAGGGAAACATACCGAGTCAGCTAGATAGAATACACACCTCAAACTCAACTGCCATTCAAATAGTAATTATATCAACCATAATAAGGGCTACCATCATATATTTACAGGTCCACAACTGTTTATGGATGCAGAGCCATACATTGTATGGTGTACAGTGTATAAGAATGGGTTACCAGGTAGTAATGTAAATAGCCAAAAAGGCATTCAGGCATAGATCAACCTCACATTAATAAATCACAAAGTGATTTGTAATCCTATCCTACTAATATCCTAGCCTACTAACGAAAGTTTGTGTGTTTGGATGTTTGTTACTCAATCATGCAAAACGGCTAAACGGATTTGGATAAAATTTGGCACATAGATAGTTTGTAACCTTGATTAAAACATAGGATACTTTTTATCCCAGAAAATGACACAGCTTCACGATGTTATGGATTTATGTTCACATACTACAGTGTATTACATTATATGTGTATTATATTATACAAATAATCTATTTCAATTCTATGTGAATAAATGGCAAAAATAATAAAATAATAAATTTTTATTGATATGCGTAAAAAAATGTATATCCTGGGTATAAATATATTAAATTTACTAAAATATTCTCTCCAGATAGTGTATTGGTGTCTTTTTTGGTTGATGTTCAGAATGACATACTATTCTACCATTCCCATTCCAAAAAGACCTCCAAAACCCAAAAGCAACATATACCTGGGATCCCAAGTCTTTGGTATTCCCCAGTCCTGAAGTTTGCCCTAGGAGAGATGACTAATATTGCACCAACGGCTGGCTGTATCTCAAATGGCAAAGAGATGACTTATAGCCCATTACATTAATGCAAAAAACACTGTAACACCGTAGCTGCTACATATCTCGCACCTGTAAACAACTCAATGAATGTTTTGAGTTGTATTAGAAAGCCTGTTGCAACATCATCACAGATGGACCCTCTATTGATGAACTAGAGACGCCCTCTGCAACAAACTATCACTTGACCCAACTTGACCCATGGTCATGCAGATAAATAGATCAGAGGACATATATACAAGGGTGTCATAGACTTAACCTCTCCCTGTTGCTACTACAGCGCTGTAATGATATAATGCCACCACGGCACCCACAACTACGTCTCAACGCGTTTCGCTTTGCATTGGCAGAGCTCCTCAGGAGACTATTGCTGTATAGCTGGTCAGATATTAATACAACCGCCCATTTCCCTGATAACAGCAGTGAAAACCGCTTTTCCCCACACCTCCGTGGTAGGTGTGAGTACTGAATGGTAGCCCATACACTGCTGTTGTAGCAGCTTATCTCAGCTTCTGATAAAGCCAGGTCTGTTATCTCTCTGTGTAAACACTCAGCTAACCCTCAGTGGATTGTGTACATGCATTTGCATATTATCTGATCTCCTCCAGGCAGTGCTGACACACTGACATGGGAAAACACCTTTAGTCCAAATTGACAGTTTGCCAATTTTAAACATGCCGAGAAAACGAGAGCTATAAAGGTAGCCAGAAGTCACAGAGCTCTCCATAATTGGAGCTGAGGGGGATCATTGATGCCAACAACACCCTCATTATATGGCGTCCCAGCGAGGTGCTGAGATGCTGAAACAATCCCAGGCACAGTGCAAGGACCAAGTTCAGCGGCATGCCAGCTTGAGAGCTGCCAAAAGGCTGGAGCATGCGGATCATCAACACCAACAGCTTGCTCATTATATGGCTTCCCAGAGAGCTGCTGAGATGCCGGAACAATCACAGGCACAGTGTAAGGAACGAGTTCAGCGGCAGGCCAGCTTGACAACTGTCGAAACGCCGAAGCAGGCGCATCATCAACGCCAATAACACACTCATCGTATAGCGTCCCAGTGAGCTGCTGAGATGCCGGAACAATCACAGGCATGATGAGAGGAACATGTTCAGCAGCAGGCCAGCTTGGGGGCTGCCGAAATGCTGGAACAGGCAAATCATTGATGGCAGCAATTTGCTGAATATAGGCAGATCATTGACGCCAACAATACGCAGACGAAGTCGCAGGCAGAGGCTAGTATTATATAATGCAATGATCAAACCAAATATATCGCCTATAGTAACTCATTCTATAACAGGAAAAACATAGACAAAGATGACCCATAAGAACCGGTCTAGAAAGTGTCAAATAACAATAAAGCATGCACAAATACCAGAACCTGTATTGTGTTGTACAGTCCTATGAAAAAGTTTGGGCACCCCTATTAATCTTAATCATTTTTAGTTCTAAATATTTTGGTGTTTATAACAGCCATTTCAGTTTGATATATCTAATAACTGATGGACACAGTAATATTTCAGGATTGAAATGAGGTTTATTGTACTAACAGAAAATGTGCAATATGCATTAAACCAAAATTTGACCGGTGCAAAAGTATGGGCACCTCAACAGAAAAGTGACATTAATATTTAGTAGATCCTCCTTTTGCAAAGATAACAGCCTCTAGTCGCTTCCTGTAGCTTTTAATCAGTTCCTGGATCCTGGATAAAGGTATTTTGGACAAACAATTCAAGTTCAGTTAAGTTAGATGGTCGCCGAGCATGGACAGCCCGCTTCAAATCATCCCACAGATGTTCAATGATATTCAGGTCTGGGGACTGGGATGGCCATTCCAGAACATTGTAATTGTTCCTCTGCATGAATGCCTGAGGATTTGGAGCGGTGTTTTGGATCATTGTCTTGCTGAAATATCCATCCCCGGCGTAACTTCAACTTCGTCACTGATTCCTGAACATTATTCTCAAGAATCTGCTGATACTGAGTGGAATCCATGCGACTCTCAACTTTAACAAGATTCCCGATGCCGGCATTGGCCACACAGCCCCAAAGCATGATGGAACCTCCACCAAATTTTCCAGTGGGTAGCATGTGTTTTTCTTGGAATGCTGTTTCTTTTTGGACGCCATGCATAACGCCTTTTTTTTATAACCAAACAACTCAATTTTTGTTTCCAAAATGAAGCTGCCTTGTCCAAATGTGCTTTTTCATACCTCAGGCAACTTTATTTGTGGCGTGCTTGCAGAAACGGCTTCTTTCTCATCACTCTCCCATACAGCTTCTATTTGTGCAAAGTGCGCTGTATAGTTGACCGATGCACAGTGACACCATCTGCAGCAAGATGATGCTGCAGCTCTTTGGAGGTGGTCTGTGGATTGTCCTTGACTGTTCTCACCATTCTTCTTCTCTGCCTTTCTGATATTTTTCTTGGCCTGCCACTTCTGGGCTTAACAAGAACTGTCCCTGTGGTCTTCCATTTCCTTACTATGTTCCTCACAGTGGAAACTGACAGGTTAAATCTCTGAGACAACTTTTTGTATCCTTCCCCTGAACAACTATGTTGAACAATCTTTGTTTTCAGATCATTTGAGAGTTGTTTTGAGTAGCCCATGATGCCACTCTTCAGAGGAGATTCAAATAGGAGATCAACTTGCAATTGGCCACCTTAAATACCTTTTCTTATGATTGGATACATCTGGCTATGAAGTTCAAAGCTCACTGAGGTTACAAAACCAATTTTGTGCTTCAGTAAGTCAGTAAAAAGTAGTTAGGGGAATTCAAATCAATAAAATGATAAGGGTGCCCATACTTTTGCACCGGTCAAATTTTGGTTTAATGCATATTGCACATTTTCTGTTAGTACAATAAACCTCATTTCAATCCTGAAATATTACTGTGTCCATCAGTTATTAGATATATCAAACTGAAATGGCTGTTGCAAACACCAAAATATTTAGAACAAAAAATGATTAAGATTAATAGGGGTGCCCAAACTTTTTCATAGGACTGTATGTCAATACCACACTAACATTCATGCAACATCAGTATGCCCAAAACCAGGAAGATGTATCTTACCCATACTGAAGCATATATCGGTGATTGGCAAGGAGAGAGGGAGGGTGCCTGGCTGACTTGTACCCGACGTGCGTTTCGGCAACGCCAGCCCTGACGAAGGCAGCTCTGCTACATCAGCTTCGTATTGTGCATCTTCCAGTGATACTGTGCTAATTTATTTACAATCATCCCTCATTACTTACTGCAAACATATACTGCTATGAAGAGAGATAGCAGAGCTGACTTTGTCTGGGAGACAGCAAGTGAAACCCCGCCCCTGAAAATTCACGGCGAAAACCAGAAAGTGAACAGAGCACACAGCATGCAGATTGGTGAACAAGTGAGTTGGGAATACCCCTTTAATATTTTTTGTATTTTTTGATTATTAATAAAGATTTTTTGCATTTTTCTATGCTGAGTGTCTTCTTAACCTTCATTTGTGCTTTCTGAATACTGTTGTAGTTTGCTAGGGACACATAATTTCAGAGGGTTGCATGTTAGTTGTGGAACATTAACTTTTCTGTTATGCTGTGTTCACACATCAGTATGCCATCCGTCCGTTTGAATTCAGTTTGACACTTCAAAACGGACTGATACACATACTGATTGTATACTGACACCTTTTTATGCTAGAGGACAGATAAGGGCTCGTTCACATCTGCGCCCAAGTGTCCGTTCTGCAGGTTTCCGTTTCCTGCATAAAACAGAGCAGGATACGTAAAAACGGCAGGAGTCTTTTTCACCCATTCATTTGAATGGGTGAGAAAGCTGTGCGGTGGTGAGCGTTTTGCGCTCTCCGCCACGAAACCGGGTTTTTTAATCCGGACACAGAGTTGGACATGCAGTACTCTGTGTCCGGATTAAAAAATCTGGTTTCGCGGCAGAGAGCATAAAACGCTCACCGCCGCTCATGGCCGGACCCGGTTTGTGCTTTCCGTCTACTGGCATGCAGAAGATGGAAACCATAGAACGGAGACCAGAACGCAGGTGTGAACCTAGCGTAAGGAGATTAAAAGTAGCAATTGTAAACAAAGTAAAGATAAGGAGATATAATAAATGTCCTTATCTCTACTCTGTTTACAATTTTCTACTATTAATCCCAGGGGCGGATCCAGGGCCGGGCGAGCCGGGCAACCGCCCGGGGCCCCGCGGCGCGGCCGGGACCTGACAAAATGGTCCCGGTCGGCATGTCCCGACTCCAACTGAGCTCAGCGTTAAAGCAGGAGCTGAGCTCACAGCTCCTGCTTTAAACGCCTATGTATTTCAGCTCATCGGCGGTAGGACGCCGATGAGCTGAATGCATAGGCGTTTAAAGCCGGAGCTGTCACAGCTCACCTCCTGCTTTAACGCTGAGCTCCGGGCCTCCGGCATTTGTAGCCGCGATGTGATGACGTCATCACATCGCGGCTACAATATGAGTATGAGGGAGAGAGCTGCGAGGGAACGAGGAATGGTGAGTGTGTGTGTGTGTGTGTGTGTGTGTGTGAGTGAGAACGGCATGACACTGGGGCAGATGGAGGAGGGAGAACGGCATGGCACTGGGGCAGATGGAGGAGGGAGAACGGCATGACACTGGGGCAGATGAAGGGGGAGAACGGCATGGCACTGGGGCAGATGGAGGAGGGAGAAAGGCATGGCACTGGGGCAGATGGAGGGGGAGAACGGCATGACACTGGGGCAGATGGAGGGGGAGAACGGCATGACACTAGGGCAGATGGAGGGGGGAGAATGGCATGACACTAGGGCAGATGGAGGGGGGAGAATGGCATGACACTGGGGCAGATGGAGGGGGGAGAATGGCATGACACTGGGGCAGATGGAGGGGGGAGAATGGTATGACACTGGGGCAGATAGAGGGGGAGAGAACAGCATGACACTGGGGCAGATGGAGGGGGGAGAACGGCATGACACTGGGGCAGATGGAGGGGGGAGAATGGTATGACACTGGGGCAGATAGAGGGGGAGAGAACAGCATGACACTGGGGCAGATGGAGGGGGGAGAACGGCATGACACTGGGGCAGATGGAGGGGGAGAACGGCATGACACTGGGGTAGATGGAGGGGGAGAACGGCATGACAATGGGGCAGATGGAGGGGGGAGAATGGCATGACACTGGGGCAGATGAAGAGGGGGAGAACGGCATGACACTAGGGCAGATGGAGGGGGGAGAATGGCATGACACTGGGGCAGAAGAAGAGGGGGAGAACGGCATGGCACTGGGGCAGAGACGGGGGGGAAATGAAACTGTGGGCAGATAAAGGGGGAGAATGGCATGAAACTGGGGACAGAGATAGAGGGGGGGACATGAAACTAGGGGTAGATGAAGGGTGTATATGAAAATGGGGGGGAGATATAATTTACGGGTGACTGTAGGAGGATTATACTGTATGGAATCACATGAAAATTGAATGAGAATAGGTGGAGTCAACATAAAAGTGGGCGGGGCCTAATTTGCTGCGGCGCGCTGCGCGCCGCACGTTTTGTTCCCTCTTTCTAGTCTTCAACAGTTGGGAAGTACAGGTTAGAAGTGCGAGACCCCCAGTAAGTAGGGCCCCGCCAAAGTCAATTGCCCAGGGCCCCGCAAAACCTGGATCCGCCACTGATTAATCCCCTTATCTGTCCTCTAGGGGACAGAGAACGTTTGCTATCAGCATAAAAAGGTGTCAGTATACAATCAGTATGTGCATTAGTCCGTTTTGAAGTGCCAAACTGAATTCAAACGGATGGATGGCATACTGATGTGTGAACACAGCATTATAGTTGTTCCTTTCAGTGCTGTATTTTGTGTGTTTCTTATTTTGGGGAAGCAGGAGTGTGCTGTGTTTTTGGATATGGTGCCCTCCCCACTTTCCCTAGTGTGGAACTAATACCAAGAGGTTAGGTTTTCCAAGGGAGGGATTTTCAGGACTGTACATGGCTCTGGAATCTTCTCCTTGTAGTAGCAGTGGAGATAACCTGACATTGCATAAAACATTCTTGAGTTGCACTTAGTGAGTTGGTTACAGGACTCTGCCATCCTGACAGCAAGTTCCTCGGTTAGAAAGCGGCTCTAGTCATCTCCACCTGCTAAATAGTATTTGGAGTCTGATCAAAAAAAGTAAACTGGTCCTTCCTCTTTTGTCTAGCAATACGTTGGTTAGTGAAGTAAGAACACATACTTTCCCAAAGTACCTGGAATTAGCTGGACCTGTGACAGGCCATTGTGTATTAGTGATCTGGCACCCAAGTGTGAGTGTAAAGTACCGTATATATATACCGGGAAACTTATTGACTCAAGTATAAGCCTAGGGGGGAAATGCAGCAGCTACTGGAAATTTTGAAAAAATAAAATGGTCGGAGTTTTTGGGTGCAGTAGTTGCTGGGTGATGGGGAAGGGGAGGGGGTGTTTTGGTTGTCTGCCTGCCCCTTCCCTGAGCTTGAGGACTGTTTTTTTCCCCCACTTGGAATTCAGTCTGGCTGAATATAGGGCAGGCATGTCAAACTCAGGGTATCCCGAGGGCCACATGAGTAACAAGAGGTTGTTGCGAGGGCCGCACACGGCAGCTAATGGCTAGGGCCTAGGGGACTGATCACTAATACCATGCATTGCAATCCCCCCCCCGGGGCCCCGGCATAGCGCCGCCTGAAGCGGTCGCTTCATGAGAGGTGCAGCGCTGCATATCCCTGCATATGACCTGCTTACGTGAACAGCAGCCGCTGATCGCGTAAGCAGGTCATATGCAGGGATATGGGCCAATGAATGAAGAGCCGGAAGTGCTGATCGTGAGATTTGTACATCTGTGGCCCGCACAAAAGTCTCAGACTTTGTCTCTAAAGTTTAGAGACAGTTTGAGACTTTTGTGAGGGCCGCAGATATGCCTGTAAAGGGCCGCATGCAGCCCTCGGGATGCATGTTTGACATGCCTGATATAGGGTATCTGCAGTGCTCCTATTAACCCCTTTCCGACGGAATAGGAGCACTGCAGATATCCGATATTCAGTAGACTGGGCACTTTCAGACACAGGGATACCTAATGTGTATGTGTTTCACAGTCATCTTCTACTTATGTATGTATTCTAGGGAAAGGAGTGATTTAGAACTTTTATTTATTTATTTATTTTTAAAGGTTCTTTTTTTCCCCCCACTATTTTATGGGAGATTCTATACATTGATATTGCAGTTGGTCATAGACCCCCCCCCCCCCCCTAAAAATAAATAAATAAAAATAAATTATTTTATTTTTTTTGCTGACTTGAGTATAAGTCGGGGGGGCTTTTTCAGTACAAAAACTGTGCTGAAAAATTTTGCTTATACTCGAGTATATACGGTAAGCTCTCCAGTAAAATACTGAAAAGATATAAATTTGTGTCATCCATTTGTTGAACAAAGTACTTTGACATCACCCCTGCACTCATACAGAACACCAGTGACTGTCTCTCTGCTGTCTCAAATATCATGTCCTCTCTCTATCTGAAACTAAATCTCTCCAAGACTGAACTACTACTGTTTCCACCATCTAATAGATCTGTTCCTGATATATCCATTGCAGTCTCAGGCCTTACTATAACTCCTAGGCAGCAGGCCCGCTGCCTTGGGGTCATGTTTGACGTAGACCTCTCCTTCACCCCTCATGTTGAATCACTCGCATGTTCATGTCACCTCCACCTCAAAAACATCTCCAGAATACGCCCTTTCCTTACCAGAGATACACTAAAGACACTTATTGTCTCTCTGATTCATTCTCGGCTTGACTACTGTAACTCCTTACTAATCGGTCTTCCCCTTACTAAACTCTCCCCTCTACAATCTATTCTGAATGCAGTGGCCAGGCTCATCTATCAGGCTAGACGCTGCAGCGATGCCTCTGGTCTGTGCCAGTCGTTACATTGGCTGCCTATTCAATATAGAATAAAATATAAAGTTATCACACTCATCCACAAGGCTCTCCATAATGCCGCACCCCCATACATTGCCTCCCTCATCTCTGTCTACCGCCCAACCCGTGCTCTCCGCTCACTCAATGACCTAACACTTACATCCTCTATTATCAGAACCTCCCACGCTCGTATACAAGACTTCTCCCGAGTTGCACCACTTCTCTGGAATGTTCTACCCCGGACAATCAGAGTAACTCCCAATTTCTACAGTTTCAAACGCAAACTAAAGACGCATCTTTTCAGACAAGCCTATCACAATGTCTAACATAAACCCTTAACCATCCTCTGTCCCCGCTCCCACATTACCCCACATGATATGATGTCATCTCAGGATAACTTTATAGGTCCAAGCTCCATCCACATGTTACAGGACACGACTGGTGACGGCTCATGAAGTCTTATGTTTGTGTAATGACAGTCACCTCTATTACAAAAGTGTCTGACCTCTGTATAAGTAATACTGCCCCTGCTACCTCTTGTGTCACCCCCTCTACCTCATAGATTGTAAGCTCTTGCGAGCAGGGCCCTCAGTCCTATTGTGTGAAATGATTCTCTTTGTAATGTATCTGTCTGTATTTGATCCCTACAAATTGTACAGCGCTGCGGAATATGTTGGCGCTATATAAATAAAATGTATTATTATTATTATTTGTTCTGTATTAAAGCTCAGGTTATGCGGGGTTCAAACTAAACTAAACTAGTTTCTGCTCTTCGGTACCACTTTGGGACCCGAAAAATGGAAACCCTATCTACTTAAAAAGTGGATACCCATGGACCCCATAGCCTGTAATGAAGTCCGTCCGGTTTCCGCCCAGAATCGGGGCAGGACTTTTAAGTGGAATGGAGGGCAGAGTGCCCAAACGCTAGTGTGTACCGATCCTTCATTGTACATAAGAAATTGTACAGCACACATTGCTGACTCACAGGAGATTGAGGTTACGTTATGCCCTGTGTACAGCAAGTAAACACGTCTCATGTACCAATTTTAACCTATTAAGCACTGAGCAAATGTTGTAGTGCTTTTACTCCATGCAAAATATGTATGCTAAATTAGTTTTTGTTGCTTTTTACAACTTTAGCACATGTCACAATATACAGCATACTAGTGATGGAAGCAAGCTATGAATGACAAAGTAAGGAAGAAATAATTCAATTTAACATATGAAATGGTAAACAATCATGAATGATTTGATTCAGAAGAATAGGCATGGTGAAATAGCTGCTTCACATGATTGGTATAGCATCGTTGTGACAAAATAAACAGTCAAGGAGCAAGACCTGACCAAAAAAAGAATGGGAAGAAGGTGGGGTGAACTATTCCTCTCCTATACAAACTCCCTATCCTGCTCGGTTTGGTTCATGTTTCTTCCCCTATAATGTATCTTACTATATAAATACCATATTTCAGAAATGTCTTAACCATAATACTGACATAGCACCCCTGAAAGCAAGCGTCAGACAGGTAAGCCCCCTAACCAGCATCAGCCCCTTTGGGGGATTTTTGGTTTTTTACTTTTTTTTTTTTTTTTTTGTTGCGTCTTCCTTTTTTGTAGTATCCCTTTGCCACCACCTGCCACTGCTCATCTCTGTGACATAAGTTACTGATCAGACCTCTGCTCTATTTTTTTGGCACAGTTTTATTTTTTATTTATTTATTTATTTTTTATATTCTCTCATTTCTACTTAGCCCCTTAACGCTAAATCACGTACAATGTTCGTCAGGGAATGTGGTTAGTTCCCGCATTCCCACGTACCTGTACGTAATGGAGATCGCACGGGCTCAGAAGCAGAGCCCGTGCGATTTCCATGGGAGGCTGGCTGTATCTGACAGCCAGGCTTCCCCTGTAGCAGCAGGGACGGTGATTGCACCGACCCCCCCCCCCCCCTGTTTAACCCTTAAGGTGCCATGAACCATAGTGATCATGGCACCCTAGGGGTTTACCCGGCTATAAAGCATGCTGCCGGCTGCATAAGGAGTCTGTGTTAGCTGTAATTTACAGCTACACGCTGCTCCTTAATCCCTCCCCCCATCGGAGCGAGCTCCAATGGGGGGAGGGTTAACCCCTTGGATGCCGGGACAAGAGGAAGCTAGTCTATGCATCGGCATATCTAGCTTCCTCTATAGACTGCAATACATGTGTATTGCAAGTCTATAGTTAGTATAGAACCAGTGATCCTCTCTGATCACTGGTTCTAGTGTGCTTGCAGCACAAATAAAAAAATGTAAAAAAGGTTGTTTTTTTTAAAAAAAAAAAATAAAGTGTGTAAAACAAACAAAAAAACAAACAGTTACATTTCTTGTAAATCTGGAAAATCGCTGTTACACTTGTAAGCCTTGTAACGTCCAAAATAAATTAAAATACAATCAAAAGATGATGCCGATATAAAGCAGAGATATGGGAGATAATATTTATTACTGTATTTGGGTGGTATAACTATCTGCCTGAAAAGCAGAGAATTTCATATTTTGAAAATTGCTTTTTTTTCCAAATTTCCATCAAATTTCCTATTTTTTTAATAAATAAATACAAAAATATTGATTAGTGTTTACCACTAACATGAAGTATAATGTGTTACGAGAAAACAGTCTCAAAATCACTTGTGTAAGTTAAAGCGTCTCAATGTTATTGCCATTTAAAGTGACACATAAAAAAAATAGGCCTGGTCCTTAACATACTGTTGGGCTGTGTCCCAGACCTCTGCTCTATTTTTTTGGCACAGTTTTATTTATTTTTTATTTTTTTATTTTTTTATATTAATACTCTCATTTCTACTTAGAATTAGTTACTCCAACGAGAATGGAACGTTTACACGTTCTAAAGCAGCCAGCGTATCAGCCATGTGAAGGGGCCCTTAGAATTTCTCTGTATATAGATAGATGTGTCTATCCATAGATAATTTTAGTTGGCTTTTAGTACAGGGAAGCCGCATCAGAACATGGCCAAAATCCGACAGTCGCGGCACTCCGGTCCGGCACAGGCCCAAATGAATGGGCCTAGCCAGGATCGTGCTGCCACAAGGCGAGCACCGTGGCTGAATCAGCCTGAAGAAGGGGCAGCTCACTTCTTTTTTGCCGCTAGCGGAAAAAAGAATGCTAGTGGTCTCCATAGACCACCATTGTGAGGAGGTGGATTATGATGTGGATTCCGCGCCATAATCCGCCCCCTCTGTGCCTGTGTGAACAGGCCCTATAAGTACAACACAAATATAAATACAAATACGCTGATATGGGCAGCAAGGGAGTAGAGGAGAATGTCCAATTCCTTTATTTTTCCTCTCCCCCCCTCCTCCTTCTTCATTCATGAGTGACCCCAAAGGAGGCACCTTAGAATAATTGCTTCTGAAAGACTGACCCTGTGTGAACCCCATGAAAATTATCAGTCTCAGCTATTTTTTTGGGCAGGGCAGGAATCCAATTTAAGACTGAAGAATTCACAATAATTTAAGAAAATCTTTTTCTTTTTTGACTTTATAGATTTATTGATGTCTCAAACAAAATTATATTCCCAGCAAATTGTTGAAGAAAATGCCATCTCTTCATATGCTAGGCCCCTGAGGTGGACTTCCGTAAATTCACTAGAGATGAAAATATTCTGAGGTCTTGTCCTACATATGGGCATAGTACAAAAAGAAACAAAAATTAGACAATATTGGAGTGTAGACATTTTATATAATGCTCCAATCCAATGGTCACAACCAGTAGACGTTTTGAAGTGAACCTGTAATTTCTACATTATAACAATAATGCACAGTGCCCCCCCCCCAGAGGTGACTCAACTTTGACCGCCTGTACAAAATAGGACAGTCATTGAACACTTTAGCGCCATATTTGTTGTGTCATAAATTTTAGACCAGAACATGATTAGATGAGTATCTGATCAGTTTCAAAGGGAGGCTTAAATTCTGCCAGTACCTGCACAGTAAGAAGACATGATATGGCATTAAAATGTACAAATTGTTGTTGGCTCCCCTTATATCTTTGTCGGAGGTTCATAAAGCTATCTCCTCTTTGAAGTCATTGAAATCCCCAGACCCTGATCACTTTATTAGCAAAAAAATATATGTATATCCAATCAACTCATCTATTGAGAGTGTTTATGACAGCCAAGGAAGACCAGAGACTCCTGGAGGAAATTCCATTAACAATATGTATAGTGGTCAAGGAAACAGGCTTTCCCAATGCCATCTCCAGTTGTTAAAGGGTCCCGTACCCCTCTGGCCCCTACCATACCCCTTGATTAATTTCTTGAGGGATCACTCTTCCAAAATGGGTTCATTTGTTAGGAATTTTCACTTTTCAAAGAATCAGGTGCTCTGCAAATGAGACATAGTTCCTGAAGACTACAGCAAAATCTGCTCTCCAAAAAGTGTTCTGTCCCACTGTGTGCCCATACAGCAGTTTACATGCACATGTGGGAAATTTCCATAGTCAGGAGTAATCTTTTAACAAATTCTAAGTGCATGTTCTCCTTTAACCTTTTTAAAAAAAAATGTTACTAAAGCAACATTTTATTATAAAAAAGGTAATTTTTTTTATTTTCACATCCATACACTTGTATGGTTGAAGTAATCACTATATCCCTTTCCAAATTCCTTGAGGAGTCTAGTTTCCATAATGCAGTAATTTTGGAGGGGAGGGGGGTTTCCACTGTTCTGGCAATTCAGGGAGTCTGCAAATGCAACATGATGCCTAAACCAGATTTGAGCAAAATCTTCCCTTCAAAATCCCAATAGCTACCCTTCTGTACCCTACGGTGTGTCCATACATCAGTCTACATCCACGTGTTGGGCGTTTCTGTAGTTGGGAAAAAAAAGTTTCACAAATTGTGGAGGGCATTTTCTCATTTAACCCCTTGTGGAAATGCAAAATTTGAGTTTAAAACAAAATTTTATAGGAAAAAATGTTGCTTTCCATTTTCACGGCTCAATTCTGTGAAGTGTATGAAAGGTCAAAGTACTCATTAAACCACTTGAGGGGTCTAGTTTTAAAAAATCGGGTCACATTTTGGGGGATTCCACTGTTTTGGCACCTTGGGGGCTCTGAAAATGGGTCATGGTGCCTGAAAGCTATTCCAACAAAATCTGTCCTCCAAAAGTCAATTAGCGCTCTTTCCGTTTTAAGCGCTGCCATGTATTGTCATGCTCAGGAGAAATTTTTTAACAAATTGTGCGGTTTAATTTCTCCTTTCAACCTTGTGAGAAGATGAAAAATTTGGGGCTAAAGTGATGTTTTATGGTAAAATAAGTAATTTTTCATTTTCACATTCAAATGGTAAAAAATTCAGTGAAAAACCTGTAGGATCAAAGTGCTCACTATATCACTTGACAAATTGCTTCAGGGATCTAGTATACAAAATGGGGTCATTTGGGGGGTGTTTCCACTGTTCTGGCACTTCAAGTGCTCAGTAAATCCAACATGGTGCATGAAGCAGATTCCAGCAAAATCCTAATACCGCTCCTTCAACCTGGAGATTCCATCACAGAAACTTAAATCTCACCTGAGTATTTTGTGAGGAGAGGAGATTGGAGGACTTGATCCTTCTGTGGTTTGGGAGGCCCACAAGTGCCTGATGCATGGCGTTCTTATCAAATATCGCTAAAAAATAGAAGCATCTTTTGCAGATAGAGTCTCTTCTCCAACAGATATACACGCTTGTGTTGCTCCTTAAATGACAGGTTGGGGCAAACACTTATGCCCAGATCTTAAGGCTTGGGAGGAACTGCGCTTCTTCTTGACTGCGCTCCTTCTTGACTGAAAGTACCCTGGCTAAATCTCAGGGGAAATTTTATGAGTTTGGAAATAAATTCAGTCGTTCATTGGCGAAAGCCTTTTATGTATGTCCCCCAAATTCAGACTAATCGCCACACAAGGACGCAACTTCCCATCAAAATCCTAGTAGCATTTTGGAAATACTATGCCTCCCTGTATTCGTTGAATGCTTCTTATCCTTACAATTAGTGCACTCTTCCGTAACCAGATTCAGGACTATTTAGTCTCTTTGGGTCTTCCTAAACTGTCTGTCAAAACCCCTATAACTGACAAGGAGCTCACTGTAACGATTAAGAACATGGCTATGGGTAAGGCCATGAAATTAGGCCTTCATCTCATACCTCACCTTTTAAAGGTATTTAACTCTCTCTCGTTGGGCTCGCAACTCCGCCGTGATTCTCTCTCCACTCATATCACAGTGCTCCCTAAACCAGGTAAAGATCCCAAGCTCTGCGCCAGCTACCATCTGATTTCTCTGTTAGACATGGATCTTTTTTTGTTGCTTTTATGCCTGGTCGTGAGGCCAGGGATAATACCACTAAAGCCATTGACCTCCTCCACAGTGCTCAGATATCCAGCAGGCCTCTCATGCTTCCCTCTATGGATGTTGAGAAGGCCTTTGAAGGCATTACTTAGAAGTTTATTGAGGGAACATTTCTGCATATCAGACTCAGGAAAGCAATGATGAGCTGGATTCTCTCCCTTTATTTCCAACCAATAGTTGGGGATAATCCGAACCAATGGTTCAGGTTAACAGACTCCTCTCACATCCCTTCTCTATTGCCAATGGCACCCAGCACTGTCCACTATCCCCACTCATTTTCATTTTGTCACTAGAGCTATTCATTCGTCACATTCAGACACACCCAGACATCTCAGGCATACCTCAACTTATCTCTCATACCTTAAGCCTAGAGGGAACGAACACATATACGCTTTGCCCACGAGGCCTCAAATAGCTCTTGTTATCAAGAAGCTAGCTTCAAGTTACTGTCCCGTTGGTACTGAAACTGCATGCTCTGATTCCTTCAGTTGCTCCGGTGTGTTAGAGATGTGGAATGGAGGAAGGCTCTATATCCATTTTGAGATGGAGTGAAAAGAATCCTCTCTCAGTTCAGTGATACCTCTCATCATTTGGGTCCCACTAATTCTTCCTCCACCATTGCAAGTCTCTTGAGGCTAGGTGGATCCTGAGATCAGAATCCCTAGGCCCCCTTGTTTTAAACAATGAAATTAATATGTTTATAATATGTAGTTTAGTATGATATACCTCCTTTACATTTATTTATATTAAAGTTACCAATTTTCCAAAATGTGTCTGTTGGGTTTACACCGTTTTTTATACTGAAACCAGCAGAGAAAGAAGTCCTCTGTGCAGCACTTATCTCTCCAACGGTTTTTGACGGAATCTGCAGCAGTCTCCTGAGGCTGAGTTCACACAGAGTTTTTTGGTCAGGAATTTGGTCAGGAAACTGACTCAAATTTCTCCTCCTAAAAACGCCTAACCATAGGAATTTTATGGAGACTCCAAAGCAGATGTGAACCTATCCTAAGCGGGTTTTTGTGGCAGTGCCCTCTTTTCTTTTACTTAGTTTATCAGATTGTTAGTCATCTCTTTGTCGGTCTGTTGTAATGATAATCCCTTGACTTTAGCATCCTTTTCATGCAGTAAACACCCATTATTAAACCTTCACGTGTCTTAATGCTTTTTTACAAAGGGCATAATTTTAAAAGCTGGTTACAAGACCCTGTAAACACCGGTGTGTGTTTAAGCACAGCATTAGTTCCTACTATAAAAAAGGGAAGAGCTGTCAACTCTGTTTACAGAAATATTATTGTGACGCTTATCAACAGTAATGTATTAGTATAACATTAACTGGAGGTGGCAAACGTAAACAGCTGTTTTTGTCCTGCTGTCCAGAACACTCTGGGATCTTGACAGAGAAATTAACACCAGAGGCACAGCTTCATCGGAGTCAATGTGTTTGTAATCTTGCAGCAAAGAGACAAGACAATACATTGAAGTGTTGTTTAACCCTTTCACTGCCAAGGGTCTCTGGAAATTTTGCACCTCTGATAGCCGGAGCAATTTTCACAGTTTTGAGATGGACAAACCAAACCTAATTTGCAACATTAAAAAAAACATCCAACCCCCCATACCTATATATTTTTTCTTAGGATAGATACCTGCAGCATTGTCAGAATACCATTTGGTACTGTTTGCAATTAGAAACCTTCATGCAATTTGGATTTAACCCTATAGAGACACAGCTCAAAAGTGACTTGAGGACCAGGCCTCTTTTTTCAAAACTGACATGTGTCACTTTAAATGGCAATAACTTTGAGACGCTTTAACTTACACAAGTGATTCTGAGATTGTTTTTTCGTAACACATTGTACTTCATGTCAGTAATAAATTTTAGTCGATATGTTTTGTCTTTAATTATGAAAAAATAGGAAATTTGGTGAAATTTTTTTTAAAAATGCAGTTTTCAAACTTTGAAATTGCAAGCCTTTCAAATAGAAATCCATACTACCCAAATTTTTTCATAAATATAATTAATCATGTCTCTGATTTATGTAGCAGTCAAATTTTAATTACCCTTTCATTTTTTCAGATATTATAAGGCTTACAAGTCAAGCAGTAATTTTCCAAATTTTCAAGAAAATTTCCAAAACACATTTTTCAAGGGACCAGTTCAGTTCTGAAGGGTACTTGAAAGGCCTCTCTAATAAAACCCCCCGAAAGTCACCCCATTCTAAAAACTGCACTCCTGAAAGAATCCAAAACAGCAGCTAGAAAGTTTCTTAACCCTTTCAGCATTTCACAACAATTACAACAAAATGGAGGTCAAATTTACATTTTTCAATTTCTGTCGCTAATATATTCATTTAGCCCTAGAATTTACACATTTACTAAGGGGTAAAGGAGAAACTGCATCCCACATTTTGTTACACAATTTCCCCCGAACACGACAGTACCCCATATGTGCTGGTACCCTAATGTACGGGCACACGGTCGCTCTCAGAGCGGATGGAGCGCTAATTGGATTTTGTAGGCCAGATTTTGCTAGAATACTTTTCAGGCGCCATGTCCCGTTTGCAGAGCCCCCAAGGTGCCAAAACAGTGGAAAACCCCAAAATGTCACCCCATTTTGGAAACTAGACCCCTCAAGGAATTTATCAAGGGGTATAGTGAGCCCTTTGACCCTACAGGTGTTTCACAGATTTTTTTACCATTGATATGTGAAAATGAAAAATTACTTTTTTTTATAATAAAATGTCACTGTAGCCCCAAATTTTTCATCTTCATAAGGGGTTAAAGGAAAAATTGCACCCCAAATTTTGTTACACAATTTCTCCCGAACATGACAGTACCCCATATGTGCTGGTACCCTAATGTACAGGCACACGGTCGCTCTCAGAGCAGATGGAGCGCTAATTGGATTTTGTAGGCCAGATTTTGGTAGAATACTTTTCAGGCACCATGTTCCGTTTGCAGAGCCCCCAAGGTGCCAAAACAGTGGAAACCCCCAAAATGTGACCCCATTTTGGAAACTATACCCCTCAAGGAATTTACCAAGGGGTATAGTGAGACCTTTGACCCTACAGGAGTGTAACAGAATTGGCCCAACAAAAGGAAAAGTGACATTTTTTGCTATAAAATGTTGCTTTAACCCCAAATTTTGCATTTCCACAAGGGGATAAAAGAGAAAATGCACCCCACAAATTGTCAAGCATTTTGTCCCAACTACAGAAATGCCCCAGATGTGGATGTAAAGTGATGTATGGGCACGCTGTGAGGGCCAGAGCTGAAGGATCGCTATTGGGATTTTGGAGGGCAAATTTAGCTGAAATCTATTTCAGGCACCATGTTGCATTTGCAAAGCCCCTGAAGCGCTAGAACAGTGGAACCCCCCCCCCCCCCCCCAAATGACCCCATTTTGAAAACTAGACCGCTCAAGGAATTTATCAAGGGGTTTAGTGAGCACTTGGACCCTACAGGTGTTTCACAGATTTTTTTACCATTGAGATGTGAAAATGAAAAATTACTTTTTTCCAATAAATCGTCCATTTAGCGCCATATTTTAAATTTTTACAAGTAGTTAGAGAATTAAGAGCCCCCCAGTTTGTTACACAACTTTTCCTGAACATGGCAATACCCCATATGTGGTCATAATCTGCTGTATGGGAACATGGCGGGGCTCAGAATGGAAAGAGGGCTATTTGGCTTTTGAGGGCAGTTTTCTGGTGCCATGTTGCATTTGCAGAGCCCCTAAAGTACCAATACAATGGAAACCCCTCAAAAGCGACCCCATTTTAGAAACTACACCTGTCAAGGAATGTATCAAGGGGTATTATCATTTTGAGCCTAAAAATGCTTCCCAAAAATTAATGTACAAAATGAAAATTTTAATTTTTAAAGAAATATGTCTTTTCGGTGCCCAATACGTTGCACCCACTTTGTGTTGTCAGAGACCTGCACTCCTAAAACTATTAAGTGGGCCATCTCGAGGGGCAAAAAATTATATATGTGGGTGTAAACTGCTGTTTGGGCACACAGCAGGGTTCAGAAGGGAAGGAGCACTGCGCTTTTTAGCTTTTGGGGTACAGATTTAGAGGGACTTTCTGGGTGCCATGATGTTTTTGTAGAGCCCTGGAGGTGACAGTGAAATAGAATTCCCCAAGAAGTGACCCCATTTTGTAAGGGCAATTTTAGGGTCTCTGCAAAAGTGTCATGGCATCCAAAAAAAAACCCCAAACCGTCTAAGTCTGTGCTACAAAAACCAAATAACCTTCTTCCCTTCTGTTTCTGGCTGTGCCCTAATATCAATTTATACCCACATATGACATTACGTACATTATCCTGGTTACACCAGTATCATACATGTGTCATACATGTGGCATAAAATGCAGTTTGGGCGCACAGCAGGGCACAGAAGGGAAGGAGCGCGATGCGGCTTTTGGAGTACAGATTCAGATGTTTGGTATCTGGACGCCATGTCATGTTTGTAGAGCCTGTAAGGTACCAGAAAAGTGGATTCCCCAAAGGAGTGACCGCAGTTTGAAAACTGCACCCCTCAAAGAATTTATCAGGGGGTGTAGTGAGTATTAGTATCCCGGACGTGACTGCACAGCGGATGGCGAAGAGGGAATATATAAGCTGTGCGGAGTACATTGGGAACACCACATTCCCTACTATGTCCCAGTAGCTCCTATAATTGGGGGAGTCACTCTGGGGGTCACTTTGGGGGTCACTTCTGGTATATTTTCCCTCGTAAGCTCTAAATCTGGGGTGTCCCCTGATATTCGCTCGCACAGCTTATACACTCACCGGCCACTTTATTAGGTACACCATGCTAGTAACGGGTTGGACCCCCTTTTGCCTTCAGAACTGCCTCAATTCTTCGTGGCATAGATTCAACAAGGTGCTGGAAGCATTCCTCAGAGATTTTGGTCCATATTGACATGATGGCATCACACAGTTGCCGCAGATTTGTCGGCTGCACATCCATGATGCGAATCTCCCGTTCCACCACATCCCAAAGATGCTCTATTGGATTGAGATCTGGTGACTGTGGAGGCCATTGGAGTACAGTGAACTCATTGTCATGTTCAAGAAACCAGTCTGAGATGATTCCAGCTTTATGACATGGCGCATTATCCTGCTGAAAGTAGCCATCAGATGTTGGGTACATTGTGGTCATAAAGGGATAGACATGGTCAGCAACAATACTCAGGTAGGCTTTGGCGTTGCAACGATGCTCAATTGGTACCAAGGGGCCCAAAGAGTGCCAAGAAAATATTCCCCACACCATGACACCACCACCACCAGCCTGAACCGTTGATACAAGGCAGGATGGATCCATGCTTTCATGTTGTTGACGCCAAATTCTGACCCTACCATCCGAATGTCGCAGCAGAAATCGAGACTCATCAGACCAGGCAACGTTTTTCCAATCTTCAATTGTCCAATTTCGATGAGCTTGTGCAAATTGTAGCCTCAGTTTCCTGTTCTTAGCTGAAAGGAGTGGCACCCGGTGTGGTCTTCTGCTGCTGTAGCCAAACTGCCTCAAAGTTCGACGTACTGTGCGTTCAGAGATGCTCTTCTGGCTACCTTGGTTGTAACGGGTGGCTATTTGAGTCACTGTTGCCTTTCTATCAGCTCGAACTAGTCTGGCCATTCTCCTCTGACCTCTGGCATCAACAACGCATTTCCGCCCACAGAACTGCCGCTCACTGGATGTTTTTTCTTTTTCGGACCATTCTCTGTAAACCCTAGAGATGGTTGTACGTGAAAATCCCAGTAGATCAGCAGTTTCTGAAATACTCAGATCAGCCCTTCTGGCACCAACAACCATGCCACGTTCAAAGGCACTCAAATCACCTTTCTTCCCCATACTGATGCTCGGTTTGAACTGCAGGAGATTGTCTTGACCATGTCTACATGCCTAAATGCACTGAGTTGCCGCCATGTGATTGGCTGATTAGAAATTAAGTGTTAATGAGCAGTTGGACAGGTGTACCTAATAAAGTGGCCGGTGAGTGTATATTCCCTACATGACGCAGCCAGTTGAGTTCTAATAATTTGGCGATTTTTGCGGGTTTTTGTTCTTGCATTACTAGATGCTATATTTTCTTTATTTTTCTGGTGACGCGGCCATATAAGGGCTTGTTGTTTGCGGGATGAGATGTATTTTGTAATGACACCATTTTGGGGTGCCTACAACTTACTGAATACATTTTATTGACTCTTTTTTTGCTGGATTTAAATTAAAAAAATCAATTCCGGCATTGCGTTTTACCTTTTAAGTTTTTCACCATGCAGTGTACAGTATAAGTAACATATTATCTTTATTCTGCGGGTCGGTACGGTTACGGCGATACCTCATTTATATTATTTTTTTATGCGTAACTAATTCTGCAGAACAAAAACACATTTGGAGACATAAATCAATGTTTTTTGCATCGCCATCTTCTGAGAGGCGTAACATTTTTATATTTTGGTTGACAGTGTTGGTTGGGGGCTTATTTTTTGCGGGACAATGTGTGCTTTTTATTGGCACTGTTGTGAGGTGCATTTGACTTTTTGATCACTTTTTATAGCACATTCTGTAAGGTGAGATGGCGAAAAATCACTACTTCCGGCGGGTTTTTTCCGTTTTTTTTCTCCGTCATTCACCGTGTACATTAAATATTGTTTCAGTTTTATTGTACAGATTGTTACGGATGCGTCGATACTAAATATGTATTGTTTTGATTAATTTTTAAGTTTTTTTTATAATTCATTTTCTATAGAAAAAAAAGGGTTTTTGGGGCTTGATAACTTTATTAATTGTTTCAAAACACTTTTTTTTTTTCCACTTTTTTTTTTAACTTTTTCATGTGTCCCCTATGGGACACTTACATGAGTAAAGATTGCATCACTGATCCTGTTTACAGAGTGAGTCACAGGCTGCAGTAAGAGCCTGCACGTTATCACTCTGTAAACAGGAAGTGAGGCTCGGCTCGTGCAGACGGACGGGACAGTACAGCTCCAGAAGACGCCGGCCAGGATACAAAGGTAAGTGGGACTCAGAGCTGGCTGGGGTGACTAATTAGACCCCTGGCTACATAGTAGGGATACCAGCACCCCCCGATCTCGCAGCGGAGGGTGCCGGGGATCCCTACAAGATCGGGCAACCCGTTGTTTGCCGTGATCATGTTTGATCACGGCAATCAACGGGTTAAAACCCAAAATCAGCACTCATGTCTGATGGAGGGGGATGGAGCAGGATGTTAGGTGTCAGATACAACTAACATCCGCTCCAAGAACGCCCGCACTGCGCTGCGGGAATTGTTTACATCCATGACGTACTATTACTTCATGGGTCGTTAAGTACCAGACATCCATGAAGTAATAGTACGTCATGGGTCGCTAAGGGGTTAAAGTGAATGTGTTCTAAAAAAAAAAAAAAAATGAAAATAAACGTAGATTAGTTGCTAAAAGCAGAAACTAAACAAAAAATTCTATGCACCAAACCTCCTAAAAATAAGAGTTCAAAATGCGCAGAGTTCATACATATCACTAAGGCCTACACCCGCATGCACGTGTCTTCAGAAAATCACCAGAACTGGAAGGAACAAAAATCTGCTTTGAAGCTGGAAATGTTATAAAAGTATCATCCTATAAAATGTAGCGAATACACACCATGGAAAACAAGTGAACCCCTAAACCCTATATATTTTTTGAAAGTATACAACCTGAAGATACATATTTCTCAATGGGCCATCAATAGCCATATCCACCTTCATGCAACTTTGTGACAAACACAAATAATTTTTTGAAAAAATGCACTAAAACACATATTTGCACCTAAAACTCATTCAATCTTACATTCACATACAAAATACATTTAAACTAATAGCATAAGGTGTAGACAATGTATATATACTATAGCTACTGCAAACATCAACTACAACAAGAGCTCGGACTCCCAAAAACACTAATACAGAAGACAGGCAAGATTTTGCTGTTATTCACTAATGTGTTAAAAAGCTATACTGCAACTAGCAAACTGTGACTGTGACACCAAAATCTAAATTTTTTGAGATTGCACAGCATAGCGTGTATAAAACCACAATTTTATAATTTATATATACAGCCACCTTCATGCAACTTTGCAGCAAACAGAGATTGCAAGCAAAAATTGCACAGAAATTCAAATTTGCCACTAAAGCGTGGCTCAAGCAATCCCATTATGCAAACAAAATGTACATTCAGTTTTGAAGATCGAGAGACTGAAATTCTTGCCCATTCTTCCTTGTAAAAAAAGGTGGAGCTCAGTGAGGTTGGATGGAAAGCGTTTGTGAACAGCAGTTTTCAGCTCTTTCCACAGATTCTCGATTGGATTCAGGTCTGGACTTTGACTTGGCCATTCTAACACCTGGATACGTTTATTTGTGAACCATTCCATTGTAGATTTTGCTTTATGTTTTGAATCATTGTCTTATTGGAAGATAAATCTACGTCCGAGTCTCAGGTCTTTTGCAGACTCCAACAGGTTTTCTTCCAGAATGGTCCTGTATTTAGCTCCATCCATCTTCCCATCAAATTTAACCATCTTCCCTGTCCCTGCTGAAGAAAACCAGGCCCAAACCATGATTCTGCCACCACCATGTTTGTCAGTGGGGATGTGTGTTCAAGGTGATGAGCTGTGTTGCTTTTACGGCAAACGTATCATTTTGCATTGTGGCCAAAAAGTTTATTACCGTATATATAGTCAATTTATTTATGGTTAACATGTCATACAAATATTTTTCCAATTGTTGTATGTGATCTGTTAGTACTACTGTTTATACTGACTTCTGCCGTTATTGCACTGTGTGTTTATAGCCCACTATGAGATCATTATATTTGGCACTCACAGGGTTGAGTCTTTAATTGCTCTGTGTGGTTTGGCTAGTAGTTATATGGGTTCCTTGCTGTATGTCATTTGAGCTATGCGTAAGGGACGAGAAATGAGATCTCGAAACGCGTAAGCTTTTTTGGTCTGTTTTGCATCCTGGATCCATCATGTAGTTTTAATGTGGATTTAGTAAAAGTTACTTTTTAGAATGAAAAAAATTTGGGGGGGCATGCTGGATGTTTTTATGAACTTTGCCTCTTCCATAAAGGCCAGATTTGTGCAGTGTATGACTGATTGTTGTCCTATGGATAGACTCTCCCACCTCAGCTGTAGAGCTCTGCTGTTCATCCAGAGTGATCATGGACCTCTTGGCTGCATCTCCGATCAGTCTTCTCCTTGTTTGAGATGAAAGTTTAGAGGGACAGCCGGGTCTTGGTAGATTTGCAGTGGTCTGATATTCCTTACATTTCAATATGATTGCTTGCACGGTGCTCCTTGGGATGTTTAAAGCTGGATTTGGATACAAAAAGATTTCCCAAGCTTTAAAGTTCTCCACAACAGTATCTCGGACCTGCCTGGTGTGTTCCTTGGTCTTTATGATGCTCTCTGCGCTTTAAACAGAACCCTGAGACTATCACAGAGCAGGTGATTTATACGGAGACTTGATTACACACAGGTGGATTCTATTTATCATCATCAGTCATTTAGGATAACACTGGATCATTCAGAGATCCTCACTGAGCTGAACTGAATGGAGTGAGTTTGTTGCACAGAAAGTAAAGGGGCCAAATAATATTGCACGCCCCACTTTTCAGTTTTTTATTTGTTAAAAAAGTTTAAAATATCCAATAAATTTTGTTACACTTCACAATTGTGTCCCACTTGTTGTTGATTCTTCCCCACAACATTCAAATTTGATATCTTTATGTTTGAAGCCTGAAATGTGGCAAAAGGTTGAAAAAATTAAGGGGGCCGAATACTTTCTCAAGGCACTGTATACAGTATATATATTTACAGGGGTGGGTGTTAAAGAAATGCCATAATCGCAGAAATGCGCCAACCCATTTTTTGCATGAAAATTACATAGGACTTTGCATAAAAATGTTATTTTTCATCCCCCTATAAAAATTTTAGCAACTTATACATTCATTTCTAGTGATAATCGTTATTACTATTATTTTAGTGTGTAGCGGATATCACTAGAAACGTATTTTATTGTAGAAAGCTCAGGTATGGACAGGACTGGGATTGGGAGAAAACTTATTCATGCAAACTTTATTCATGACTTTGTGTTGAGGGAGAACCCCCGCCAGAGTACGGGTCACTTACAGTGGTCAGTCACCTGCTCCAAATTAATCATGCATGTGCGCGCTGAATAGAATTAATTCTGACAAGTATATCAGGGTTAATCCCAGTCCATGCAATGAGCGTGATGCCTATTCACACAGAACTGAGGTTTATTGAGAAAAGCACAAATCTTATACAGGAATGCAAGAAAGATAAGATAATGGCAGGCTGTAAGCATATACACTCACCGGCCACTTTATTAGGTACACCATGCTAGTAACGGGTTGGACCCCCTTTTGCCTTCAGAACTGCCTCAATTCTTCGTGGCATAGATTCAACAAGGTGCTGGAAGCATTCCTCAGAGATTTTGGTCCATATTGACATGCTGGCATCACACAGTTGCCGCAGATTTGTCGGCTGCACATCCATGATGCGAATCTCCCGTTCCACCACATCCCAAAGATGCTCTATTGGATTGAGATCTGGTGACTGTGGAGGCCATTGGAGTACAGTGAACTCATTGTCATGTTCAAGAAACCAGTCTGAGATGATTCCAGCTTTATGACATGGCGCATTATCCTGCTGAAAGTAGCCATCAGATGTTGGGTACATTGTGGTCATAAAGGGATGGACATGGTCAGCAACAATACTCAGGTAGGCTTTGGCGTTGCAATGATGCTCAATTGGTACCAAGGGGCCCAAAGAGTGCCAAGAAAATATTCCCCACACCATGACACCACCACCACCAGCCTGAACCGTTGATACAAGGCAGGATGGATCCATGCTTTCATGTTGTTGACGCCAAATTCTGACCCTACCATCCGAATGTCGCAGCAGAAATCGAGACTCATCAGACCAGGCAACGTTTTTCCAATCTTCAATTGTCCAATTTCGATGAGCTTGTGCAAATTGTAGCCTCAGTTTCCTGTTCTTAGCTGAAAGGAGTGGCACCCGGTGTGGTCTTCTGCTGCTGTAGCCCATCTGCCTCAAAGTTCGACGTACTGTGCGTTCAGAGATGCTCTTCTGGCTACCTTGGTTGTAACGGGTGGCTATTTGAGTCACTGTTGCCTTTCTATCAGCTCGAACCAGTCTGGCCATTCTCCTCTGACCTCTGGCATCAACAACGCATTTCCGCCCACAGAACTGCCGCTCACTGGATGTTTTTTCTTTTTCGGACCATTCTCTGTAAACCTTAGAGATGGTTGTGCGTGAAAATCCCAGTAGATCAGCAGTTTCTGAAATACTCAGACCAGCCCTTCTGGCACCAACAACCATGCCACGTTCAAAGGCACTCAAATCACCTTTCTTCCCCATACTGATGCTCGGTTTGAACTGCAGGAGATTGTCTTGACCATGTCTACATGCCTAAATGCACTGAGTTGCCGCCAAGTGATTGGCTGATTAGAAATTAAGTGTTAACGAGCAGTTGGACAGGTGTACCTAATAAAGTGGCCGGTGAGTGTACGTCTTGTATCCGAATACACTGGCGGTCAGTCATTGGCTCTTGAATTTTCAACATCTCCTCCAGTTTCGATTCCCAGGAAAATGATATTGTCTTTCTTGTAAACCACATGACAATCGTGTGCGTCAGCATCTGGGCGCGGTACTGGATACAGGTGCCATCTTAATGTGTATAAGGTATAATAAGCTTGCATAGAGAAAAATATAATTTCTTAAGCAGTATAAGAGATATATAAAAACAGGAATATATGGGTTTACCTTCACAATCCCCCCTAAATTATATTTTTCTCTTCCTAATACTGTTGTTGACTAAGTTGACCTTTGCAGCTGTCCCATGGTGGGGAGGGGTAACCTGGAGACTTCACTTGACTACTGGAGCCAATGTTCCTAACAAACACCAACTCCTTTCATCAAGACTTATCACACCATGGGAGTCTGCCAATCCCTAAACCTGTCCCTAAATCAATCCTTGACGTGAAATGAAATTGTTCTTCTGAGAACTTGGGGGTTTTACCACAGGCATATCTATCTCAGTCATCTGGAGTAATGAGTCTCCTTCTCCAGTGGAGATAACCATCTCTATGCTAGCAACCTTCAACATCAATCTCTTGTAAATGGGAACACAACAACACAGAGCAATCAGTCCCAGGACCAATAGTCCCATCATCACCATACCCAGGGTAATAAAGAATTGCTTCCAACCTCCGGCCCATTCTGTCATCCAGTTAGCCCATGAGGTGTCAACTCCAGTATTTCTCTTTAATTCTCCAGCTAGTCCCTTTATCTTGTTTAGGGCCACCGTAATTTTACCATCCACCCCGGTATTTTCCGGAATGTAAGTACAACATTCTTCACCGATCATGGAGCAAACTCCTCCTCTTTCTGCTGTGATCATGTCAATGGCTAATCTGTTCTGAAGGGTCATTCTAGTGTTGGGACCTAGTTCCTCAATTATCCCCTGGAAGGCATCTCGGCTGTAGTTGACAAATCTCTGCTGATTGTAACACAGGTAGTTAATCCAGTCAGTGTTTTTGTTAACCTGCACTTGAGGGATTATTGAAGCAAATCCTGCAGCAATCTGATCTTGGGCTTTAAACTGATCAGGGACCCCCCTTGGCACTCCAATGGAACCTTTCAACAGGGCTGATCTTTTCTCCCTTGTTGGTGTCTGCGACTTAGAACCCTGATCTCCTTCTTCTGGGTCCCAAGGGGTTATCCTGAAAGGCATCACTACTTTCACCAATGTGCACTGACCTCTCCAGGTTTGTGGTAGTTTGTTTCTGAGTCTACCATCCCCACACAACCAAAATATATCAAACAGGGCTCGGGTGAGGTTTTGGAGATAAGAGGAGGGGATGGATGAATTTTTCTTACAAAAATCTGGACCAAAGATTCCCAGCCCAGTCCCTGCTGCCCCATTGGCTGTAAAACAGGTATAATTACCATCATGGACATATATCTCCCCTGGGGGTCTCACCCTCAGATGACTAGTGACTAGGGGAAGGTATTCTGGGCATCTATTATCAGATTGGTTCCTCATTAAGTTCAGTAAGCAATCAGTAGAGTTCCCTTCAGGTAGCTCAAAAGGAATGGTGGTCAAGTGCACATTGGCTGCTGCACATGCCAGGCAACTGACGGTGATGTTTGCTGCTCTGACTGTATACCTGACCCATTCCACCCCACAGATTCTTCCTAGGGCTGGTTTGGGTTTCAATGGAAAATGCATCTTGCCAGGTTAGGCCTGGGATGGGAATCACCTCCTGGACAAGCTGGTCCTGTTTTTGGGTATCCATTTTTGGGGCTTCAGTAGGCCTGGATGCGATATCTTTGAGTTCTATCACTCCCAGCCTTCCAGCTAAAATTCCCCCATACATACCCAGGACATATTTCCCAACATCCCCTGAGGATGGGTTCTCTATGTTTAGATATAAAGGGAGACAGATCTTTGGCTTATTGTCTTTGCAATGTGCTGGGTTCCACACCCCTTTGGTCAGTGTCATTCGACTTATCAGGGACTTCCCATTCTTGTCTTTCTTATCTAGACCCTCTTGGGGACGGTAGGCCCAATCTGCCCCCGTGTTCCAACCCACATCAGACCAGTAATAACAGTTCTCATTACCAGGTCGGGTGACACACAAGTAAGCTTGACCTCCCCCCCCTTGTCTGTACATTGGGTCATAGTAGAAATTTAGGCATTCAACCACATTACAGAAATCAAACTGGTAGGTGACTACAGGGGCCGTGGTATTTATCCAAAAAAGTGTACTGGGAAGACTGAGTACTGCTGGAGTCAAGATACTCAGTACTATAAAAAGGATATGCATTATTCTGCTTCGAGTGAAGATCTCTTGCAGTGAGAAGCGTGGATCCAGAGGTCTTTCCCTTCAAGCTTCACAGCAGTGGGAGTGATCAGCAGGACTCGATAGGGACCCTCAAATCTTGGTTCCAAACAGTCTTTTCTGACGTGCTTCTTCAGGTATACACTATCCCCTGGCTTGAAGGGATGCACCGTGTCACCTGTGGACTCTGGAAAAGAAGCAGAGACTAGAGAGCGGGAGTTAGACAATTCTTGAGCAAGAGAAATCACAAACTGCACAAGCTTATCCTGTCCTTTCTGCAACTCTTGAGTCTCTATCTCAGCTATCTTAGGTGGGGAACCAAACAGAATCTCATAGGGAGTGAGCCCATGCTTAGACTGTGGGGTATGTCTGACATGATACAGAGCTATGGGCAGCAACTCTGGCCAGGGAAGAGGGCTGTCCTGGCTCATCTTGAGAAGTTTTGTCTTGAGAGTACCATTCATCCTTTCAACCTTCCCTGAACTTTGTGGATGGTAAGGTGTATGGAGACCTTGGTGGGCACCCAGCATGAACCATAGTTCTGAAAACACTGAGGCTGCAAAAGCTGGACCTTGATCACTTTTGATGACCTCTGGGATACCAAATCTGCAGGCATCAATCAGCATCCTTTTTGCGGTTGTCTTGGCCGTCATATTTTTCACTGGGTATGCCTCCGGCCATCCTGAAAACATGTCCACTACGACCAGCACGTATTCATATCCTCCAGCCGGAGGCATGTGAATATGGTCAACTTGGATCCTTTGCCATGGGTAGTCTGGCTTGGCAAGGTGTTGGGTAGGAACAGGCTGAGTGCTGCTTGGATTGCAAGTTTGACAGACTTGACAGGCTTGGTTGTAGGCAGTCAGGGTAGTGCTGATTCCAGGCGCGTGGTAGTGTTTTCTCACAAAGGCTAGAGCCTGGTTCTTCCCTCTGTGTGTCATTCCATGTGCCTAAGCAGCTACAGCTGGATACATGCGCCTAGGGAGACAGTAGACGCTGTTCAGTTTCCATAACTGAGTATCCTTTTCCATTTCTGCTCCATCTTTCTTCCATTGTCTCCTTTCATCTGGTGGTGTTTGTGCTTGTTCCTGTTGTAGCTTCTGGAGGGATATTTTGACTGCAGCTGGTGTCTCTAGTTCTTTTCCAGGGGGATCTTCATCCCCCTCTTTTCTTTTCTGTGCTCTAGTGGTCACCATTGCTACTTCTGCCCCTCCAGGTTTCCACTGGAGCTCCTGGTTCTGCCACTTGACTGCCACAGGTTCCAGTGCAGCTTGTTTTGCAGCTTGATCTGCAAGATGATTTCCTCTGGCTTCTCTGCTGTTGATCTTCCCATGAGCCTTCACTTTGAGTACTGCTACCTTCAGTGGTTTGGTCATGGCTTCCATCACCCCTCGGACTAATGCAGCATGCTTCACAGGAGTTCCCGAAGCAGTGATAAAGCCTCTATTCTTCCAGATGATTCCAAAGTCATGAGCAATCCCATAGGCATATCGAGAATCAGTCCTTATGTTCACTGTCTTCCCTTCTGCCATTTCCAGGGCGGTTTGCAAGGCAATCAACTCAGCTTCTTGAGTTGATCTGCTGGCTGGCAAGGCTTCTGCTACCAGAACTTGGTCTTCAGTTGTCACTGCAAATCCTGTGTGGAATTTTCCACCACCATCTGCATATCTTGATCCATCAGTCCATAGTTCCAGGTCTGCATTTGGAATTTCCGAGGTGGCCATATTTTCTGGCTCTGCTGTTTCTTCTTCAAGGGTTGCCAAACAGTTGTGTTCACCATTCTCATCAGGTTCCAAAGTGTAAGGTCTGGCTACATCAGGATCCATTCCTCTTGTCTCCCCCCTTGGAACCTGTGGCAGGAGGGTGGCAGGGTTAAGGGTAGTACAACGCTTGAAGGAAACATGGCTGGGGACCACAAGGGAGAGCTGCAGTCGAAGATGACGTTGTTGGGTGAGGTGTCGAGGTAGGGTGAGTGTGAGGATAGCAGCCAGGTCATGAGGAGCTTGAATCACCAGGTCATGGCCCAGGACAATGTCAGCCACTTTATCCAATAGTCTTTGTGCAGCATGGACAACCCGGAGGCAGGAAGGTGAGGTCCTGGCAACAGGGTCAAGGCGGCAAGAGTAATAACCAAGAGGGCGCTGCCTTCCACCATGCTCTTGGGTAAGGACTCCAGAAGCATGTCCCTTGAATTCAGACACATATAAGTTGAAGATCTTGGTGTAGTCTGGAAGGCCCAACGCAGGTGCTTGGACTATGGCATTCTTCAAAAAGAGGAAACAACCCATGTAAGTCTGGTGAGTAAGGGGGTCACAGATTTCATCTGGGTCAGGAGGAGGGAACGGGCTGCACTTGAGAGTCTCATAGAGAGGCTGCATGTACTCTGAAGCATCTGGAATCCATTGTCGACAATAGGTGACTAGTCCCAGGAAAATTTGCATCTTAGCAGTTGTGGTGGGATACGGTATGGACCAGATGTGTTGTTTCCTCTCATCCGTGAGATGCTTGACCCCTTGTGAAACACAATGTCCCAGAAATACAACTTTTGGAAGGCACCACTGGACTTTAGCCTTTGAGACTTTGCAGTTGATGATGGAGAGATGTTGCAGTAGGGAGATTGACAAATTTTCCATTTCAGGGTAGGTTAAGGGACCACACAAAAGAAGGTCATCCACATATTGGAGCAGGGTGGCCTGAGGGTGCATTGCAGTCCAAGGTGAAAGACAAAGTTTCAAAGCTTGGGTGAACTGATTAGGACTGTTTTGCGCTCCTTGTGGAGTTCTGGTCCATGTGAGTTGGGACCCTTGAAAGGTGAAGGCAAAAAGTAGCTGTGAGTTTTCATGTAGTGGGACACTGAAGTATGCGTTTGCTAAGTCGATTACCGTAAACAAACACGCATCTTGAGGGACCCCACTGAGCAAGGTGTTTGGGTTGGGTACCACAGGAGTCTCAAGTATAGTGACAGCATTCACAGCTCTGAGATCTTGTACTAGGCGGTATCTGTCAGGTTGGCCTTTGGCCGTTTTCTTCTTGACTGGGAACAAGGGCGTATTGCAGGGCGATGTGCAGACTTTGAGGACCCCAATGGACAGATATGCTGCAATCTGCTCTCCAAGGCTAGCTTCTTGGGCCTGTTTGAGTGGATACTGTGGAACACGAGGGAAGGGGACACCTTCCTTTAAATGTACCATTACAGGAGGCACAGGGAGTAGCCCCACATCGTCAGGACTGGTAGACCACAGGGTAGTGGGAAGACTCTCAAGAACATACTGAGGAATTCCAGAATCTGGGTTATGTTCCTCCTGGAGAATCATCAACGGCAGAGCCTTTAGGACGCAGACTCCTGTGGTGGGGTCATCATCATCCGGACGCTTGAGTCTGAGTTGCATACCATCAGTATCATAGGTAATCTGTGCTCGAAGTTTCTTCAGTAAGTCTGAGCCTAGTAAGTTCAGTGGGCACGTGTCTGAGACAAGAAATCTGGCGGTGACATCTGGGAAAGGACCCAAGGGGACTGGGACTGTTAGCCTGTTTTTCTGGCGTTTGCCTTCAAGTCCTATACAGGACATCCAATCATCAGAGAGTTCAACTGTAAGAGGCAACTTGGACTTGTGAATAACAGAAGTGGACGCCCCTGAATCCACCAAGAAGTCCATAGGCACATCAGCCACGTTCAAAGTAACTTTGCCACAAGTGGGAGATGAGCCCACAACAGCCATGGCGGGCCCAGGTTGTCCTCCCCGTCACTGGCGAGGCCAGCCAACTTGGTTGACAGGTCCAGTGGGCACATCGTTTCCACGGTATCCGATGTTCCTGGGTCTTTGGGGGCACTGTCTCCTTAGGTGGCCGAGCTGTCCACACTCCCAACAAGAGCGGAGTGGTCTTGGTCCATTAGGGATTCCCCTAAATTGTTGCATCTGCGTAGGCTGAAGTAGTTGAGGTAGTTGAGGTAGTTGAGGTAGTTGATGTAGTTGAGGTAGTTGATATTGGCCATAAATCTGATAAGGATTGACTGGAGGGGGATACGGGCCAATAAGAGGGGCCTGCTGGGCCAGGGCCTGTTGTGGGGGTACCTGACCAGTGGGAGCTGATGTGGGGACCGCAGGAAGAACAGGGCATAAAATGGAATCATCTGCATCAGCATCATTTTCTTCCTGCACCATGAGGGCCGCAGCTTTCCTTTTGGCTTTCTCAGGCCCTTCTTTGGTCATGGATCGGGCAAACCCCTTGGCCACTGTCACAGCATCTTGAATGGTACCACTTACACAATCAGGTCGGATGGCAAGAACCCTGTCTTTCAGTGGTTCCCGGAGGCCTTCCACAAAGGCTTTGGTAAGGAGTAATCTGTGTGCCTTGGCCTGGTGTGAGAATCCCAAATCATCGAACATTTGATTAAGTCTGGAGGAAAATTGGTCAACTGTCTCTTGGGGGCCCTGTACCACATCTTGCAGTGACCCTTGTTGTTCAGTGAGAGCTTCCTGTGCCCACAACTTCAGTTGCTGACAGTAAGACTGCCCTGAGGCAAAGGTATCAGTTGCTGGTGATTGGCTGGCATCAAAGGCTGAGGCCATCAGTGGAAGGAAGCTGTCAGAGGCCTTGATGTCAGTTAGGGCCTGCAGATCTTGCCAGGTGGCTGCATATGTCTTCTGAATTTGACACATGCGTCTATAAAAGGGCATAGGTTGTTTTTCAGGGTCAGGCATGGTGGCCACTAAGGTAGATACCTGTTGAGGAGTAAATTTAACATATCTCAGTTCTCCTTTCTCCGGGGGTGGCAGTGGATTTGGTGACTGGAGATAAGATTCCATGTCGGGATTAGTCTGTGACTCCTTCAGAGGTTGATTGGGTGGCGTACTCACCATGAGTGGTGGAAACGCCAGAGAGGGGGTATCAGACCTCTCGGGCTTGACTGTGGGATTCTCCTTCAAACATGCTTCTAGTAGTGGCAACTTGTCTGGGTCATCAGTGACCACCCGGATATCATTGAGTTGTGTATTTTGGGTAGCGATAAAGGTCTTGATAGTATCCATGAGGATCGGTATTGCCCTCTGGGCCGGGAATTTAAACAAACCGGTGGATATCAGTGGAAAGATGACAGATTGGATACCCCGTTGGTTGCAGGATGTGGAGGACAGGTAATCAAGTACATTCCAAACAACTGTCTGTAATAACTTCTCGCATTCATGAGCCCGACTTGAGTCATAACAGGGGCCCACTGCATGCACAATCAGAACATTTGGAAGGTTTCCAGGGTCAGTAACAGCTATCCCACCAGTAGGGACTGAACCCTGTTCGACTATCAGATCACAGTCTCTTTGAAGACTTGGGCCGGCTGCCAGGGACAGTGTTCTAGCTAGGCCTCCCGTATGCTTCAGCTGTTCATTGGCAGGATTCACAATGACATCAGCAGTGGTGGTGGTAATATCCCCTAATCCCACGGTCAAGACAATCTGGCGGCCAGTGTTCCCTACATAGCTCTTGCAGGTTTTGTTGCTCCATTGCTCAGCGGGCCGGAGCAGGGCTGCTGGAGGCCTAGCTGATCTTTTCATGATCTTTTCCAGTTGAACTGGAGTGGCTGGTGTAACAACCGGAGGAGGAGGTGGAGGAGAAGGAGGTGGAGAAGGAGGAGGAGGAGGAGGAGGAGGAGGCTTTGAGGACCTGCGCTTAGGGTTGGTTTGCGGAAGGAGGATCAGTGGCTCTTGAAGAGGTTTGGGTGGAAGAGGCAAAGTATCATCGTCCGGGTCAGCCCACTCAGATCTGTCACTGGTGGATTGGGCTTCAGGGTCAACCACCTGTCTTCTAGCCTGGAGCACAGCTAATGCTTCCGGAGTGCCAAAACAGTCCATCATATTAGGTACTACTGGAAAAATGCCAGTAGTAGGCTTGAGGCCTTGCGTGTCACCATGCGGTTCACCAGAGGCCGGGGTGGAAGCAGGGCCCTGGTAGTAAGCACCGGAAGGAGTAAGCACTGGATATAGAGGGGCGGTGGGCTGAGTGTGTGGCACGTCACCAGGAGGAGGAGGTAGTGGAGAGGAAGGAGGAGGTGGTGGAGAAGGAGGAAGAAGGGGGGCCTTTGATTCCTTTCCCTCGAGCTGTGGTCTGTGCGTTCCACAGTCAGAACAGACGTCACGCCAGTCAGGGTTCTGCATACCACAGTTAAAACATGTCCACGCCCTCAGCTCGCTCTCAGCGCCATCTTGGTAGGGCGGTGGCGCAGGATTCTTGGAAACAACCATCTCAGACTCCATGACATTCTTTACATAGCCATAAATCCATTCACCCCCCATCTCTCCTGTAACTTCTTCAAATCCTTCAATTTGCAGTGCTCGTGCCACTCGGAGGTGGGCTTGAGCCGTCTCCAAGAGACCCTTATCTTCCAACATTCCTCGTGACTCCTCCAACATTTTTCTCCACAGACTGGGCTGCAATCGGCCCGTAGGAGGCATATATTAATGAAAAGTAGACGTGAAAAGGGAAAATAAACAAAACATTGAATAGTAACGCACACATTTAGCTGATGCCTTCTTCAACATGATACAGTAAGTGACTCACTGTAGATAAATGTCGGCTCTTGCTGGACTTTGTGCAGCGCTGACGATTATAAACTGACAATGCTAAATTGGGGATGAGGTCTCTCCAAGGGTCAGGAACTACGTGAACACAGCGCTACTAGCTGCTGGTTTTCACAAAGTCATGATCAGGTTCAGGTCTTGATTATATAATGGCCACATCTCAGGGAAAGGTTGTAGTAGCAAACTTTCCCTGATAGTAGCTGCGGATCACCCGCGGGCAGTATCAGGAGCGGGTGTTAGCTGTAACTGATAGCTAACACCCTGCTCCTTTAACCTCCCATTGGAGCTGAGAACCAAGGGGTTCCACCATGCCAAATGCCCCCCTCGGTGTGTCGAGATGAGGGGTTGCCCATATTCATCTTCTGCAGCCTGGGTCTGGCCAGTGACCCCAGGCTGCTAGGTGTCTCCAGTACCTGGTCGATCCTGCCAAAAAGCCAAATAGCGCTCTTTCCATTCTCAGCCCCATCATGTACCCATACAGCAGATTACGACCACATGTGGGGTGCTGTCATGTTCATGAGCAATTGTTTAACCGACTGTGGGGGGCTTTTTCTCCTTTAGCACCTTGTGAAAATGAAAACTTTGGAATAAAGTAACATTCTAGTCATTTTTCATCCCAATGTTAATAAAATCTGTGAAAATGCTGTGGGGTCAAAATAATCACTATACCCCTTGGTAAATTCTGGAAGGGGTGTAGTTTCCAAAATGGGGTACCTTTTTGGGGATTTCCTTTGTATTGATACTTTAGGAGCTCTGCAAATGAGACATGGCACCTGAAAACTATTCTATCAAAATCTGCTTTGCAAACGTCCAGTGTTGCTCCTTCCCTTCTATGTACTGCCGTGTGTACAGACATCAGTTACATTCACATGTGGGGTATTTCTGTGATTGGGAGAATCAAAAGTATGGGCACCTCAACAGAAAAGTGACATTAATATTTAGTAGATCCTCCTTTTGCAAAGATAACAGCCTCTAGTCGCTTCCTGTAGCTTTTAATCAGTTCCTGGATCCTGGATAAAGGTATTTTGGACAAACAATTCAAGTTCAGTTAAGTTAAGTCGCCGAGCATGGACAGCCCGCTTCAAATCATCCCACAGATGTTCAATGATATTCAGGTCTGGGGACTGGGATGGCCATTCCAGAACATTGTAATTGTTCCTCTGCATGAATGCCTGAGGATTTGGAGCGGTGTTTTGGATCATTGTCTTGCTGAAATATCCATCCCCGGCGTAACTTCAACTTCGTCACTGATTCTTGAACATTATTCTCAAGAATCTGCTGATACTGAGTGGAATCCATGCGACTCTCAACTTTAACAAGATTCCCGATGCCGGCATTGGCCACACAGCCCCAAAGCATGATGGAACCTCCACCAAATTTTCCAGTGGGTAGCATGTGTTTTTCTTGGAATGCTGTTTCTTTTTGGACGCCATGCATAACGCCTTTTTTTTTTATAACCAAACAACTCAATTTTTGTTTCCAAAATGAAGCTGCCTTGTCCAAATGTGCTTTTTCATACCTCAGGCAACTCTATTTGTGGCGTACGTGCAGAAACGGCTTCTTTCTCATCACTCTCCCATACAGCTTCTATTTGTGCAAAGTGCGCTGTATAGTTGACCGATGCACAGTGACACCATCTGCAGCAAGATGATGCTGCAGCTCTTTGGAGGTGTCTGTGGATTGTCCTTGACTGTTCTCACCATTCTTCTTCTCTGCCTTTCTGATATTTTTCTTGGCCTGCCACTTCTGGGCTTAACAAGAACTGTCCCTGTGGTCTTCCATTTCCTTACTATGTTCCTCACAGTGGAAACTGACAGGTTAAATCTCTGAGACAACTTTTTGTATCCTTCCCCTGAACAACTATGTTGAACAATCTTTGTTTTCAGATCATTTGAGAGTTGTTTTGAGTAGCCCATGATGCCACTCTTCAGAGGAGATTCAAATAGGAGATCAACTTGCAATTGGCCACCTTAAATACCTTTTCTTATGATTGGATACATCTGGCTATGAAGTTCAAAGCTCACTGAGGTTACAAAACCAATTTTGTGCTTCAGTAAGTCAGTAAAAAGTAGTTAGGGGAATTCAAATCAATAAAATGATAAGGGTGCCCATACTTTTGCACCGGTCAAATTTTGGTTTAATGCATATTGCACATTTTCTGTTAGTACAATAAACCTCATTTCAATCCTGAAATATTACTGTGTCCATCAGTTATTAGATATATCAAACTGAAATGGCTGTTGCAAACACCAAAATATTTAGAACAAAAAATGATTAAGATTAATAGGGGTGCCCAAACTTTTTCATAGGACTGTATCATAAGTCTACTGCTGATTTTGAGACAGATTTCACCCCAAATTTAGTGTCAGATTTCTCCCTGATTCTGCCTCCCAATGTATTCTGAAATTGGAGGGGGATGCTGAAAAAATTTCTATGGCTAGAGACAGTCGGTACATTAGGCTCATTCACGTAGGTCTTAATCAACCACGAGTAACAATTAATGATGGCTCAAATTCCTCTTTATTTTTGACTGCGTAAAGTTATCCTAAGTGTATGTTCCATATATTTATTTGATGGCGTTCTTGCAGTAGTATTTACTTCTCACATTTTTAGCAATTTCTTGAGTGTCTAAATGTTCAATAACTTTGTAATGGATGTCGATTGGCTGTATCGCCAGTGGCTGTATTGCTTTACACGCTGTCCATAGTTTATGCCTTATGGCTGGGCTGTACACATTTCTTATTCACTCAGGTTAGTCCCTATCCCAAGTGCAGCTTGTGTTTGTTAATGTTATTATCGCTGGTAATGTTCCATATGGATGTAACAGACAGGTGGGTATGTATAGGGCTGCTCTTCAAAACGGATTCTTATGCTGGAAATGGTAAATGTTTAATCCTATTTATTTTAATTGGAGTTGGTTAATTTCTACTGACTCCACAGTCTGTTTAAAAAAAATTCTATATATAATTTTTTTAATAAAAAGATCTCTACTAGAGATGAGAGAGTACTGTTTGGATCAGCCGATCCGAACAGCACGCTCCATAGAAATGAATGGATGCACCTGGTACTTCCGCTTTGACAGCGGCCGCTTAACCCCCAGCGTGCTGGCTACGTCCATTCGTTTCTATGAGAGCGTGCTGTTCGGATCGGCTGATCCGAACAGTGCTCGCTCATCTCTAATCTCTACATAAATTCTTTTGCATCTGTTAAATGTAAAAATTGTGATCTGAATGAAACCTTATAGACAGGTTTCAAGGTGTGCTTTCGCGAGGCAGCAGTGGCCGATCCAGGGTTTGCAGGGCCCTGGGCAATTGACTTTGGCGGGGCCCTACTTACTGGGGGTCTTGCACTTCTAACCCGTACTTCCCAACTGCTGGAGACTAGAAAGAGGGAATAAAATGTGCGGCGCGCGCAGCGCGCCGCAGCAAATTAGGCCCCGCCCACTTTTATGTTGACTCCACCCATTCTCATTCAATTTTCATGTGATTCCACACAGCATAATCCTCCTACAGTCACCCGTAAATTATATCTCCCCCCCATTTTCATATACACCCTTCATCTACGCCTAGTTTCATGTCCCCCCCCTCTATCTCTGTCCCCAGTTTCATGCCATTCTCCCCCTTTATCTGCCCACAGTTTCATTTCTCCCCCCCCGTCTCTGCCCCAGTGTCATGCCATGGAGATGGAAACCTGCAGGCATTTTTCAAACCCGTTCAAATGAAGTGTGCGTCCGTGAGCGTTTTGTGCTCCCTGCGGCAAAACGTTTTTGTTTTTTTTAACCGGACACAGAGTTGGACATGCAAGACTTTGTGTCCGGTTTAAAACGGTTTTGCTGCAGAGAACATAAAACGCTCACTGGCGCTCACGGCCAGACTTGGTCCGACAGGTTTCCATCTTCTGCATGCAGAAGACGGAAACCTCAGAACGGAGACCAGACGCTGGTGTGAATCCAGTGTTAGCTGTGTTTTGCTCAGTAGGGCCTAATCCTTGAAGGGTTTGCCCAGGAATTACAGGTTTCTACAAGGAGGCCGGTGAAGGAAAAAAAATAAAACCCACACTCACCTGTCCCTGATTCTCCTACCCCTGTCCGCTCCAGCGGTGCCCCAGAGTTTTTTCAGTCCTCGCCACACGTAACTGATGAAGTCAATCATCTGCCTCAGCAGCCTAAGGAAAGAAACCGCGATATCACTCACATATGTCACCTGTGATGTCACGTGTCCTTTCCTTAGGCCGCTGATTGGCCTCAGCAGTCACGTGTGGCGATGACATCTGCCAGAACAACGCTCCGGGAGCCACTGGACCAGACGGAGGTGGGAGACACCGGGGACAGGCGAGTATGGGTTTTGCTTTTTTTCTTATTTGTGACCTTTCCCTTGCAGAGAACTGTAATTCCTGGATAACCCCTGTAACATCTCAGTATACTGAACCTCACACTATAAAATACAATTCTAGTATGCATAATGGTAGACATGTACAAAAGAAAACAGAAACACACTCATATGCTGGATATACTTAGGCCTGGTTCACATCTGCATTCGGTAACCACACGGACCCCATAGACTATAATGGCGTCCATGTGTTTTCTGTGCAGTGTCCGCATGAATCGTGTGGTGAGAAAAGTGCTCCTTTTCTCTCCACGTGATTCATGTGAACACTGCACAGAAAACACAAAGACCCCATTATAGTCTATGGGGTCCGTGTGGTTTCATTGCTCACTGCTTTTTAATGCGTATAGGTTTCTGTTCGGGGGAACCCCAAGTGGACTTCCCAAAAAGGAATACTGAACGCAGGTGTGAACCAGGCCTAATACATATAACATATATTTACACATATTCATATACAATATACATACACATATACACACACACACCTATCTACAAACTTACAGGACTCACACAGTATATCAGACACTTTACACAAATATACACACATTAAATATACATACATATATACACACACACACACCTATCTACAAGCATACAGGGCTCACACAGTATATCAGACACTTTACACAAATATACAAACATTAAATATACATATTTTTACCCAAAAAATGTACTTACATTTGGCCTGGTGCACTGGATATGGAGGAGGCTCCTGTGCAGCTTTGTCCTGTCTGGCCTGTGGTGAAAGCTCTGCTTCATTGCAGTAGCCGGCAGACTTCCCCCTGCACTCTCCGATCTGTGTGGGGGAGGGGCAGCACACGTCCTGCTACATGCCGGCAGTGCACAGTGCAGGGAGGAGAAGCCCCGCGCCTGCTAATTCTCACACACTCGCAGGGAATGGTACAGGGGCCCATTTTGGGATGATCATCCCGATCGGGCCCCTGAAGTCCCTGAAAGTACATCCTACCGCCGATGAGCTGAATACATAGGCGTTTAAAGCAGGAGCTTTGGGGGGGAAGAAAAGGGGGGAAGAAAAGTGCCTGTGGTGGGGGAAGTCTTCTGCCATACAGAAGACGGAAACCATAGAACGGAGACATGAACGCAGGTGTGAACCCAGCGTATACTGTATTTATGAATATGTCAGGCAAAGAACATGTTCCTTGTCAGTGTGTAGCTGTGTTTTATTGGCTAGTATGCTGACCCATTATTTATTCCTTTGTGTTATCAAGAGGGCCGGGTAGGACAGATCCTATTTCTGTTTTTTTGTGCTACGCTTTCACTACATGAAATGAATGGGTCCTGGAGGGTACATGTGACACACTAATGTCATCAATGTGCCACTTGTGCGATTTACCCATGGGCCTGTAGATGCATATGTTTGGGAAGAAGTCTTGCAGTATGATCGGCTTACATTTGGAGGCTACACATAGCCTAATATCCTCATGTATATTATTAAACATTAAAAGTATCAGTAAATTCGTCCTTCTACCACTGAACTATTGACCGTTGTATTTAAATTAAAAAAAATAATAAATATATATATATATATTTTTTACTTTTTTTTTTGAAGGTAGTAAAAGGACATTTAGGTGCAACAACATTAAGCTCATTTCTTAGGCTAGGTTCACATCCGATAGACACTCCACAGCAGAAACCACTGAAGATTGTCGGAGTGACAAGTCCTGCATGGACTTTACTCTCTACTGGTTTAAGTATCTGGAAGCCATTTTAGTCCATGGGATCTGCGGGTAACCGCTTCATCATTTGTGTCCCCTGGCAGACCAGAACGACGGAGACCCGTGCACAGATGTAACCCTAGCCTCATTATACACAGTACATAGCACACACATTCTACCTATAGTTACATGTTACATGCATATATACACCTCCATTACATATGTTACATATAGACAGATATTAAACACTTCTATACACTTCCAGTCCATTCATTGATGGGTCTGTTGGGGCAGCTCAGAAGACTATAGGACAGTTATATTGGATATCATACAACACACAGCACAGACAGGACTACACAGCAGCTCCTCTCTCTCTCCCTGCTGGCTGAGCTCTGCAGCCTGATGGTCTGTGAACTCCGCGAGGTGAGGAGCTGCGGCGGTCACGTCACTAGACACGTGACTGCCTGCTTACGCGAAGGAACGTCACAACGGAGCCCAGGTTACCCTGAGCCAACGGAAACTGCGGGTGCCAGTAAGTCCAACGGTCCCAGGAGGAGAAGCCACAGAGGAGAAGCGGAGCCGAATAGCTGAAGGAGGAGCCTCAGCTGGGAGGAGGAGCTACAGCTAGAAGGTGAGCGGGCAGGAGCAGATAGGAGAAGCCAGAGCCGGTAGAAAATACAAAGGGTCAATTTAGGCAGCAGCTCCACCTTGTGGCAATAGGAGGCAATTGTCATTTTGCTGCGGATACATTTATAAAAACTGTTGACCAAAGGAACCTTCATGTTCGCTATAAATATGGATAGATAGATAGATAGATAGATAGATAGATAGATAGATAGATAGTTATAGATAAGGTTATATATAGATAGATAGATAGATAGATAGATAGATAGATAGATAGTTATAGATAAGGTTATATATAGATAGATATGGATATAGATATATAGATCAATGAAACCTTCATGTTAGATATAAAATATGGATATAAAGATAGATATGGATATTGATAGATAGATAGATAGATAGATAGATAGATAGATAGATAGATATTGATAGATAGATATGGATATAGATAGATATAGTTATAGATATGGATATATATAGATGGATGGTTATAGATATAGATTGTTATAGATAGATATTGAGATAGATAGAGATGTGGAGATAGATAGATAGATAGATAGATAGATAGATAGATAGATAGATAGAGATGTAGATATGGATAGATATGAATATAGATAGATATAGATATGAATATATATAGATAAATAGATAAATACAGATATGGATATATATTTATAGATATGTATATAGATAGAAAGATAGATATGGATATAGATATATATAGATAGATATATAATAGAAAAAAAATACAGAAGCAGCACACCATACAAACAAATCCATAGATATATCTACTAGCTTCTGCCTCGCACTGTGCCTGTGATTGTTCCAGTATCTCAGCAGCTCGCTGAGTCGCATGTAATGAGCCTGTTGTTGGCGTTGATGCGCATGCTCTGGCGTTTTGGCAGCTCTCAAGCTGACCTGCCGCTGAACTTGTTTCTTGCACTGTGCCTGTGATTGTTACGGCATCTCAGCAGCTCGCTGGGATTTCATATAATGAGCACATTGTTGGCGTTGATGATCCGGTTTCGCGGCGGAGAGCATAAAACGCTCACTGGCGCACACAGCCGGACCCGGTCTGACAACTTTCCGTCTTCTGCATGCAGAAGACGGAAACCACAGAATGGACTCCGGGCGCTAGTGTGAACATAAAGGTTCCTTCCAACAGTTTTTATAAATGTACCACAGCAAAATTACAATTGCCTCCTATTGCCACTAGGTGGAGCTGCTGCCTAAATTGACCCTTTGTATACCTGTAATGGGAGTATTTTCTAACGGCTGTGGCTTCTCCTATCTGCTCCTGCCCGCTCCCCTTGTAGCTGTAGCTCCTCCTCTATTGGGCGCTGTACTTCTAGCTGTAGCTCCTCCTCCCAGCTGAGGCTCCTCCTTCAGCTATTCGGCTGCCGGGCGCTCCGCTTCTCCTCTGTGTCTTCTCCTCCTGGGACCGTTGGACTTACTGGCACCCGCAGTTTCCGTTGGCTCAGGGTAACCTGGGCTCCATTGTGACGTTCCATCGCGTAAGCAGGCAGTCACGTGTCTAGTGACGTGACCTCCGCAGCTCCTCACCTCGCGGAGTTCACAGACCATCAGGCTGCAGAGCTCAGCCAGCAGGGAGAGAGAGAGGAGCTGCTGTGTAGTCCTGTCTGTGCTGTGTGTTGTATGATATCCAATATAACTGTCCTATAGTCTTCTGAGCTGCTCCAACAGACCCATCAATGTATGGACTGGAAGTGTATAGAAGTGTTTAATATCTGTCTATATGTAACATATATGTAATGGAGGTGTATATATGTATTCAACATGTACCTATAGATAGAATGTGTGTGCTATGTACTGTGTATAATGAGGCTAGGGTCACATCTGTGCACAGGTCTCCGTCATTCTGGTCCACCAGGGGACACAAATGATGAAGCGGTTACCCGCAGACCCCATGGACTAAAATGGCTTCCGGATACTTAAACCAGTAGAGAAGTCCTCCATGCAGGACTTGTCACTCGGACGATTTTCAGTGGTTACTGCTGTGGGGTGTCTATTGGATGTGAACCTAGCCTAAGAAATGAGCTTAATGTTGTTGCACCTAAATGTCCTTTTACTACGTTATATATAATTTTTTTATTATTTTTCTTCTTTTATTTAAATACAACAACAGTCAATATGTGAGTGGCAGAAGGAAGAATTTCTCACCATTGTTATACGGTCTTTCTGATGTTTGCAGGGCTGATGTCCTCCCATTTATTATCTGACTAGCATGTGAGGTAGGTCAGTGACTTAGTGTGTATGCCTGGGGTGCAGGGTGATGCATTTTTAAACATATCCAAAAACTCTTCTGATTAAAAGCATGTGAGTTCCCATTCATACCTTGGAAAATGAAGAGGAATTTGAACATCTTTCTCAGATTCCTCTTCAAGGGGCACAGCTATAGGGGGTGCAGACGTAGCAGTCGCTATGGGGTCCTGGACCCTGATTGGGACCCTAAGGTCCCTCTGCCACAATCAATATACCACCATACTAAATGGCACTAGGTAGGTAGGGGCTCCATTTCAAATTTTGCATTGGGGCCAAAGACATTCAAGTTACTCATCTGCTTTTCATCTTCCTACCCATGGCAGATTACGTAAGCAGAGCATTAGCATTCCGCTGCGGTTTCGGACAGGTATTGAGAAACAAGTTATTGTCTTTGTTGTGTTTATTTCTATGTAATGTTCCAATATACCTTTTGTATCGATTCCTTATAGCTCTCTAGATCTCCACTTGCATTCTGCTTAGCTGAGGTTCACACTAGAGGATCAGAACAAGGGAGAGGCGGACTGCCAAAATAGTGATAACATACAGAGTCCAATGGACTCCATTAAATAAACTGAAACCGGCGGACGAAAAAATCCATCATGCAGGACATTTTCCTCTGGTGATTTTCAGGTGAATAATACAAGAGAGTCTCCAATGGAAACTCTGGCATTGATGTGAATGTAGCCTTACTAGTGGATAAAATCAGTCCATGGTCATGTGATATACAGTCCACGGCCATATGATATACAGTCCATTCCCATGTGATGGACACGCACATGCACAGCTTGTTAGTCTTTTTTCTCTAATTCTGACTCCACGACAGTCCTGGTTAGCGGTATTAGTGTAGCATGTCTCCACATTAGAAATGATTAGACGCGTCTCCACATAATGTGTACCGTAGTGCAGTATGTCTCCACATTTTACAGAAGAACCAGTGAAATCTGCCTAGTAATGACCTTTGACCCTGAACTACACATCAGCTGAGGTAAGTGAAAAAAGGCGGGAAATTTGAATTACAGTGCAAAGCTTACACTATCTTTACTTCCCTGAGTGAACCTGAGGAGAAAAAGTATATTTTATTAATTTACCACACATTTTGGGGTACCATGCCGCCATGTGTCCCCCAAGCAAGCCTGTTCTGGGGGTCCCTTGTCATTCTCCACATCACGAAAGTGCAGAGTAGGTATAAATATCAGGCTTAGTAACAACATGATACATGGCTTTGGCAAATATTTACGAATTCTGTGAGCTAACGTCGACTGAAGATCTGGCTATTGAATTTGCCAAGCAAAATCCATTACTTCTGTGGGAGCAACAGCTTAATCAACAGCAACAACAACAACATTGTCTGCTGGGAACCCAAGGCTGCACTGGTGTGGTCTCGGCAGCAAAAAAGGCCTATGGAAATCGAGGAAAAGCATATGATGGTTTTCGGTGCTCAAAGTGTCAGAAATTTTGAGCAGCAAAAAATGCGATAGTTGGTGGCAAAATTTGTGGAGCTAATCAGGCGGATCAGTTATGCTCATCTTTTGCCACAATTGCTGCTGATTCGAAATCACACACGAAAGTCCCTATCAAGGAAGCGCTAGCCATCATATTTCTTTGGGCTCAAAACCTCTCGCTGATCCAGAGCAAGAATTTGATGCGCAATCTGATTACGCAAAACTATACCTTTGTTGACTGGCGGAACTACCTCCGTGAGATTTGCCTGCAAGCTCTCAATGAAGCTCAACCAATGGGTGGCCCAGGTGAAATAAACCAAGTTGATGAAAGTTTGATGCGTGGTCGTAGAAAGTACAATAGAGGTCGTTTGTTACATGGTAATTTTGTGCCACTAGCGCGTCAGAATTACAGAAATAAAATTGCTGGGCCTTGGATCTTTGGCATTGCTTGGAAGCAATCGGATGGAGTGCAAGAATTGAGGATGTTTCACGTCCTACGCCGAAATGAGCCGACGCTTCGGGCCATTATTCACCGTCACATCGCTCCTGGATCAGAAATTTGGTCGAACGAGTGGCCAGCTTATGCAAATATTCCAAATTGGCCTGGTTTTCAGTACACTCATCGTACTGTAAATCATCAACAAAATTTTGTAAACCCTTTCACCGCTGTCAACACCCAGAGAATCGAGGCATATTGGGGTCATGTCAAAACGTAAATTCTGCGGAAGATGCGTGGTACTTCGCCGAATTTGTTGCCAGGACATTTGGCTGAATACTGGTGGAGACTGCAGCATCGAGAGACTCCGTTTCGCAACATCATTGCTGAAATTGCTCGTCAGTTCCCTTTACTATGAGTTTTTTGAATGTGGAGACATGCTACACTAGAGCAAAAACGTGTGGAGACTTGCTAGACTAATACCCTGGTTAGCAGCCATACGCCGGATTCTGGTGTCTGAATAAGTAGCCGTTCTTGTTTATGGGTGAGCATTTTTACTGGGAAAAGGATTACATGTATATGTCACACTATGTGCCTGGATGTGACCAGAGGTGCATTTTTGGTCCGTTGTGGTGCATCTCCCTATGCATCTCACTAACCACTTTTTTTTTAGACAGCAGGTGGTTGGGAATTTAGTAGGTGGGGGCGCTCTAGTCCTCCAGATTTACTATGAATTACTAAGCGATCAAATAGGGCCTATCACACTATTCAGTCTCCTGGCACATGTCTATTCAACATATGACTACACAGGACTACACCACTCTTCTTAGCACCAAACTTCCCAGACCTTACACAGCATGTGGTAAGACCAACTCTCCTCCATACCTACTTTACACCATGCCCCTTTATTTGGGACGTAACACTGTTGTTGTTTTCTTTTCTTTCTTTTTTTTTTCCCTTGTTTTCCAATTCTACTTTTTCTGTCGTATACTATTACCTATGACCAGGTTACTGTAGCTGTCATGCCATCATAGTCATGCCACTATGACAATATTTTATGCATGTTTGTATAGTGAATGTAACCACATGATTCTTATGCATGTTTCCTTAACTGTACTCTACTACTCTAAACAGATTGTGATACTCTTTCAGCTTTTATCCACATAGCCAGAAGGGACCTACCTCCTCACGATGATACTTACCTCTTACATCTACTTGGTCATCATAATGGGTCTACTTGCCATAAAGTCTGAACGTTACTGATTCATTCACATTCTGTTTCCGGTAATACACTGTATACACAGATGCATTGCTTATTATTTTGTATATTGTGATATTTTTAGTATGATGCATTTTGTATATTGTGATGAAGTATGTAATATCCTGTCACTGTGTCTGCTGAAGGTCCAGAGGGCTGAAATGTCACTTGTAATTTTGTCTGTGGATTTTCTCCTACAAATAAAATACCTGACTGCATTGCTTTATGGGAGTGCTGAGTTCTTTTTGATGTCTGCTATAAGATTGGGGCCTTACTCTAGCACCCTGAGCTTGCTCTAAATATTCAACCCTAACTTCTGCCCATATTGCATGAGTGCCATCTCAACAGTCACACTCCAAACTCCACTATGGTGTAGACCAGGGGTGGGCAATTAATTTTCCCATGGGGCCACATGAGAAATTGTAATGGTTCTAGAGGGCCATGCGCGTCGTGGCAAATTTAGCTCCACCCACTTCTCTGCTGACTCTGCCCATTCTCAATCATTTTTCCATGTGCCCCACAAAGTAAAATCCTCCTACAGTCACCCTAACATTATACACCCCCACATTATAACGTTTTCCTCCAAATGTCCCACAGTATTAAGTCCCTCTCCTGGTGCCCCAGTATAAACTAGCAGAAACTAGAGGGGACATTAAACTGGGGCAGCTGGAGGGGGACATTTAACTGGGGGCAACTAGAGGCAGACGTTTCCCCCTCCAGCTACTCCCCATGGTTTAATATCCTCCTCCATCTGCCCCCTAGTTTAATGTCCCCCCTCCATGTGCATTCAGTTTCAGCTTAACTGCCCCCCTACATCTGCCCCTAGTTCCCCCCTCTTGCTCACACATGCTGTCTCTTCTCTCTTTATCATCCAGCATACCCCATAGCCGGCAGCTTGCAGGAAGCACACAGTCCCGTGTGGCTCCGCCCACTAACGAGTCATAGCCTATCCTAGTGATAGAAAATCCTCAATAAAAGAAAGATCCAGCAAAACCACGGTGGAATGATGATAGAAAATTCTTCTCCTTTATTGGCTAAGTCTTCATAATAAAAACCTCAATGGCATACATAACATGGAAATGATGTGTCAGACCGACACGTTTCGGATCTCCTCCTTCCTCAGAGTCAGAGTCTGGGTTCAGACAAAGATTTCATAAGTGGTCCCACTATCACTACCACTTAGAAATACCTAACCTGCACAAATTATATCGCTCGTTCATTGGCCCCCACATAGTATAACGCTCCTTAGAGGCTCTCACAGAGTATAATGGATCCCTAGTGGTTCCATACAATATTCCCCTTATGTCCTCTTTCAGGTTTCCCTCCATAGATTCATGTCTCCCCCACCCCCCAGGCTGCCCCCACCATAATACTCCCCCCAAGTTGCCCTCACCATGTCTTGCCCCCCACAGGTTTCCCCCACATATCATGTCCCCCTACACTGACATGCTCTCCTCAGGTTGTTCTCACCGTATCATGTCCCACTACACTGATATGCCCTCCTCAGCTTACCCCCACTGTGTCATATCCCCCTACACTGACATGCCCCCCTCAGGTTGCCCCCACAGTATCATGTCCCCCCACACTGAAATGGCTCCTGCAGGTTGCCCCCACAGTATTATGTCCTCACTCCTGGTTGCACCCACAGTATCACGTCCCCCCACACTGACATGGCTCCTGCAGGTTGCCCCCACAGTATTATGTCCTTACCCCAGGTTGGCCCAAAAGTATCATGTCCCCCCACCACACAGGTTGCCCCCACAGTGTCATGCCAAGACCCCTCTCCATATCATGTCCTCAGCCCCAGGTTGCCCTCACAGTATCATATCCTCACCCCAGGTTGCCCCCATCGTATAATGTCCCCCCACGTTGCACCCATAGTGTCCTGGCCAGATTCCCCCCATATCATTTCCTCACCTCAGGTTGCCCTCACAGTATAATTTCCCCCCACACTGACATGCCTCTGTCAGGCTGCCCCCACAGTGTCATGTTCCTCCATCCCCCAGGTTGTCCCCATATTGTCATGCCCAGACCACACCCCATATCATGTGCTCACCCCAGGTTGCCCCCACAGTATCATGTCTCCAGCAACCCACAGATTGCTTCCACACATTTCCCCCCCACGCACACACTGTGTATATATTAAAGAAAAAAAAACAAATCTTAATACTCACCTTTACCTGTTCCCCCGTTCTCTCCTCTCTTCTGGTCCTGGAGTCTTTAAGGAGTAACACACATGATGTAAGTGATGTCACTACATCACTCCTCCTGCTCCCAGGACACATGGAACAAAGAAGCAGGCAGCAGACATCTCCCTACTTCATCACTGGCTTGAACTCATCAGTGTCCAATGGACGCCAATGAGTTGAGTAGCTTGGACACACTGTCCTGGACAGCAAATGTAGAACTCTCCGCTGTCCAAAGGGGGCCTCTGCTACCATAGGGCCCAGTGCAAGTGCAGCATTGGCCCTATGGTTAAAGTGTCCCTGTCTCAGGGGCTCTGCAAATATGACATGACATCCAAAAGCCAGACAATCTGCACTTTAAGGCAGAGGCCCCATGGACCGGAAATTCCGTGATTTGCCCGTGGTGGGAACACTGTAGGAAAAATCGTGGCATTATACAGTACAGGCAAAGTGGATGGGATTCATTTGAATCCCATGCCCACTTTGCAGTTAAAACCGCAGTGCAGACACGCTGAGATTTCCAAAACCGGCAGTTTTGGAAGACGCAGCCTGTCAACTATATCTACGGAAATGCCAGCAGCTGTCCTGTAGACATAATTGTAACAGAAAGTCAGCGGAGGGAAACCCCGAACTTTCTGTTTAGATTGCTGCAGGAAGAATCGTGATTCGTTCCTGATGCAGTTTTTCCCATGGTGCTTTAGTGCTATGGATCGTCCTTTGGGGCCTTAGCCTAAAAGTCATATAGCACTATTTCCCTTTTGTATGCTCAACTTTTCCCGAACAGAAGTTTATGGCCAGATATACAACATTGTTATACATGGGATAACCCACTTAAGACCAGGGCCCCATGTTTCAAATACACAGAGTTTTGGCTACGATGGAAATGACATAGCAAAAAACACTGCATATAACTGTACCTGAAAAGTGGATGGGATTCTGACTAATTTCTACGATTTCAGAAACCATAAGAAAAACATATCAATTTTACCTATGGAAATAGTTTCCATATGGGTATAACAGAAGCCAAAAGTTTGCAGAGGAAATCTCTGTGGACAACGTTGCAGGAAAAATCTCGATATGGCTCGTTACGTGGGGCCATAGCTTGTGGGTGCAAACTACTGGGTACACAGCAGGATGCAGAAGCAAATGGTCATGATTTGGTTTTTGGAGCACAGATTTAGAAGGTTTGATTGCCACTTTTGCAGAGCCCCTGAATTTATTTCTTTTACTTGTATAGCTCAAACAATCTCCATAGTGCTTTAGAAACATTACTCACTGTCCTGTGTAGAGAAATATGCAAATCTGTTTTCCAAGATGTAAATAGGAAAACAGTGCCTCTGCTTGCTGCCCTCTAGGGGCAGCCCCCTTAAACATCATGCACAACTTTTTCAACAAGCCTGAATGCTATGATACGAGATTTAGCCAAACTAGTATTTCTATTCCAAAAGGAACAGAGTCCCAGCTGTGGACAGCACTGTTTTGATCTGTTGGATCTCTTCAGCACAGCATAGGGATACTAGTTTGGCAGAGTGAGAGACTATAGACCAGGATCAGGGGATAATAACACTCCTTAGGGAGTGTGCACCTTTACAGGCGTATGGAGACTTACAAGCCTTTTTCGCTCCACTGGGGGATTATGGGAAAAATATGCAAATCTGTTTTCCAAGATATAAATAGGAAAACAGTGCCCGGCAAAATGGCACCTTGGTCAGTTTTGGCTGAGGCATCGGGGGCATTAATGCCTGCAACCAGGCACTGCATCGTCATGGTCTGCATTGCTCCTCCTCCTCATCTCAGGTATGCCACCTTCTTTGGAAATGAATCTTCTCCACTGTGCTTTCATCATGAATGAGTGCACGGCATAGGTGCAGTACGCTCAAGTAATTCTAAGAAGCATGCTTCTTAGGCTCCGTTCCCATGGAGTAACGCGACACGCATTCAGACACGTACACACGTGTCAGAGTCTGAGTGTTCAAAACAGATCCCATTCACTTCAATGTGTGCTGGTTCACGCGTGCTACACATTGAAATCAATGGGTTAAAAAGCCTTCCATTGATTTCAATGGGTGCCGGCATTCGTGCGCTACCCATTGAAATCAATGGGAGGCTTTTTTACCTATTGCTTTCAATGTGACATGCGCATATTCCGGCACCCATAGAAATCAATGGGATCTGTTTTATCGCCACTCATTCTGAACAAGTTTACGTTTTGAATGGGCGGAGCGTTTACTCCGTGTGAAGGCTCCCTTAGAAAGTCATAGATGTATAATTAGATCACAATTGGGGAGTTTTTGCTTTTTTATACCTTGTTTATATAATGTTATTGAAAAATCTATAAAAATAAAGGTTCAGAATGGGAAAGGCAGATATAGGGGAGGTATAACAATGATAGGAAAAAAAAAGATTAGTGAAAGAGGTAGGGGACGGGTTTTTCACTATTTCACCTCTGATACAAATTTTAAGAAAAAGTGATTAAAACGAGAGACATTTCCCAAAATGATATAACTAAAAAGTAGACCTGGTCTCGAAGAAAAAGACACCCCATGTATCCCTGTAGATTGAGGGTAGTTTCACACAGAGTATTTTGTTCAGGATTTTGTGGCCATATTCGCCTCAAAATCCTGACCAAAAAGACGGCTGGGTTTTTTTGCCGGCTCCCGGAAAAAGAAGCGAGATGCTCATTCTTCAGGCCGTTTCGTCTTACCGAGGGTATACCAATAGGGGACACCCTCCATCCCCCTGGCCAAACACACATACAAACTGCCATAGATCGCATGCATATCAGCCCACAATCTTTGGGACCCATAACCCAATTAGGACAGTCAAGAAAATTAAATAGACCATGAATATTTGCTATAGAATAATGAAGAAAAAATAAGAAATAAATAAATAAAAAATAAAAATTAAATAAATATATATTTATATGTATACATATAAATAAACAAATCAATATTGAAGCAAAACAAGTAAATCTATATTCAAAGCCATGGGAAGCATATAAAAAGACAAAAAGTTTTTTATTAGTATAAACAGCTATAAAAAAAAACAGCAAAAACGTCCATGTTAGCGTAGTTGGATGTACGTCCTCCAAAATCCTCTTCATAAATTTAAAAGTGAGTGAGTAGAAGGTGTATGTGTCTCCAAGTGCAAAAAATACAATTCTAGAAAAAGAAAAAAAAAGAAAAAATTAATAAACAAATCACTAATTACAAAAAGGAAGATAGAGACCAAAGAGAATACATAAAGTCACAGGGCAACCGAACCATCTAAATTAATGTGGACAACTTATAACCAACATTTAATCCAAAAGGTTTTAAAGTATTTAATCTGAAGATCCACTCCATCTCTTTTCTTTTGAGTATCTTTTCTCTATCACCTCCTCTCCTGAGAGGGGGAACACAGTCAATGATCCTAAATCTAAGTTGAGATTCAGAATGTTTAAGATCTGAGAAATGTTTGGAAACTGGCAGGTCTTGTTTTCGTTTCCGAATAGTATATCGATGTTGATTCAATCTAGTCTTTGCATCGAGAGTCGTTTCGCCTATATATACCAACCCGCATGGGCAGGAAAGCATATATATAACATGATCTGAATCACAAGTCAAATAATGCTTAATCTTATACTCTACTCCATTGTGTATAAAATGATTCCCCTTAATCATAAGGGAACAGTTCACACACCCACAGCAAGGGTAGCAACCCTTCCTAACTACTCCTGTTAAAGTGGTTTGTCTGCTGCTCTTAAAACTGCCTACATCTGAACAGACCAATTGGTCTTTCAGATTTCTAGCTCGCCTATAAGAAAAAAGTGGAGGGGCACGAAATTCTGGCAAATTGACTGCACACATGCGCAAGACTCCCCAATGTTTGCGTACAATATCTGAAATCTGATTGCTCATGCAATTAAAAGTAGAAACAAATGGAATCCTATTGTTTTCAGAGTGTCGTGTAGATCCCCTTAGTAATTGTTCCCTACTGTATTGCTCAGCCCTACATCTGTTTCTAGAAATAACACCAATGGGATATCCTCTATTTTTGAATTTAACTGCCATGTTATCCAAATCACCCTGCAGTTGTTCAACCTGACTATCAATCCTCTTCACACGTAAGAATTGTGACAGGGGAAGGCTCCTGACCATTGATCGTGGGTGACCACTTTCAGATCTCAATAAATTATTCCTATCTGTAGGTTTCTGAAAGATACGGGTAGAGAAACTCCCATTATCATAGCCAATTAACACATCCAAAAATTGTAACTGATCTCTTGCATATGTCACTGTAAATTTAATGTCTGGATCAATAGTATTCAGATATTGATGAAATGCATCAAGTTGTAATACTGTACCAGTCCAAAGGAGGAAGACGTCGTCTATGTATCGCCACCACCCAAGCACATGTGTGAAGTGGTGGGACACATAGACAAAGTCCTCCTCCAGGACAGACATAACAATGTTAGCGTACGTGGGCGCCATCCTTATAATACTCGTCTATGGACGATCTGTGTGAGCAGAGGGAGGGGGCATTCCTCCCCGCTCCACAGTACAGTGCGATAGGCGCCGCGAGGCAGAAGGACGTTCCTGGCTAACAGTCAGAAACGCCCTTCTGACACTAAAGCGCTACGGTCCCGGGACCGATAGCGCTTTACACCGGGCATGGATCAGGAAAGCCGACAGCGCTGAATTCAGCGCACTGTCAGCTTTCCAGCAGTATATAAAACTGCATGTGCCCGATTTGATGAAAGGTCCTCTTTAAATAAACCACTTTGCTGCAAAATTTGTGTCCTGTCCCTAACTGGTTGGGTCCGAACAGTGGGAGCTGCTCATCGTCAACATATCAAACAATCCTCTCTACTGGTAGTATGCCTGGGCTTTTTCAGTTTGTTTGCCATGTGTGCAAGCACTCAAATAACCACTGCTCTCAATACCTCATAACAGCTAGGTCAGAACAGCCTAGATTCATAAAAAAAAAAAAACATCCTGCTTCACTTGGAACAATGATGTACTCTTGTTCGGGCAGGAGACATTTGGGGTTCATGGGGACAGTGCCCTAGGGAAATCAGAGGGACTGTTAGGTTGACTAATTGGACCTGTTTTTGGTCATATGCGTAACAACTGATTGGGTAAGATGGAACCATCTTATCATAAGTGATCTATAGCTGTCATGGCGGTCTGTGATATACTCTCTTGATTTCTTGGGGTACCTACACTGCAGTGATTGTCTTTTTTGTACTCTTTGTGATGCAGTACACTTTGTAAGTTTTCGTTTTTGACTTCCCCCCTTACAAAGCCCATAACTTTTTATTTTTACGCTCTGAGAGCCATATCAGGTCTTAATGTTTGCAGGAAATTTGTTCTGCATGACAGTACTAATAAATACCCTGTACAATATACTGGGAAGCTGAAAAAAATTCAGAATAGGGTGTATTTGAATATAAAGTGCATTTGTGCGACTTTCTTATGGGCTTCATTTTTAAGGCGTTCACTGTGCAGCCAAAATTACATGTCACCTATAGTCTATGTTTTGGTATGATTCCGAGGATACCAAATTTATATGGTTTTGTTTACATTTTACCACATTAACAAAAATCCAAAACTGCCAAAATTTTTTTTTTTTTTTTTTTTTTTTTTTTTTATAAAAGTCGCCATATTCCGACTCCCATAACTTTTTTATACTTCTGTGAACGGGGAGGTATAGGGCTTCTTTTTTTGCAGGACCAGGTGTACTTTTTAGTTATATAATTTTGGGGAATTACTATTGATTTGATCACTTTTTATTCATATTTTTATCAGAGGCAAAACAGTGAAAAAACGTGAGTTTGGCACTTACGGGAAAAATATTTTTATAGATTTGTAGAGCGGGCGTTTTCAGACACAGGGATACTTAATGTGTAGGTGTTTTACAGTATTTAAGTACTTTTATATGTGTTCTAGGGAAAGGGGTATGATTTGAATTTTTAATATTTTTTATTTTTTTTTACTTTTTCTTTTTTTGCATCTATTAGTCCCCTATAGGTCTTGAACCCAAGGGGGTCTGATCACTAATGCAATGCATTACAAGGCTAATGTATTGCAAAAATTTAGCTTTCTATTGCAGGCTACCTGTGCAGTTGGCTCTGCCATCAGGCCTCGGGCAGAGCTGACTGCTCATGCCCACGGCCACAAGAAAATGGCCGCTTACACCAGCTTACTGTGTGAGAAAATCCGGATTTCTACCAAACAGAGGCCTGGAGAAGACATCTAAAGATAGGAAAAGAATAGCCTTTTTTTAAGGCTATTCCTATGTTTTAGTCAGAAAAAAAGGGTATCCAATGATAGGATCCCTTTAAATGTTGTTTGTTTTTTTATCACTCATTGCATCCCTCATCATTTTAGTTTAGCCACATCATTTTTTACTATTACTAACTCCTTTTTTTCCAAAAAGTTATATACAGAAATATTCACTGGTCCTGTTGGTGAGGTTTTTGACAATGTCCCATTTAGTTTACTTTAGTTTTTCAGGACATTGTCCCAATTTATGTAATTATACCCTTCTCCACATCCTCCATACATGTACTGAGCAGTCGGGAAGGACTTCGCTCCTGCAGCACCCCCAGCTATAACTTGGCTCAAGGTGTTCAAACACCTACTTGCCTTGGTCAACAGCAGCCACTGCACCTAAGTGGTTGGCAGTCACATAACTAAAGTCTTGTGGACCCTGGTGCAAATATTGATTTGGGCCATTTACCCTCTCCCTACAGTATATTCTTGATAGCAATGGTTATGGGTACTGCAGTGTTATAAACACAACAGCACAATCTGGAATAAGGTTTGCAATATTCCCATAAACCACTCACTTAGGCCCTTAAACCAATTCAAGGTTAGAAATAGAAAAGGTATTCCCCCACCAACTATACTTAACATTATGTTCTTCTAACTAATTTTCCAATAGTTCCTTAATCTTATCCATACCTGTCTTGATCTGACAATTGCCAACAAGGTCTATATACCTCGTAGTGGCAACAAGTTGAGCCTATAATGTAACACATACCTCTTTGTGTTGAAGTGAGGTAGACTAATACCATAGCATGTGGCCATTAATATTCTAAACCAGGGGTGCCCAATATGTCGATCGCGATCTACTGGTAGATCGCAAAGGACGTATGGGTCGATCGCAGGATGCAGGGATCCCGGGTGTCTGCTTGTTCACAGTGCAGTCTGAGAATCATCTCCGGACACTGCCAGTGTCCAGCGATAACTCTCAGCCTGCGCTGTGATCAAACAGACACTGGAGATCCCTGGGCGGCCACATAACGCTGCTGTCTTGCTCTCGCGATCCGCCCCGCCCACATGCCCGGCCCCGCCCATAGACATACCTGGTCTCGCCCACAGACCTGGCTACGCCCATAAGCCTGCCCCGGCCCGCCCTAGTAGATCTTTTGCCTTGGTCAGCTAAAAAGTAGCTCACACACTGAAAAAGTGTGAGCACCCCTGTTCTAAACCATATTAATTTAGACCCAGTACTTTATGAATAATCATCTAAAGAGCCTGTACACTCTATCAAACTTATTCCACATCTGTATTACCATTAATTTGCAACTGCTACTGACTCTACATGTGTCTTATTATATACAGTAACACAATAAAAGGGTTTGTTTTGGCTTCACCCTCACATCACCTACATCATGAGGCACAATAAATATGGCTGGAGTTAGCCGTGCCACTGTGTAGGTGCCTCCAACGTGCGACTTTCTTACTATCTATACTCCTGGGTCACACTAAAACTCGTTTAGAGTGAGCGGTGTAAAAAACAGATCCCATTGACTTGAATGGGTGCCGGCATACACGCGCTCCCCATTGAAATCAATGGGAGGCTTTTTTACCTATTGCTTTCAATGTGATACGTGTGTCACATTATCACATTCAAAGCCAACCATGTACTCATACTGCAGATTATGACCACATATGGGGTATTGTCGAGTTCAGGAGAAGTGACACATGTCAGATTTGAAAATTGACGCCTGGTCTTTGAAAGGGGTATGCCCATGTACATATTCATATCTACATTTGTAGATAATTAAACATTTTTGCAAATATAAGTAATTAAAAATTCTGCAGAATTTCTCTAACTTTCTTAGTGGTGACAGTCTGTTATCTTGATCGGTTGCCAATGCAGAAATTTTCTATGGTCTGGGGCTTGTCAGTAACCCAGCCATGATTTTCTTATTGTAGCTGGGTTATCAGGCAGGGACACTACATGTATCAGAGGATATCCCGGCCACAATAAAGAAATCATTGCTGATTTTCTGACCTTAGAAAGTTCCTGCATTCGTGGTCGTATCCATGGCAACCGATCAAGACTACAAGACTGTGACCACAAGATATTTAGAGAAAATCTTTAAAACTCTGCAAAATATTTCATTACTTATATTTGCAAAAATGTTTAACTTTTAATCCTATTAATCCTATTAATATTATAAATGTGAAAGTTTGTGAGTTTGTGGGTTTGTGTGTTCGGATGTTTGCATGTTCGGATGTTTGCATGTTCGGATGTTTGTTCCTCAATCACGGAAAAACCGCTCAACCGATTCGGCTGAAATTTTCCACAAACATAGTTAATACACCCGATTAAACAATAGGCTACTTTTCGTCACAATAGCACACATACGTTTGTGCCAGGACCCCCACAAAACCCAAACTCACACCACCATCTCTGCAATCTCACACACTTTGGACCATAGCAAGCTACAAAATTCCTATTGCCCTCTACAGCCTCGCCCCTAACCCCACACAATCACATATACATATACTTTACCACTTTGCCCCTCACCTTAACGATTCTCCAGGAGGCGCTCTTTAACGCTCCGGAGCAGCCATGTTTGCCGACCCCCACCACTCTGATAATCCGCGACACCGCCCACCCATGTCAATACCCCTAGGCGGTCTAATAAATGCCAAAAAAAAAGTTTAAAAAAAGTAAAAAATAAATAAATAAATAAAAAGGATAAAAAATTCAAATCACCCCCCTTTCCCTAGAACACATATAAAAGTAGTTAAAAACTGTGAAACACATACATGTTAGGTATCCGCGCGTCCTAAATCGCCCGCTCTACAAAGCTACACAAATATTTTTCCTGTTCGGTAAACGCCGTAGCGGGAAAAATGGTCAAAAGTGCCAAACCGCCATTTTTCACTGTTTTGATTCTGCTAAAAATTTGAATAAAAACTGATCAAAGCAATAACATTTCCCGAAAATGGTAGAACTACAAAGTACACCCAATCCAGCAAAAAAAGACACCCTATACATCCCCGTACACGCATGTATAAAAAAGTTACGGCTGTCGGAATATGGCGACTTTTCAAAAAATAATTTTTTAACACAGTTTTGGATTTTTTTAAGGGGTCAAAATGTAAATAAAACCATATAAATTTGGTATCCCCAGAATCGTAACGAAGGACAGAATACAGGGGACATGTCATTTTGGTTACACAGTGAACGCCGTAAAACCAAAGCCCGTAAGAAAGTCGCAGAAATGCATTTTTTCTTCAAATCCATCCCATTCTGAATTTTTTCCCTGCTTCCCAGTACATTATATAGAATAAATAATGGTGGCATCATGAAGAAAAATTTGTCCCAGGAAAAATTAACACCTCATATGGCTCTGGGAGCGGAGAAATAAAAAAGTAATGGGGTTTAGAAGGAGGGGAGTCAAAAACGAAAATCAAAAAATGCCATCGGCGGGAAAGGGTTAACTTCAAATACTTCTGTCCCAAAGTCACTATGTCACCATCAAAACACTTTGTTTAAAATAATGGCATTTGTCAGAGGCCTAATTTTGTCATCAAGAACATTTTGTTTTTATGTTTGTTACGAGATCCTCTGCATTGGTTTTAGTCCTGAGTCCTGCAGTAACTGCTGGATTGCTTCTTCAGGACCCTGGACAGAGAAATTCTTCACTAGATGCCTTCATCAAGTTTCCAACTTCTATATATAACTGTATTACAATGATTTTAAACTGCTTTTTTTTTTTTTTTACAAAATTGCATACAATAACATTAAAAACTTCATGTATTTTTATATAAAGACACATGCATTCTAGCATGTGTTTTTCTAGGGGAAAAAAGCACTGTGTAAACCCAGCCTTATATAAAGAAATTATTGTTACAATTACTGCACTGTAAACAAAAAAATCATTAAGACAGTATCGTATAATTGTATGTTAATGAGTCATAGGATATTCATCAATATCAGGTACAATACCCTGACAGCACCCCTTTCCATAAAAGGCAAATCAAGCTGGCACCAAATATTCTTTTTCCATCACTTATACTTCTCATACTGCAGTCTGTCCTATTTAAATAAATGGGATTGAGCTACAATATTAAGTACAGGCACTATGCAATGTACAGCGCTGTGCTTGGTGTGCACTGAAGAGGCCACAGTGGAAGCGATATCCAGAAACAGGTCAAAATCCAAGCGGAAAAGATTATGGCAGAATCAGCAGGCAAATAGAGAATCCAAGAAGCAAGCCAAGGTTCAAAGCAGCAATCAGATTTACACACAGTCGGAAAGCCAAACAGGAGACTAAACAATTAGTCAGCTCCTGTGTCCGGAGGGAGGGGACTTATATAGGCCTCTGCAGATGCCAATTGGATTAACCTAGGGAACTTCTGAAATTGTAGATGCTTCCTAGGTTGACAAGGTAACCTTAAAAGTGAAGCAGATGATGAGAATCCTGACAGCATCCCCCTTCCCCCATTATGAGGGGTCACCAGACCCTTAGTTTTCAAAACAGATCTCTGTATCTTAGCACAGCAGATTTTACCCATAGAATTAGTCTTCCTCCTATAAACAGACTGGGATTTTCTCAGGTGCAACTGGTCCTGATCCCAGATCCCAGTTAGTTAGACTCCATCTCCACCTTTTTGTTGTGCAGGCGTGAAGAGAGTCACAACTAGGAGTATTAGTAATATCAACTGAGCCATTTGCCTTATTATAAGACCCAAATGGCAGAGAGGTACTACATGTCTCAGAAGAATTGTGTTCTTCTGTTGGGAGTCAACCTAATGAAAGCTAGGTGCATGGGTGAGAGTCACGGTTTCATCCAGAGATGCAGGTAGCGGGTAGTTTACCAATAAATCTTTTATAGTATCAGACAGGCCCTGACAGAACTGGCAATATAGAGCAAGATTGCTCATTGTGGAGTAAACCCAGCGCTGTAAAAAAAAAACAAAAAAAAAAACGCGAAGAACAATTCTGAAGCTTGGGGATTAAATCAAAAGCACCATGCTTGAGGATCACCTTGCAGAAGCAAAATAATAAGAGCAACACGTTGCTCCTCATCAACAGCTTGCAGATTTTCATGCAAAATAGCAAAAAAACTTTTTCCAAAAAACCAGGAAGAATTATTTTAGATTCCATAGCAACATCAGAAGCAACAGGAACTTGAGACAGGGGCAACACGGTGGCTCAGTGGTTAGCACTTCAGCCTTGCAGCGCTGGAGTTCTGGGTTCTTATCCTGCCAGGAACATCTGCAAGGAGTTTGTATGTTCTCACCGTGTTTGCGTGGATTTCCTCCTGTTCTACAAAGACATACTGAAAAAAAAAGTACATTGTGATTCCTATATGGGGCTCATAATCTACATTAAAGAAAAAAAAAAAAAAAAGGAACTTGAGACAGAGATTTCTCCTGTTGTTGAACCTCTCTTGAGCCAATACTTGAACCAGCTGGGTTATTCCTTACATCTGGTCGAGTGTCTGATTTGTTCCATAGTGACATATGGCAATTATTGCCCAACTAAGCTACTGTAGTTCTGATGCAAAATCAAACAAAAGCAAAAGCAGGGGCAACATGGTGGCTCAGTGGTTAGCACAGCAGCCTTGCAGCCTGGAGTCCTCGGTTCGAATCCCGCCAGGAACAACATCTGTAAGGAGTCTTTATGTTCTCCCTGTGTATGCATGGATTTCCTCCCATTCTACAAAGACATACTGATAAGAAAATAAAAAAAATGTACATTGTGATCCCTATATGGTGCTCACAATCTACATAAAATAAAAATTAAAAAAAAGCAGGAGCTGCCTGATAACAGTGAGCAGAAGAATTAGTAAAGTAGTGCAATCTAAGACAGACCCAGGCTGCATGGACTTTAGCAGGAAGTCTGAATTGTCACCAGTCAAAGTCAAAAGCAGGAGAGAATGTTAGAGGTCAAATCCAGAGGCAATATCCAGGCAAAGGGTTAAAATTAGAGATGAGCGAACAGTGTTCTATCGAACACATGTTCGATCGGATATCAGGGTGTTCGCCATGTTCGAATCGAATCGAACACCACGTGGTAAAGTGCGCCAAAATTCGATTCCCCTCCCACCTTCCCTGGCGCCTTTTTTGCACCAATAACAGCGCAGGGGAGGTGGGACAGGAACTACGACACCAGGGGCATTGAAAAAAATTGGAAAAAGTCATTGGCTGCCGAAATCAGGTGACCTCCATTTTAGACGAATAGTGGATTTCAAATCCGGGTCATATGAGAATGTGAACTTTGTGACTATGAGACAGGGATAGCTGTACAGGCAGGGATAGCTAGGGATAACCTTTATTTAGGGGGGAATGTTATTAAAAATAACTTTTTGGGGCTCTATCGGGTGTGTAATTGTGATTTTTGTGAGATAAACTTTTTCCCATAGGGATGCATTGGCCAGCGCTGATTGGCCGAATTCCGTACTCTGGCCAATCAGCGCTGGCCAATGCATTCTATTAGCTTGATGAAGCAGAGTGTGCACAAGGGTTCAAGCGCACCCTCGGCTCTGATGTAGCAGAGCCGAGGCTGCACAAGGGTTCAAGCGCACCCTCGGCTCTGATGTAGGAGAGCCGAGGGTGCACTTGAACCCTTGTGCACCCTCAGCTCTGCTACATCAGAGCCGAGGGTGCGCTTGAACCCTTGTGCACACTCTGCTTCATCAAGCTAATAGAATGCATTGGCCAGCGCTGATTGGCCAATGTATTCTATTAGCCTGATGAAGTAGAGCTGAATGTGTGTGCTAAGCACACACATTCAGCTCTACTTCATCGGGCTAATAGAATGCATTGGCCAGCGCTGATTGGCCAGAGTACGGAACTCGACCAATCAGCGCTGGCTCTGCTGGAGGAGGCGGAGTCTAAGATCGCTCCACACCAGTCTCCATTCAGGTCCGACCTTAGACTCCGCCTCCTTCGGCAGAGCCAGCGCTGATTGGCCGAAGGCTGGCCAATGCATTCCTATGCGAATGCAGAGACTTAGCAGTGCTGAGTCAGTTTTGCTCAACTACACATCTGATGCACACTCGGCACTGCTACATCAGATGTAGCAATCTGATGTAGCAGAGCCGAGGGTGCACTAGAACCCCTGTGCAAACTCAGTTCACGCTAATAGAATGCATTGGCCAGCGCTGATTGGCCAATGCATTCTATTAGCCCGATGAAGTAGAGCTGAATGTGTGTGCTAAGCACACACATTCAGCACTGCTTCATCAAGCCAATACAATGCATTAGCCAGTGCTGATTGGCCAGAGTACGGAATTCGGCCAATCAGCGCTGGCTCTGCTGGAGGAGGCGGAGTCTAAGATCGCTCCACACCAGTCTCCATTCAGGTCCGACCTTAGACTCCGCCTCCTCCAGCAGAGCCAGCGCTGATTGGCCGAATTCCGTACTCTGGCCAATCAGCACTGGCTAATGCATTGTATTGGCTTGATGAAGCGGTGCTGAATGTGTGTGCTTAGCACACACATTCAGCTCTACTTCATCGGGCTAATAGAATGCATTGGCCAATCAGCGCTGGCCAATGCATTCTATTAGCGTGAACTGAGTTTGCACAGGGGTTCTAGTGCACCCTCGGCTCTGCTACATCAGATTGCTACATCTGATGTAGCAGTGCCGAGTGTGCATCAGATGTGTAGTTGAGCAAAACTGACTCAGCACTGCTAAGTCTGCATTCGCATAGGAATGCATTGGCCAGCCTTCGGCCAATCAGCGCTGGCTCTGCCGGAGGAGGCGGAGTCTAAGGTCGGACCTGAATGGAGACTGGTGTGGAGCTATCTTAGACTCCGCCTCCTCCAGCAGAGCCAGCGCTGATTGGCCGAATTCCGTACTCTGGCCAATCAGCACTGGCTAATGCATTGTATTGGCTTGATGAAGCAGTGCTGAATGTGTGTGCTTAGCACACACATTCAGCTCTACTTCATCGGGCTAATAGAATGCATTGGCCAGCGCTGATTGGCCGAATTCCGTACTCTGGCCAATCAGCACTGGCTAATGCATTGTATTGGCTTGATGAAGCAGTGCTGAATGTGTGTGCTTAGCACACACATTCAGCTCTACTTCATCGGGCTAATAGAATGCATTGGCCAATCAGCGCTGGCCAATGCATTCTATTAGCGTGAACTGAGTTTGCACAGGGGTTCTAGTGCACCCTCGGCTCTGCTACATCAGATTGCTACATCTGATGTAGCAGTGCCGAGTGTGCATCAGATGTGTAGTTGAGCAAAACTGACTCAGCACTGCTAAGTCTGCATTCGCATAGGAATGCATTGGCCAGCCTTCGGCCAATCAGCGCTGGCTCTGCCGGAGGAGGCGGAGTCTAAGGTCGGACCTGAATGGAGACTGGTGTGGAGCGATCTTAGACTCCGCCTCCTCCAGCAGAGCCAGCGCTGATTGGCCGAATTCCGTACTCTGGCCAATCAGCACTGGCTAATGCATTGTATTGGCTTGATGAAGCAGTGCTGAATGTGTGTGCTTAGCACACACATTCAGCTCTACTTCATCGGGCTAATAGAATGCATTGGCCAATCAGCGCTGGCCAATGCATTCTATTAGCGTGAACTGAGTTTGCACAGGGGTTCTAGTGCACCCTCGGCTCTGCTACATCAGATTGCTACATCTGATGTAGCAGTGCCGAGTGTGCATCAGATGTGTAGTTGAGCAAAACTGACTCAGCACTGCTAAGTCTGCATTCGCATAGGAATGCATTGGCCAGCCTTCGGCCAATCAGCGCTGGCTCTGCCGGAGGAGGCGGAGTCTAAGGTCGGACCTGAATGGAGACTGGTGTGGAGCTATCTTAGACTCCGCCTCCTCCAGCAGAGCCAGCGCTGATTGGTCGAGTTCCGTACTCTGGCCAATCAGCACTGGCCAATGCATTTCTATGGGGAAAAGTTAGCTTGCGAAAATCGCAAACTGACAGGGATTTCCATGAAATAAAGTGACTTTTATGCCCCCAGACATGCTTCCCCTGCTGTCCCAGTGTCATTCCAGGGTGTTGGTATCATTTCCTGGGGTGTCATAGTGGACTTGGTGACCCTCCAGACACGAATTTGGGTTTCCCCCTTAACGAGTTTATGTTCCCCATAGACTATAATGGGGTTCGAAACCCATTCGAACACTCGAACAGTGAGCAGCTGTTCGAATCGAATTTCGAACCTCGAACATTTTAGTGTTCGCTCATCTCTAGTTAAAATCCAAATGGCAAGTAAACAGCAGAATCAGCAGGGAAATAGAGAATCCAAGAAGCAAGTCAAGGGCAGTGGCGTAACTAGGAATGGCGGGCCCCCATGGCAAACTTTTGACATGGGGCCCCCCTGACCGACGCCCGCCGAAGACCCCGACCGAATCCCTCCCCCGCCTTCCTGCGCTCTCTATTATGCCCCATAGTAGCCCCTGCACACACTATTACGCTCCATAGTGGCTCTTGCACACAGTTTTATGCCCCATAGTGGCCCCTGCACACAGTACAATATCCCATAGTGGCCCCTGCACACAGTATAATATCCCATAGTGGCCCCTGCACACAGTATAATATCCCATAGTGGCCCCTACACACACTATTATGACCCACTGTGGACACCCATGAACTATTATTATACTCCGGGGTCTTTTCAGACCCCAGAGTATAATAATTGGAGACCGAAGGGAGTACCAACATAAAAAACAATGTTACTTACCTATCCCCGCCTCTGCAGCAGTCTTCAGTGGTCTCGGCCATCTTCAATGAAGTCTGGGATGTCACATGACCCGGGACGCAAGCCCTGTTCATATGACGTCAGGGAGAGTCACAGACGTAGGCCAGAACCTGGTAAGGTAAGTAACACGTTTTTTTTATGTTACTTTACCTGGACTTCCGATCATTATACTCGGGGGTCTGAAAAGACTCCTGAGTATAATAATGATGTTTGTGGGGCCCGCTTACTAATCCGGCCACTGCCAGGATCAGTAAGTAAATAGGGCCCGTTACCGACTAGAGTAATTCCAGCTAGTAACGGCCTATCAAGAAAAGAAAAAAAATGCAGCGGTAGCGGCTGTTGCCGGGCCCCTAATGTCCCGGGCCCTGTGGCAGCCGCTACCCCTGCTACCCCGGTAGTTACCCCACTGGTCAAGTGTCAGTACTACAAGGGAACACTTACAATCGGGTTTCTACAGAAACAACCCTTACACAATTCTCCAATGATCTCCTGATGGCAAAATCTTAAGCGAACTATTCACTCTTGATTCTTCTAGACCTTTCAGCAGCATTTGGCACTGTAGACCACCACCACCTCCTCACTATGCTCCACGCTATTGGCTCTCTCTTGGTTTTCTTCCTATCTTTCTGATCACCCATTTACTGTATCATTTTCTGGTTCTATTTCTTCTCTTTTGCCCTTTGTGGTTCCTCAGGACGCAGTCCTAGGCCCCCTCTTCCTATCTGTGTACACAACCTTTGTTGGAAAAAACAACAGCATATTTGGCTTTCAATACCATTTTTATGCTGATGACAACCAGTTTTATACCTCATCCCATGACATCACCCCTGCACTACTACAGAACACCAGTGACTGTCTCTCAGCTGTCTCTAACACCATGTCTTCTCTTTATCTGAAACTGAATCTTTCAAAAACTGAACTTCTTGTGTTCCCTCCATCTCCGGTTCTGTCTGTGGTCATACTATTGCATCGAGGCAGCAAACCCGCTATCTGGGGGTTGTATTTGACTCCGATCTCACCTTTACCCCACATATTCAAACACTTTCACGATCTTGCCACCTGCACCTAAAAAGCATCTCTAGAATTCACCATTTTCTCACCATGGAAACATCAAAAATCCACATTGTCACTCTTATTCTCTCTCGTTTTCACTATTGCAATTTTCTTCTAATTGGGCTTCCTGTTACTAAACTCTCTCCTCTACAGTCTGTCCCGAATGCCGCCGCCATACTCATCTTTCTGTCAAATCAGTATATAGATACACTTAACTTGTGCCAGTTGCTGCACTGGTTGCCCAATCACTGATCCATAGCGCTGCAACTCCCTACATCTCCTCCCTCGTCACTGTCTACAACCCTAAACGCAGGGGTGAACCTGCTCCTTTCGCCACCCGAGGCGAACTACAGAAAACCACCACCCCCACCCCCCCGGGAGGAGGGGGGCAGAGCGGTGCGCGAGGGGGCGGGGCTTAGCGGCGTTCGCAGGCAGAGAGCAGGCAGTGAGAGGACCTGCTCTCTGCCTGAGCATGAGGGGAGGCCGCTGGAGCAGCGCTGCTTCAGCGGCCTCCCCAATCCACCGTTCGGTGCTAAGCCAGTCCAAGACAGCTTGTCCTGGACTGGCTTAGGTAATCAAAAATGCCGCCCTCCCTGGGGCCCTGACATAGCGCCGCCTGAAGCGGTCTCTTCAGGTCGCCTCATGGGAGGTGCGGCGCTGCCTAAACGTCCTCTATGTTCTGTCAATGGCTATTGAATACTCTGTTATCCGAACATCCCACTCTTTTCTCCAAAACTTAGACAGTCTTATCACATGACCTGATCACATTGTTCTACACCTCTGAAAACTACACTAGCATTTTTTATCCTATTCTGTCCTTCCTCCTCTATTCTCCAGATCCTAATCCCTCCAATTAGAAGTTAGGCTGGTCTTACACGACCGTATTGAATGTACGATCCGCAAGTTGCTGATCAGCAACACTAGTTGCTGATTGGCAACATAGACTCCGTAGACGTCCATGTCCTGCCGCACTCGCCCATAGCTGTGCTCCAATCAGGGGTTTTAGCCCCATGGATAGCACAGTAAAACATGACAGTGTCATCCAAGGGGTTGCACATTAACAATGACCCCATCAGCATGGTGGGGGGAGTTGCCTTTATCTATTTTCTGCAGCCTGGGGTTTGGCCAGTGACTCGAGGCTGCTAAGAGCCACCAATACCTGGTTGATCCTGCCGAGATGCATTTGCATAGGATGACTTCCCTATAGTATGCAACAAACGTGTAGACAAGTCCACCTGTCATTGGCTACAGCAGAAGCTGTCATTGGCTATGGCAGAAGAAAGTGATGGTTCTGGAGTGGCCATCTCTCAGTCTCCTGACCTCAATATCATTGAGCCACTCTGGGGAGATCTCAAGTGCACAGTAAATGCAAGTTAGCCCAGGAATTTACAGGAACTGGAGAGTTTTTGCCAAGAAGAATGGGCAGCCTTACCATCTGAGAAAATAAAGAGCCTCATCCACAACTACCACAAAAGACTTTAATCTGTCTGTTAGAGGGGTCAATACACGGTATTAAGAATTGGGGTATGGGAACTTTTGAACAGGGTCATTTTGATCTTTTTGGTAGACATGAGCGAGTATATTCAATCGAATTCCTTCGCCACATAGTTCTTGGTGTAAAAAGTGCCAGGGAAGGTGGGAGGGGAATTTTTACTGCCCCCCCCCCCCACACACACACACACACACACACGGCCTCTTCACACGTCTTCTTCCAGTGCTGGTGGTCAAACTTCTAGGCTTCGGGCAGAGCAGACTGCGCATGCCCACGGCCACAAGAAAAATGGTTGCTTACATAGTAATTTTCTTGTGGCCTGTGGGCATGCGCAGTCGGCTCTGCCCGAGGCCTAGAAGTTTAACCACCAGCACTGGAAGAAGACGCGTGAAGAGGCTGTTCCTGAAGAAGGTGGAGGCAACACTGGAGAATTCTCTCGTAGCATTGGGGACGCCCCCCAGTGCTGTTTGAGCACTAGAGCCTGCCCTCAGTGCTGCGAAAGAACTCATTTGCACACCAACGAAAACCGGGATTTATACCGAACGGCGGCGTGGAGAAGACATCTAACGGTAGGAGAAGAATAGCCTATTTTAAGGCTATTCCTATGGGTTAGTCACAAAAAATTGTGTTTTAATGATAGGATCCCTATGCTCTCATCCTTCACAGAACAAGAACAACAGACAAAAAAGACTGATGCAGACAGAGCTCCCTATGTCTGTGTCCGTCTGCGTTCACCTCTATATGGCAAAGTGGCTGTTGCACAAAGATTTATTTTAACTTTTACCTTTTGTGCCATTCTTACATGCACCTAAAGCTTTAAAGAGGACCTTTCACGTCCTCAGGCACATGCGGTGTAATACATCGCTAGAAAGCCGACTGTGTGCTAAAATCGGCCTTCCTGTTCTGTGCCACCGGTGAAGAGCTATCGTAGCTCTTCAGTTTCAGAAGGGAGTTTCTGAGAGTCTATCAGGAACACCCCTCCTCACAGTAGCGTCTATTGCGCTGCACTGTGAGAGGGGGTATTCAATACCGCCAAGCCATGACACTGAGCACGTACTGCAGGGGGGAGGTTCCTAACTGCTCAGCATCATTGCTATTTGGCTTTTGGAGGGCAGATTTTGCTGGACTAGTTCTCAGGTACTATGTCGCATTTGCAGAGCCCTTAAAGTACTAGTATAATGGAAGCCCCAAAAAAGTGACCCCATTTTGGAAACACCTCCTATGGAATTTCTCAAGGGGTATTATCATTTTGCGCCTAAAATTAATATACAAAGTGAAAATTAACTTTCTTAAAGAAATATGCCATTTCAATGCCCAATACGTTGCGCCCACTTTGTGTCATCATAGACATACAATCCTAAAAGTTAAAGGGATCCTATCACTCACACACAATTTTTTCTAGGTACGTCAGAATATTTACAATACTGTGCAAGTGGCCATTTTCTCGTGGACTGTGGGCATGCACAGTCTTCTCTGCCCAAGGCCCGAGGCCTAGAAGTTACAAGCCACTGTCAGAAGAAGAGGATGAAGAGGACGCTGCTGACGAAGATGGAGGCAGCGCTGGAGAGTTCTCTTGCAGCATTGGGGACGCCCCCAGTGCTGTTTCAGCAATGGGGCCCACCCCAAGTGCTGCGAGAGAACTAATTTACATACTGAGAGAAACCTGGATTGTAGGCGAACGGCGGTGCAGAGAAGACAACAAAAGGTAGGAGATGAATAGCCTTTCTTAAGGTTATTCCAACGTGGTACCTAGAATAAATTGTGTATGAGTGATAGAATCCCTTTAAGTGGGGTATATATGTGGTTTAATGTCCTCCTCCAGTTGCCCCCAGTTTAATGTCACCCTCAATCTGCCGCCCCCCCAGTTTAATGTCCACTCCTCCATCTGCCACCATTTTAATTTTCCCCTTCATCTGCCACCATTTTAATTTTCCCCTTCATCTGCCACTATCTTAATGTCCCCCTTCTACTACCTCAGTTTAATTGCCCCCTTCATCTACCACCAGTTTCTGTCCTCCTTTATCTGCCACCAGCTTAATGACCCCTTTATCTGTCCTCAGTTTAATTGCCCATTCATCTGCCTTCAGTTTAATTGCCTGCTTCATCTTTCCCCGGTTTAATTGCCCCCCTTCATCTTCTTTTAGTTTAACTGCCTCCTACATCTGCCCCCAGTTCCCCACTCTTGCTCACAGATACTGTCTCTTCTCTTCTCCTTACCTTCCACCAGTCTCCATTCCCGGCAGCTTGCTCTTTCTGTGTACCACACTGTCCTGTAGTATCCACAATAGCTCCGCCCACTAAAGAGTCAGATCACATGGTCATCAAAGGTCCTTTAGCTCTCTAGGATTTAGTATTTAGCATCTACTATTTACCATACCTTACCAATTATCCTTTACCCTACATGGACCAGTTAGAGCCCGAATGTGGCCTGTGGGCTGTACAATGCCCAGGTCTGATTTAGAAGGACTCTCTGTGGGCATAAACTGCAGTTTAGGCACAAGACAGGGTGCTATCTGACTTCTGGAGCACAGATTTAGATTTTTGGTATTTGGACAGGGTATCAACAAACCTCCCAACTTTTAAAGGACAAAAAGAGGGACAAAATGTGGGTACAGCAAATTTAGCTCCACTCACTTCTAAATTGACTCTGCCCATTCCTATCCATTTCTATTTGGGTACACCCATGCACCCCACATCTCCCCCTCACATTAAATCCATGCACTCCACATCTCCACCCCCACAGTACAGCCCTGCACCCCACATCTCCCCCCACACAGTCCACCCTTCACCCCACATCTCTACCCACACACAGTCCACCCTGTAACCCCACATCTCCCCCTCACACACAGTCCACTCTGCACCCCACATCTCTCCCCCCATGGTACACTCATGCACCCCACATTTCCCACACACACACAGTACACCCATGAACCCCACATCTCTCCCCCACTGTACACCCTGCACCAACATCTCCCTCTCACACAAAGTCCACCCTGCACACAACATCTCTCCCTCACACAAAGTCCACCCTGCACCCCACATCTCTTCCATACACACAGTCCACCCTGCAGCCCACATCTCTCGCCCCCTTCCACTCCACATCTCTACCCCCCACTCACAGTCCACCCTGAACCCCACATCACCCCCTCCCCACAGTACATTACACCCTACATCTCTACATCTTCCTCCACTGCATGGGATACGACTTTTCTTACAAGCAAAGACACGTGACTAGAGAATATCATGTGGCCGTCTGATGTCCTTCTGAGTACAGTATTTAACCTTTACCTGGAATAAGAGTGAGTGGCGTTCAGGGAAAAGATTAACAAGCAAAAAAATTCAGGGGCAGAGCGGGACAAGTGGTAAGATTTCAGGGTGTAAAATCGGGACTGTCCTGCCGAATCCAGGACGATTGGGAATTAAAAATCAGAAAACTGCACCCCTCAAAGAATTTTTCAGGGGGTGTAGTAAGCATTAGTATCTCAGGCATGAATGCACAGCTGATGGTGAAAAGTGTATATATAAACTGTGCAGAGTACATTGGGAGCACAAATATTCTCTATTCCCCAGTAGCTCCTATGAAGGGGGAGGGGGGGGGGTAACTCTGGGGATCACTTCTGGTTTCTTTTCCCTTCTAAGCTCTAAATCTGGGGTGTACCTTTATATACACTCACACAGCTTATACATTCTTCCTGATGCAGCCTAATGATTTGGGGATTTTTGAGGTTTTTGTCTTCACGTTGTACAGGCTGTAGCCAAATGAGAGCAGTTTTTTTGCGGGATGAGATGACATAATTTTTGGATTCCTATAACTTATTGACCAAATTTTATTATCTCCTTCTTAGTGGATTAAAAAACAAACAAACAAAAAACCAGTAATTCTGGCATAACATTTTACCTTTTCATTTTTTGCCATGCAGCGTACAGCATAAATAACATGTTATCTTTATTCTGCAGGTTGGTACAATTACAGCGATACATTTTGGGACATAAATAAATTATTTTGGCATCACCAACTTCTGAGATTCTTCTAACATTTTTATTTTTCAGTTGCCAGAATTGGTTGAGGTCTTATTTTTTTGCAGCATGACCTTTGCTTTCCATTGGTACTGTTTTGGGGTATAACTTTTTAATCACTTTTTTAATAGCATTTTTTGTAAGGCAAAATGGGCAAAAATCATTATTTCCAGCATTTTTTAACTGTTCTCCCCCCCCCCCTCAATGATACCAAATATGTATTGTTTTATAACATGAACTGGTTCACAGTAGCCCCCTCCCAGACAACATGAAAGATCCACAGTAGCCTCCTCCCACACAGCATGAAAGGTCCACAGTAGCCCCCTCCCACACAGAATGAAAAGTCCACAGTAGCCCCCTCCCACACTGCATGAAAGGTCCACAGTAGCCCCCTCCCATACAGCATAAAATGGTCCACAGTATCCCCCTTCCACAGAGCAAGAAAGGTCCACAGTAGCCCTCTCCCACACAGCATAAAATGGTCCACAGTAGCCCCCTCCCACACAGCATGAAAGGTCCACAGTAGCCCCCTCCCACACAGCATAAAATGTTCCACAGTGGCCCCCTACCTACACAGCATGAAAGGTCCACAGTAGCCCCCTCCCACACAGAATACAATGGTCCACAATGTCCCCCTACCCACACAGCATGAAAGGTCCACAGTAGCCCCCTACCCACACAGCATGAAGGGTCCACAGTAGCCCCCTCCCACACAACATGAAAGGTCCACAGTAGCCCCCTCCTCAGACAGTACACACACACAATATACTTACCTCTCTTCTGTTCACTGCGAGTGCTGATGACTTACGTCATCATGCCCGTGCTGGTTCAGAGGTCATAATCTGTAGTCAGTGTAGGCCGCGTAGTACGCGCAACCTACACTGAGCTACACTGACAGCTGCAAATGCACAACCGGCTGAAGGCAGGGATCACTCACTAACGGGGAATCCTGCACTGGATTCCCTGTTAGTGAGCGATCAGGGAGCGACCGCACACGTGCCAGTAGAGGGGGCTCTGCGTGCCCTCTCTGGCACGCGTGCCATAGGTTCGCCATCACAGCCCTAAGGGACCATATATGCACATAGGTAAAGAATTTAAGAGCTTAAAGTCAGCTATGTTTACCACAAGGATGATACAAAACTGAGATTCACTATACAAGTATGTTCACATGGAGATTTTTGCAGGCAGATTTTGACACGGATTCCGCCTCAAAATTCGCCTACAAAAATGTCCGCCCTTACAGAGCACATTAGGGTGCTTTTACATCATGTTTTTCACGTCAGTTTAACGGATCTGTTATTTTAATCAAAAAACTGACGCAAACTGATGTCAATTCATGCATCAAAAAACTGATCCTTTAACAGATGTGCATCCGTTTGCATCAGTTTTTTGCTTAAAAAAGGGAAGTTTTTTATGTTTACGTCTGCCACCCCTACATGTGCTTCACCTAATATCATCAGGGGTAGCACATCTGAGGGGGGGCAATCAATCCCCAATGGCTGACCCTGCACGTGTGCTACCCCTGATGGTATTAGGTGAAGCACATGTGAGGCAGTAGAGGACCTTTCCCCCAAGTACTATAAGTCACAGCACAATTTTTTTTGTTGAAGTACTCCCCACATGTGCTTCACCTAATACCATCAGGGGAATCGCACAAATGGGAGGGAAGAGCAGACGTGAGGATGCACCTAATACCATCAGGAGACGCTCATGTGGAGGGGGGCAGCCATTAGAGTAGCACAAATGGGGGGGGGGGGCAATCAATCCCTAATGGCTGCCCTCCCTCCACATGTGCTACCACCTATGGTATTAGGTGAAGCACAAGTGGGAGGTGGCAGAGTAGCTGTTCCCCAAAGACTACAAGTCACAGCACAATTGTTTTTATTTGTGCTGTACTTGCAGTACACATGTGCTCCACCTAATACCATCAGGGGTAGCACATGTGGAGGGGGCAGCCATTAGGGATTGATTGCCTCCCCAATATGTGCTACCTGTAAAGGCTGCTATCCCCTGCCATTTGTAACCCCCATTAGAGAAAGGGTTGCTGCTGCCCCACCACCACGTCTCACCACTTTTGTCCGGGCTCCCGAATGTCTGCAGTGCCATCCAGATGCTATCTTCCATAGCTATTTGTCCAAGATTTTAGCAACGGATACTAGCTGAACCATTAGTAATCAATACAATACAATACAATACAAAGGTGCTTAATTAGAATGACCGAAGAAAAACTTTGTGTTGCCAAAGCAAAGAATGGTTGGGGGTTGGGAGAAGAAGGTGGTAGAAGGGGTGGGTGTGGGGGATGGGGATTTCTGTGTCCTTGGGGTTTCGACGTTCTTGTTTAGGACGTGTGGGTATGGGTGGGCGTGGGGTGAGCAGGTGATGGGGGGGCTTAAAGGTCTGTGAGTTGGGGTTTTAATTGTCTTTGGGGTCTCATCTTCCTCTCAGTTGGTGGCAGCTGGACACGTATTGGGCAGCGATCTCCACAGTGGACTCCTCTTCTCCTAGTAGGATATAGAGTTTACTCTTCTCGTCTGCAGATGTGAAGTCTGGGATGTGGGTAGACAGTCTTTCAAAGTAGATGGCACTAATAGCTGAGTATTTGGTGCAGAGTAGCAGGTAGTGGTCCTCGTCTTCTAGGGCCCCTTGGTCGTAGTGTTGTCACAGTCTGTTTTCCCGTGGCTTGTAGGGCTGTTTGTGCCGCCCCGTTTCAATCTCTGGATTGTGGGCACTCAGTCTGTACCAGCTCAGGGTCTGTCTGTGTTTGGGGTGGGGTATTCTCTCTAGGTAGGTGACCATGGTGTAGTCCCTTTGTAGGGTTTGGTACATGGTGAGTTTCTTGGAGTTATTTATTTCGTTTCTCCATTCTTCGATGTATTGCTCTTTGTTTGCCTCTATGGTCACCTGTATTAGGGCCTTGGTCATCGTCTGTTGGTCTTTTTGGTTTGGTGGTTGGCTGTTGTTTGGTTGGGGAATGTTGGGTTTGTTTTGAGTTGTGTGGCTTAGCCATGCTTGGTGTTGGTAGGAGTCGGGGTTGCTGCTTTGGATGTGCGCCTTCAACACTAGTCACCTCTTCTGTATGGTGAGCCATAGGAGGAGCCTGCCTAGCTCTGCCCTACAGGCTGTGTTGGAGGTGCTGCGGTGGACATGGAGCAGGTACTTGCAGAACTCTAGATGGAAGGTCTTTGTTGGGCCAGAGTCCCATTTTGGCTGATCTGGGTAGGTGGCTGGGCCCCAGATTTCGCTGCCGTGGAGAAGGAATCTATTAAAATTTCCATGTCGCTCCTCCCCCATCTTTCACCACTCACTTGTCCTGACTCCTGAATGAGGTGAGGGAGGAATGGCACTTGTGAAGGGGAGGGGGAGAAGATAGCAAGATACAAGATACAAACGGGCTTTATTAGCATAACCTAACAAAAACATTTGGTATTGCCAAAGCAAAGAATGGTTGGGGTGGGAAAAGGGGGTGAGTGTGGGGTGTGTGGTTTGGGGGGTACGTGCGTCCTTGGGGTCTCGTCGTTCTTGTTTGGGATGTGTGGCAGCGAGACACGTATTGGGCAGCAATTTCCACAGTGGTCTCCTCTTCTCCTAGTAGGATGTAGAGTTTCCTCTTTTCATCTGCAGATCTGAAGTATGGGATGTGAGTAGAGAGTCTTTGGTAGTAGACGGCCCTCATAGCTGAGTAGTTGAAGCAGTGTAGCAGGAAGTGGGCCTCGTCTTCTAGGGCCCCCTGGTCGCAGTGTTGGCACAGTCTGTCTTTCCGTGGCTTGTATGACTGCTTTGCCGCCCCATTTCAATTTCTAGATTGTGAGCGCTCAGTCTGTATCGGCTCAGGGTCTGTCTGTGTTTGTGGTGGGTTATTTTTTCCAGGTAGGTGGCCATGGTGTAGTTCCTTTGCAGTGACTGGTACACATTGAGTTTCTTGGAGTTATTTATTTCGTTTTCTCCATTCTTCAATGTAATGCTCTTTGTTTGCCTCTATGGTCACCTTTATTTGGACCTTGGTCATCATCTGTTGGTGTTTTTGGTTTGGCAGTTGGCTGTTGTTTGGTTGCGGGTGTTGGGTTTGTTTCCAGTTCTGTAGCTTAGCCATGCTTGGTGGTGGTAGGAGTCAGGGTTGCTGCTTTGAATGTGTGCCTGGAATACTAATGCCCTCTTCTGTATGGTGAGCCATAGGGGGAGCTTGCCTAGCTCTGCCCTGCAAGCCATGTTGGAGGTGTTGCAGTGGACATGGAGCAGGTATTTGCAGAACTTCAGGTGGAAGGTCTCTGTTGAGCTAGAGTCCCATTTTGACTAGTCTGGGTAGGTGGTTGGGCCCCAGATTTCGCTGCCGTAGAGCAGGATTGGAGTGATGACTGCATTAAATATCTTCAGCCCGACCCTCACTGGTGGTGGTTTTAGGTGGTACAGCTGTCTTCTGATGGCGTAGAAGGTTCTGCAGGCTTTTACTTTCAGGGTTTCTATTGCTGCTTTGAAGCTTCCTGATTGGCTGAGCTCCAGCCTCAGGTAGATGTAGCTGTTGGTTTTCTCCAGTGTGGAGCCGTTCAGTGTGAATTTTGGGGTGGGGGCTTTGTAGTGGCCCTTATTATGGAATACCATGACTTTGGTTTTCTTGTGGTTGATGGGTAGGGCCCATGTTGTGCTGAATTTTTCCAGCACTGACAGGCTGTTTTGGAGGTCTTTCTCGGTGGGGGACAGAAGTAGCAGGAACTTCACCTTCGTGTCGTTCAGGGTTAGGCCTGGTGTTGGTGATGCCTTTAGGGCTGCAGCCAGTTCATTGATGCAGATGTTGAAGAGCATTGGGCTCAGGCTGCATCCCTGCCTGACCCCTCGGGCCTGTTGGAAGTATGTTGTCCTTTTCTCGTTCACCTTCACACTGCACTGGTTTCCGGTGTAGGAGCTCTTGATGACATCATATGTTATTCCTCCTATTCCACTCTCTAGGAGTTTTAGGAGCAGGCCAGGGTGCCATACTGAGCCGAACGCCTTCTTAAAGTCCACGAAGCAGGTGAATATTTTTCCGCTTCTGGTGCTGTGGACATGGGTCTTGATGAGGCTGTGCAGGGTGTAGATATTGTCCGTGGTGCGGTGGTTTGGCATAAACCCTGCTTGGCTCTTGCTGAGGACTTTGTGTTGTGCGAGGAAGGTGATAGCATGGGGATGCGGCTGTATATATTCGGGAGCCTAGATACACTGTGAGTGGTGGGGGAGGGGCGGCAGCCATTTCTTTAAGGGGGTCACAATGACAGGATCACTCCTGCTGGGACCAGGAAAGGGAGATTGGGGAGGAGGGGGTTTGGGCTTACCTTAAGGAGAGTTCCACTGGCTTCTTCTTCCTCCAGGTTGTGGCTAATGGGGGAGGGCTCCTTCTTCAGGACAGAAAAGGACAGAAAAGTGCAGTAGTATATGCTTTTCTGCCTGTTTGAAATAACAGACAGGGGCATACAGAGACTATAAACGAGTGTTTTTTTTTTTGGGGGGGGGGGTTGGAGGCAATGGGTCTGCTGACTGACACATTGTATAAGGTAAACAGATAAAAAAAACGGATCAGTCAGGCAGACATATATAATGTGACGTGAAAGCACCCTTAGGAGGCGTTCACACTTGTGTCCGTGTTCACCCTGTGTCATTTCATCGGATTTCCATCCTAAGCCCTGGAGAAACTGGACAGGGGAGGCTTCCCGGTGGTTAGCTTTCATTTGAATGGGAAAGCAAACTGCCCGTGTCTGCCTGCAGCCTCTCCGTGGGGAAACCATTTTTTTTTTTAGCTAAACACAAAGTTGGGCATGCAGGACTTTGTGTCCGGCCAAAAAAAAACCAGTTACCCACAGAGAGGCTGCAGGCGGACACTGGCGGATTGCTCTTAACACCCATTCAAATCAATGGGTTTTAAAGGGATGCAATCATTGGAATCTAATTTATTTTCCCGAATACGTAGGAATAGTCTTAAGAAAGGCTATTCATCTCCTACCTTTAGATGTCTTCTCTGCGCCGCCATGCGGTAGAAATCCCGGTTTTCTTCTGTATGCAAATGAGTTCCCTCGCAACACTGAGGACGGTCCCCAGCGCTCAAACAGCACTGGGGCGTCCCCAATGCAGCGAGAGAAATCTTCGCCTGGAACGATCTCTCTCCGCTTCTTCTTCTGGATCTGGGCTTCAAGCTTCTAGGCATGCGCAGTCAGCTCTGCCATGGGGACTCGGACAGAGCGGACTGCACATGCCCGCGGCCATTTTTTTGTGGCCGCTTATGCGAGTGAACTGCTGTATGCTGTGTACTGCGACGGCATACACAGCATACTGAGCATGCTCAGTAGCTCTGTACCAGCATCAACATATAAGGTCCCTTGGCAGAGCCGATTGCACATGCCTAGAAGTTTGAAGCCCAAGGCCAAAAGAAGAAGCAGAGAGATGTGTTTCAGATCAAGATAGAGGCAATGCTGGAGAGTTTTCTCGCAGCATTGGGGATGCCCCAGTGCTGCGAGAGAACTCATTTGCATACAGAAGAAAACTGGGATTTCTACCAAACGGCGGTACTGAGAAGACATCTATAGGTAGGAGAAGAATAGCCTTTCTTAAGGTTATTCCTATGTGTTAGAGAGAAAAAATGGGATTCCAATGATTGGATCCCTTTAAAGCTGACCACCAGGAAGCCATCCCCTGTCCAGTTTCTCGGGGCTGAGGACAGAAACCCAGCGGAATGACATAGGGTGGACACAGGTGCAAGTGTGAATGTCCCCTTACTGTGATAAAAATAACTGTGTTGCATTTGTAGAAAAACAAATTTGAAGCAATACATTTATCAATACTAAAGGCAGTCAATATTCAAATACAATAAGAGCATGTTACAGCATGTTACAGCAGCATAGTAATACAGATACAGGATAATACATAGTAATATATTACAGATGTAGACACACATAAGCTGAGAAGAGAAGATATACTAGGAGTCCATAGCAGCTAAGGAAAAATGGAAGAGAAAGAGGAAGACCTCATGGTCATTGTTATAATCATTAGTTCTCTGTGCGGGGTGATCTTCGCTTGGTTTGATAGACTGTAGATTATACAGCCTGGTCGCGGTTGGAAGGAAGGACCTGCGATAGCGCTCCTTCTCACACTTGGGGTGAAGCAGACGGTCACTTACAGTGCTGCCAAGTCCCATCAGGGTCCCATACATGGGGTGGGATTTGTTCTCCCGCATGGAGGTCACCACAGACAGTATCCTTCTGTCACCCACCACCTGTACTGTGTCCAAGGGGCTCCCCAGGACAGAGCTGGCCCTCCTGATCAGCCTGTCAAGTCTATTTCTGTCCCTGGTTGATATACTGCTCCCCCAGCAGGCCACATCGAAAAAGATGGCTGAGGCAACCACAGAGTTGAAGAAGGCCCTAAGAAGTGTCCCCTGGACTCCGAAGGCCCTCAGCCTCCTGAGCAGGTAGAGTCTGCTGTGGCCCTTTCTGTGCAGCACCTCCAGGTGATCAGCCCAGTCTAGTTTATTCTTGAGGATCACGCCTAGATACTTATAGATTCTGACTATCTCAATACATGTTCCTTGGATCTCCACTGGGGTCGGAGCACCTCTCCGTTTACTAAAGTCCACCACCATCTCCTTGGTCTTCCCTGTATTAATCTTGAGCTGGTTCCGCTGGCACCATTCAACAAAATCCCGGTTTAAGTCTCTGTATTCCCTATCATCGCCATCAGTGATAAGGCCTCCTGTTGCAGAGTCATCGGAGTACTTCTGTAAGTAACAGCTGGATGAGTTGTGCCTAAAGTCAGCAGTGTACAATGTGAAGAGAAATGGGGCAAGAACTGTACCTTGTGGTGCCCCCGTACTACAGATCACAGTGTCAGACACAGTCCTGGGCTCTCACATACTGAGGGCGGTTTGTCAGGTAGTCTAGTATCCAGTTGAACAAGGTTCAGCTTCTCCCTCAGTAGCCCTGGCTGAATGGTGTTGAACGCACTGGAGAAATCAAAGAACATTATTCTCACATCACCTCATTACAGAGCTCATTACCATGATAAACATCATACCTTTGTTATCTATGTTACTTCAAATTATAGGAATTGGATTTTTCAAAATAAGAGGTTGATCCAGGGATTTATTTTATTGTTTCTAAATTTAATGTCAGGAAGGAATTTTTACTCTAAGGCCGGGTTCAGACAGGGTTTTTTGGGCCAGATTTTGAAGCGGAATCCGCGTCAGAATCCGGCTCAAAAAAACACCTACCATTGAAATCAATGGGAGTCCTTTTTCTGTGAGCAGTTTGTTCCCGCTTGTGAAAAAAAGAAGCGACAAGCCCTTTCTTGAGGTGGATTCTGCGGCTGATTCAACCACGGCCGTCCGCCTCGCAACACTCCTTCCCGACTGGGCCCATTCATTTGGAACTAATCCAGAGCGGAATGCCGTGACTGGATGCCGGTGCACTGTATGCACTGTACCAACATTCAGTCGCGGCTAGCCGTTTTTTGGACTGGATTCTGAGGCGGCCACCGCCTCAAAATTCGGTCCAAAAAACTCCAGTGTGAACCCCGCCTAAGGGTATGTTCACATGGCTGCAATTTTCCTAGCACAAAAATTCAGATTCAGGAATTTTTCCTAGCTGAACAATTCAGATCTGAAAATTTGACACTTTTAAGCCAGGTTCCAGAATCCACGTCAGAATCAGGCTCAAAAAACTGCCTCCAATTGAATTCAATGGGTTCCTTTTTTCTCAAGCGATTTGTTCCATTCATTTGGGCATAATCCAGAGCGGAATGCTGAGACTGGATGCCGGTGCACTGTATGCCTCTGCCTCAAAATCCGGTCTAAAATACCCCCCCTTCACCGCGACGGTAACGCATCGCAGTTCTTCCCGCAGCGCTTTAAACAGAGAGTTCGCAGAGTTTTCTTCTGCTGACTTTCTGTTACAGTTATATCTATGGGCAAACCGCTGGCATTTCTGTAGATATAACTGACATGCTGAGGGGGGCGTGGCCTGGCCATGGAGGAGTGAGGATGTGTGACCGCTCTGCTCCGTCCCTGGCCTCCGACAGAACGTCGAATTTCTGCCGACCGACTCTCCTGTCACTCACCTGAAGATGGGGAAGAACCGCAAGTCTTCCCAGCGCTCCTCTTCTACCCCTCCGGGGGCCTCCGGGATCACTTCTCTGGCCCGCTTCTCCAGGACGCCGCGGAGTGACGGCTCTGCTGCCGGATCCAAGATGGCGCCCGCGGCTGAAGCTGTCCCACGCGGCCGGACGGCCGTCTCCCCTTCACAGCTCCTGGCGGCCTCCGACGCTGCGTGCAGCCGTGCCCCATCCTCCTGCACCGCTCTAACTGAGGGGAACCTGCGGCTGCCTTCATCCTCCTCCAGCGAGCCGGACCACATCCCCGCCGGAGACCTGCAGCCACCGCCACGTGTTTCCTGCAGCCCAGCTCCCCTGCACGCTTCACAGGACTCGCCTGAGCAGGTAGGCCGCAACTCCCTCGTGCCTGCTGACGGCACTTGGCCATCCCTGCCACCTTCTCCTGCAGCCCCCCTATTGTCCCCCTCCCTGGGGCCTATGTCTGTCTCTCCTGTAGGTCTGTCCTGGGGGGAGGGCAGACCCTCGTGGTTTCCTGCTGGGTCCTCTCCTCCCTGGTTGGCCCCGACCTCCTCCCCGTGTCCTGGTGGGGGGGCCCAGGCTCCAGGATCTGTTTCCCCTGGTCCCTCTGTGACTGACTGTGGCCCTCCTGGTACCCGTGGACTGTCGCCCCCCCCTTGGTGCCCCTGGGGGAGCTGACCCCCCTCCTTCTACCTCCTCACCACCCCTCCTGGCCAGTTCTTTTGATGCAGCCACTCTGTCGGACTCTGCTGGATTGTGAACTATTTCTGATTCTGCTGGAGTTTGCGGGCCCGCTGCTTCTGACTCTGATACTCTTGCTGAACTTCGTCGCCTCAGTGCCCACTTGGCGGCGGTTCCCACTAAGTCTGACATGGAGGCATACGTGGCTCGGTTGGAGCAGTCCTACAAATCGGAACTTTCTGCTGTCCGCTCATCTGTTCAACATTTGGAGACCAGAGTGGATTCCTTGGAGACGGCCTCCTCCTCGCATAACTCCCAGCTTTCTGTCCACGAGGCGACCATTGCTTCTCATACTCAACAGCTGCGGTTCTTGTCTGATGCGCTGGATGATCTGGAGAATCGCAATCGACGTAATAACATTAGAGTGTGAGGGCTTCCTGAATCTGTCGGGCCGCAGCAACTGGATTCTACCCTGCGTTCTATCTTTAATTCTGTTTTGGGGGTCTCCCTGGATTCACCTGTTGAACTTGATCGGGCGCATCGCTCCTTGGGCGTCCGCCCGCCTGACGACACTAGACCCCGGGATGTTATCTGTAGGGTCCACAGGTACCAGCTGAAGGAGGCGATTATGCGCAAAGTTCGTGAGGCTCCGAAGGTTGTGTTTCAGGACTCTGAGCTCCAGCTGCTCCCGGATTTGTCCCGCCTCACCCTCGCTAAGCGGAGGGTGCTGAAGCCTCTGTTGGATGTCCTCACCCAGCATCAAGTGCCCTATACATGGGGTTTTCCTTTCCGCCTTCAGGTCCGTCATGGCGGTCGTGTTGTCTCCATGTCCCATCCGGATGAACTCTTCCATTTTGCCTCTTCCTTGGGCCTCCCATCTGTCCCGGCCCTCTCGTGGCCCCCGTTTCCTGGTGATCTACTGTCGGCTCCTCTTATCCGCCCCCAGCGGCGTCCTAGGAGGCGTCGCAAGACCCGTTCTTCCGAGGAGGCAAATCCATTCCAGGATGCTCCTAGTGCTTCTACATGAATACTTTGTTTCTAGCTAGTGGGCCTATTTCTGCTGTTTGGGCATTTTTGGGACGTTGGGACTCGCGGGAGGGACTGGGGTATACTGTGCTTATTTTTCTGTGCAGCATTCTCGTGTTCTCCCTAGGTTGGTTCCGTTGTTTATCCCATACTCTTCAGTTGATTTGTTTTTGTTTTTCTTGTTCTGCTTTGTTGGTCGGCATTTTATTCTGTGTCAGATGTTTTATTTTCTATTTCGGTGTTTTTGCCTGGGGGCCCGGGATGGGATGGGGTGTCTGCTTCCTTCCTTTTTTTTTGGAAAAGCCCGCTTCCCACCGGGGTCTCCACGCTTTGTTAGCGTGGTTTTTGGCAACTTTCTTTCTTTGCCTTCTCCCCACCCTCACTGTGTGGAGTTCTTTACTCCACCCCACTTAGTTGGTTTCTGTTTTGTTGGTTTTCTTTTTCTTTGTGTTTTCTTTGTTACTATTTCTCCCTTTTCTCCCCTCTCTTCTTTGTGCCTCTGTTGGTCGTTATTTGTTTGTCCTTTCTGTGGTCTTGCTCTTAGTCTCTTACTCTTCTTATTTCTTGGCCATGTCCACTCTTAATTTTTGCTCTCTTAATGCTCGGGGACTTAACGTTCCCCAGAAGCGTAACCAGATTCTGTACCAATTGCATAAACAGCGCTCTCACATACTTTTTTTACAGGAGACCCACTTCAAGAGGGATCACGTCCCAGATATCCGCTGTCGTCACTTCCCTCACTGGTTTCATAGCGTCAACCCGACTGCCAAGTCTAAGGGGGTCTCGATTGCTATTCATCGGTCCCTGCAACACGAGGTACTGGACACCCTAGTCGATCCTGAGGGTAGGTTTGTTTTCCTCAAATTGCGCACGGGAGGCACGGTTCTTACTGTGGCTAGCTGTTACCTTCCGAATCAGGGCCAATTGGCGTTCTGTCGGTCCTTAGTCAGCAGATTGGCAGACTTTAGTGAGGGGGTTATAGTGCTTGGCGGTGATTTCAATTTTGTTTTAGACCCCCAGGTTGATTCCTCCCCTCCGCGCCCTTCCCATGCTCCTTCGCAATTGCGCCGTCTCTTGTCGGCTCTTCACAACTCACGGTTGGTGGATGTGTGGCGTATCCTGCACCCTCAGGGTAGGGATTATACTTACTATTCCCCAGCCCATACTTCCTATAGCCGTATTGATTTTTTCCTGACTAGCCACCATGCTTTGTCCTGGTCCCCGTCTGTCCGTATAGACTCGACCCTTTGGTCGGACCACGCTCCGGTCCATTTATCCTTGGCCATCCCCGGTTTGGCGCATCGCCCCTTTAATTGGCGCTTGAACGAGAGCTTGCTGAAGGATTTGACTTGTAGGGAGGCTGTCGAGGCGGCTATTCGGGATTTTGGGCTAGACCATGCTCATGACCCTACTTCCCTTCCCATGCGTTGGGAGGCATTGAAATGTGTGGTGAGGGGGGTCCTTATCCAGCATGGTGCTCGTCTCAAGAGGGAGCGAGCCGCTGGGGTTGCGGCCCGCTTGCGGCGGATCCATGACTTGGAGCAGTCCCACAAGCGTACTGGTTCCCGCACGACTTACACGGAGCTCATTAATGTTAGGGAGGAGCTTCGCTCCCTTTTAGATGAATGGTATTTGCGCTCCAGGGACCGCATTAAAAAACATTACTACGAGTTCGCTAACAAATGTGGTCGTCCCCTGGCGCGCCGCCTCCATCCGCGTGACTCCCCTGCTTATGTTCCCCGCTTGCGGACAGGTTCGGGCTGTCTGGTACACAATCCCGTGGATGTTGCTGCGGAGTTTTGCGCGTTCTTTTCTGATTTGTATAACATTCGTGGCCATTTTGCGGATCTTGATCCGTCGGCACTTCGGGATAGGATTCGGCGTTACATGGCCGACACTGCTCTCCCATCCCTCTCTAGTTCTAGTAGAGAAGCCCTGGAGGCCCCCTTCTCTTTGGAAGAGGTGGTTTCGGTTATTAAGTCGACGCCCGCGGGCAAGGCGCCGGGTCCCGACGGTTACACCGCGCGCTTCTACAAATGCTTTAGCACACTACTTGCTCCGGAGATGGCGCGGGTTTTTAATAGTATAGAGGCGTCGTCCCCGTTCGCACCGCTATCCTTATCCGCCTTGATCACTGTGATACCTAAGCCGGGGAAGGATCCTGTCTGCCCGGCTAGCTACCGGCCTATCTCCCTAATTAATATAGATGTCAAACTGTTTGCGAAATTGTTAGCGAATCGTCTGTCCCCTCTCATGCCGGCTCTGGTCCACAGTGATCAGGTGGGCTTTATTCCGGGTCGGGAGGCGCGGGACAATGTCTGTAAGACTGTCCTGGCCATTTTGGTGGCCCGCTCCGCTAAAGTCCCCCTCTGCCTTCTTTCGCTTGACGCCGAGAAGGCGTTTGATCGCATTCATTAGGGGGTTTCTACGGGAGACCCTCGCCCAGATTGGAGTGGGCTCTGTGTTTTTGAAAAGGATCCTGGCCCTTTACGGGAACGCGTCGGCGCGGGTACGGGCGAACGGGATTCTGTCTGATTCCTTTCCAGTTCTGAATGGCACCCGTCAGGGTTGCCCGCTCTCACCGTTGCTCTTTGCCTTGGTGATGGAGCACCTGGCGGTGGCGCTGCGTCGCTGCCCGGATGTTCATGGCATTCGATTGGGGTCCCGTGAGGTTAAGGCGGCACTGTATGCGGATGATCTTCTATTGTACATTTCCGAACCACGGGTGTCCTTCCCGGCGGTTCTTCGTGAATTTTCTCGTTTCGGTGCCCTTAGCAACTTTAAGGTAAATCTCTCCAAGAGCGAGGCGCTCAATGTTTCTCTTCCCCCTTCCGAGGTTCAGTTCCTAGCGTGTTCCTTTCCGTTTAGATGGCAGCCTTCCTCCTTTAGGTACCTGGGGATTCATATTTCCCCGGATCCTTCTTCCCTCTTTCAGCTCAATTATCTCCCTCTCCTGGATAAGACTACTGCTGACCTGCGCTCCTATGGTGCTCGTCTCCCCTCCTGGTTCGGACGTATCCATGCCCTTAAAATGGATGTCCTCCCCCGGTTTCTATACTTGTTCCAGGCTCTCCCCATCCCTTTGCCACGCTCTTTCCTGACGCGGGTTCAATCGCTGTTTGGGAGGTTCGTGTGGGGCGCTGCGTGGAGCAGATTGAGGTATAGCGTCCTCACTAGGCGCAAGTCCAAGGGAGGTGCTGGCCTCCCGGATGTGCGCCTTTATTATCGTGCTTCGGTTCTGCTGCGCTTGTTTGATTGGCAGTTCCGGCGCGGCGACAAGCAGTGGGTGTCCATTGAGTTCGATCTGTACTCGCCTTCGCTTTCCTCTTGGCCATGGATCCCTCCGCACTTCCGCCCCAAGTCACCTGGCCTCTACATTCTCCCTTTGCACTTTTTGAGGGTTTGGGATCTGGTGTGCTCTGGTGGCCGCTTGGCACGTGTTCCGGGCCCTCTGACTCCCCTTTTTCATAATCCTATGTTTCCCCCAGGGCGCTTGGTTGATCGGTTCCTCTGCTGGAATAGAGACAGTGACGTTCGTCTTCGGGAGGTGGCGGGTGATTCTCCGCTTCTTCCCTTTGCCCAGTTTTGCGCCTCTCATCCTGACCTGCATCTTTCTTGGTTAGAGCACGCCCAGCTTTCTTCTTTCTTGCAGCCCTTGAGTCAGCTCTTGGTGCCCGGTCCCCTCCTTCCTGCGCGCTGTCGATGTTGTATGACATCCTCCTCACTGACGTCTCGGCTGCGTGGCATTCTGACCTCTCCGTGAGTCTGTCGTCTGCTGACTGGGATAAATCCTTCCTGCTTTCCCACAAGCTGGCCCTCCCGTGTAGTGTGCAAGAAAGGAATTTTAAGGTCCTGACTAGGTGGTATAGATGTCCAGTGCTTCGCCATCGTATTTTTCCGGCTGTTTCCGATCAGTGTTGGCGTTGTGGCACCTCTAGGGGCACTATGATTCACATCTGGTGGGACTGTGACGTTCTGCGGCCTTTCTGGGACGCGGTGTTTTCTTTATACTCCAAGGTGAGTGGGCGCTCTGTCCCTGCATCACCGCAGTTGGCGCTCCTGTCTGTCATTCCGGGCAAATTGTCTGCGATCAAGAAGGACCTCTTGGGGCATTTCCTTACGGCCGCCAGGGCGGTCATTCCGAGGCATTGGCGTAGCCCCCCCCCCCCCTCTTTGCTTGAGTTCCTCCAGGAGTTCCTTGTTATTCAGAGGATGGAGGCTTTGGTGGCGGAGGACTCTCCTGATTACTCCAGGTTTGAATGCCTCTGGCGGCCTTGGATCTTGTTCCGGGAATCGTCTGACTTTTCTGCTTCTTTTGCTTGAGTGTGGTGTGGCCTTCTATATTCTCTTTCTCCCGTTGTCCTCTCCTCTCCCTCCCCTGTTTGTTTCCCGACGTTTGTCCTGACTGTTTCCTTTTTTTTTCTGTTTTCTTTGTGTTTCTGTCTTGTTTTTGTTCCCTCCTCTTCTTTTTCTTTTGTATTATGTTGAGCAGGTACTGCGCTAATTTAGCGGTTTGGGGTATCCTCCTGAGCCGCCCCTTTTTCCTTGTCCATTTTGATTAGTGACGTTGCTCCGTTTGTTCCTCTCTGTTTATATGTTTTAATCTTGAAAAATCTCTAATAAAACCCGTTTATACATAATTGACATGCTGAGATTTCCAAAACCACGCCGACTTCCGACAGTCACGGCACTCCGGTCTGGCGTAGGCCCAAATGAATGGGCCTAGATCGGAGTGTGCTGCCGTGAGGCGGACGCCGCAGCTGAATCAGCTGCGGATTCCACCTGAAGAAAGGGCATGTGAACGGGCCCTTAATCTGTCGCATTGCAAAAACTAGTAGACTCGTTCACACTTTATTATTATTTATTTATATAGCACCATTAATTCCATGGTTCTTTACATTTGGGGGTTTACATACAATACACAAAATATACAGGTAGATATAATACTAACAGTGACCGACTGCACAGTGGGGTAGAGGGTCCTGCCCGCGAGGGCTTACAATCTATGAGGGAAGGGGGGAGAGACAGAAGGAGAGGGGGAGACTGTATACACACTTGTGTCTGCTGTCCGTCCATCGAGAATCTGACGAAATTGCAAAAAAATTGTTTAGGAACGGTTTGCGAACGGTCTGTTTAAGAATCCATTTGCAGCTCTCCGCTGTGAATCTGCTTTTTTTTGCCTGACACAAAGTCAGACATGCAAGATTTTGTGTCTGTCTGAAAAAAGCTGATTCACGGCGGAGAGCTGCAAACGGATACCTGTGGTTTGCTTTAAAAACCTTTACTTTAGGTTTTGCTTTAAAAACCTTTACTGCAAAAGTGAAAGGGGTTTTTAAACTAACTATTTGCAAACCGTTCCCAATCTGTTTTTTGCAATTTATTTCAGCAGATTCATGACAGACGGACAGCAGGCACAAGTGTGAACACCCCTAACCCTGGTTGTATAGGCTGAACTTGAGGGACCTACATCTCTTTTAATCCCTATAAACTATGTAGCTATTGTTGCATATTGTCACTAAAGCCTAGAGTTGATTCAAACAAACAGGAAATATATGGAAAGTACGATACTTCTCTTTTCAACTACGGTAGCTTTGGCTCAAAAAACTGCAGCAAAAAGTGCACATAAAAATGCAACAAAAAGCCATTGGGGGGTAATTCATTAAGACTAATCATTTTGTATGCATCTTAATCTGATGCTCTACTGGGCTCCAACAGGAATATGTTATGTTAATTTTGCAGTGTGAGTTATAGTAATAGTTATAGCTATAGTTCCAGTAGAGACACTAGGTGGGCAGGGACTCTGAGGAGGTGTAGGTGGCACAGACTGTAGGTGGTAGCAGATATCTGTGGGGGGAGGACAGAGCTAGGGGAACAGAAAGTGGAAGAGGTGGGAGAGAGGTGTGGGGGGGGGGACAACTAAATAGGGGCTTTGTGAAGTGGCAAGGGGGAAACAGTAGGATTGGTGAGGGGACAAGATAAAAGAACTTATTGCATTAAGAGTCCCACCTACAAAGAACATACACTGAAAAAAAGGTTTTGGCTGTTGCTTCTTCTTCCTGCAAACTCTTAGGGTCCACTCACTCAGAGAAAAATGGTGAGGAATTTGGTGTGGAATTTCAGCGCTGAAAAAAAAAAAAAAGCTTTCCATTAATGTTCCAGGATAATACCAAATAACCACCTCAGGGCAGGACTATGGTTTGCTAGCAGAAAAAGGAACCCATTGAAGTCAGTGGAAGGCTTTTTTTTTTTCAGCGCTGAAATTCCACACCAAATTCCTCACCATTTTCCTCCGTGGTCCTTTCACGTGGAGTTAAATAGCGCTTTATTTGGTGCTGAATTTTCCATTCTGAAAAAAAAGCCTCCCATTGTTTTCATAGGTGCCGCTAGCTTTTTTTTCCACTAGCAGAATTTTCTGCTACTCAAAAAAAAAATAGCAGCACCCATTGAAGTCAATAGGAAGCTTTTTTTCAGTGTGGAAAATTCAGCGCTAAAAAAAGCGCCATTTTCTTCTGTTTGAATGGACCCTTAAATTCTCCACTGCCACAGCACACCTGGACAAATTCTCCATCTCTTCCACACACAGCACTTCACCTACACAGTCCCTAGATCAGTGGTTCTTAACCAGGGTTCAATTGAACCCAAGGCCTTATGCACAGTTCATTTTGTGTACCAGTAAAATAACATATACCTATGTCTTGAATTTGGAAAAAAATCATATTTGATTTATCACTAAAGAAGGGTGAATGTGCATATGAAACTGGTGGATTCAGTACCGATAGCTCTTCACTGTCAGAAGGGCATTCCTGACAGTCTAGCTGAGAATGCCCCTCTTTTTTATGTAGATTGTGAGCCCCATATAGAAATCACAATGTACATTTTTCCCTATCAGTATGTCTTTGTAGAATGGGAGGAAATCCACACAAACACAGGAGAACATACAAATTCCTTGCAGATGATGTTCCTGGCGGGATTCAAACCCAGGACTCTAACCACAGAGCCACCGTGTTGCCCCGGGAATGCCCCTCTTGACAGTACTGTCTGTAGCTCTATACTGTAAGGGGGTGTTCCTTATCACCCAGCGATGACTCTGAGCGGTGAGGAACGCCCCCCCTTTCCCCGACAATGTCATCAATGGGTGGTAAGGAACGCACCCTCACAGTATAGAGCTATGGACACTACTGTTAGGAGTGGGGTTCCCAGTTCGACTGTCAGTAACGCCCTTCTGACAGTGAAGAGCTATAGGTAAATGCACCAATAGCTCTTCCACCAGGGCACTAAACGGGAAAACCGAAAGTGCACTGAATTCACTGCACTGATGGCATTCTAGCAGTATATAATACTATATGTGCCTGAGCACATGAAAGATCCTCTTTAATGGACATGACTGGTTCACACAATGGACCAAAATAAAGCGCAACTGTGTTTTTCGCAACAGTGAGAAAATACCTTATTGGCTTCATACCAATGAAGCAATGCAGAGAAAATCTTTTTCTGAATATATAAATCAGCTTGCAGGTGCATGGGGCAGTGCTTGATTTACCAAATTTGCCTACAGACAACCATAATGCAGGCAGAAGCTGAACATGTCAATCATGGCAAAAGGGGAGACATTAGGCACTGGTGCCAGAATATAGCCTGAGAATTTTCCACAGTCTTTAGGCACATCATATCCCACCCCTGGTGAACTTAAAAGCTGATTTGCACATCCATAATAATAAATAATAATACATTTTATTTATATAGCGCCAACATATCCCGCAGCGCTGTACAATTTGTAGGGTTCAAATATAGACAGATACATAACAAAGAACGTCATTTCACACAATGGTACTGAGGGCCCTGCTCGCAAGAGCTTACAATCTGTGAGGTAGAGGGGGTGACACAAGAGGTAGCAGGAGCGGTATTGCTTATACAGTATTCAGACAATTTTGTAATAGAGGTTACTGTCATTACACAAACAAAACTTTATGAGCCATTACTAGTGGTGTCCTGTAACATGTGGATGGAGCTTGGACAGATAAAGTTAGCCTGATAAGACATCATATCATGTGGGGAAATGTGGGAGCGGGGACAGAGGAGGGTTACATTTTGGGAATTTTAATTATAGTACGGAAGGGTTTACGTTAGAAATTGTAATAGGCCTGTCTGAAAAGATATGTCTATAGATTATTATCTCTACATTGACTTATTGGTTTGTTGCTACTACAGTCCTATGAAAAAGTTTGGGCACCCCTATTAATCTTAATCATTTTTAATTCTAAATATTTTGGTGTTTGCAGCAGCCATTTCAGTTTGATATATCTAATAACTGATGGACACAGTAATATTTCAGGATTGAAATGAGGTTTATTGTACTAACAGAAAATGTGCAATATGCATTAAACCAAAATTTGACCGGTGCAAAAGTATGGGCACCTAACAGAAAAGTGACATTAATATTTAGTAGATCCTCCTTTTGCAAAGATAACAGCCTCTAGTCGCTTCCTGTAGCTTTTAATCAGTTCCTGGATCCTGGATAAAGGTATTTTGGACAAACAATTCAAGTTCAGTTAAGTTAGATGGTCGCCGAGCATGGACAGCCCGCTTCAAATCATCCCACAGATGTTCAATGATATTCAGGTCTGGGGACTGGGATGGCCATTTCAGAACATTGTAATTGTTCCTCTGCATGAATGCCTGAGTTGATTTGGAGCAGTGTTTTGGATCATTGTCTTGCTGAAATATCCATCCCCGGCGTAACTTCAACTTCGTCACTGATTCTTGAACATTATTCTCAAGAATCTGCTGATACTGAGTGGAATCCATGCGACCCTCAACTTTAACAAGATTCCCGGTGCCGGCATTGGCCACACAGCCCCAAAGCATGATGGAACCTCCACCAAATTTTACAGTGGGTAGCAAGTGTTTTTCTTGGAATGCTGTTTCTTTTTGGACGCCATGCATAATGCCTTTTTTTATAACCAAACAACTCAATCTTTGTTTCCAAAATGAAGTTGGCTTCTCCAAATGTGCTTTTGCATACCTCAGGCAACTCTATTTGTGGCGTACGTGCAGAAACGGCTTCTTTCTCATCACTCTCCCATACAGCTTCTCCTTGTGCAAAGTGCGCTGTATTGCTGACTGATGCACAGTGACACCATCTGCAGCAAGATGATGCTGCAGCTCTTTGGAGGTGGTCTGTGGATTGTCCTTGACTGTTCTCACCATTCTTCTTCTCTGCCTTTCTGATATTTTTCTTGGCCTGCCACTTCTGGGCTTAACAAGAACTGTCCCTGTGGTCTTCCATTTCCTTACTATGTTCCTCACAGTGGAAACTGACAGGTTAAATCTCTGAGACAACGTTTTGTATCCTTCCCCTGAACAACTATGTTGAACAATCTTTGTTTTCAGATCATTTGAGAGCGGGCTGTCCATGTTCGGCGACCATCTAACTTAACTGAACTTGAATTGTTTTGTAGAAAGAAATGGTCCAAAATACCTTCATCCAGGATCCAGAAACTGATTAGAAGCTACAGGAAGCAACTAGAGGCTGTTATCTTTGCAAAAGGAGGATGTACTAAATATTAATGTCACTTTTCTGTTGAGGTGCCCATATTTTTGCACCGGTCAAATTTTGGTTTAATGCATATTGCGCATTTTCTGTTAGTACAATAAACCTCATTTCAATCCTGAAATATTACTGTGTCCATCAGTTATTAGATATATCAAACTGAAATGGCTGTTGCAAACACCAAAATATTTAGAACTAAAAATGATTAAGATTAATAGGGGTGCCCAAACTTTTTCATAGGACTGTATTTCTGTTCCTATTAAAGGCCCCTAGATAGCTCTATTGTTGGTCTGTAAAGCATTTTGGACCTGACAGACTCCTTTTAATTTGGAACCCCAAAATGTATTTAATACCCCAGACAAGATCACATAATTAATTCATACTTGTGACCAGACCCCTTTGTAAAGTCCACCCTCCCACTTTAATAGACCTTTAAAGAGAACCTTTCATATCCTCATCAATGTGTGGTTTTATATACTGCTAGAAAGTTTTCCCGATATGTGTCCCTGTCCTGGAGATATCGGTGCCATTAATTTTGACATCAATATCTCCCCACTGTGAGAAGGGCCACTTTACAGTTGTGAGGATCACCCTCTCCCTGACAGTACTCTTCCATAGACCTGTATTTGGGGTGGTGGGGTGCTTCACAGCTCAGCATCATCGCTGGGCAATAAGGAACGCTCCCTCTGACAATATAAGACTTTCTTGGGGTACAGTCAAGGGGTGGGGAGATATAGTTAACAGCAGATCTCCAGCAGACTTGTGACTAGATACTACAGACACTAGATGAGCTGCTGTGTTTTATACAGCTGTGATGTGTTTTATACAGCCTGCAGACCAGGTACCCCCATTAATAGACCAGTAGCTGCTCAGGGGTCTGTACAATGTTATCAGATCTGGGATCTGTTACAGGGGTAGCTCCACTATTCTAACAAAAGAGTTGTTTAGCCAGTTACCCTTTCTCTACAGATCTCACAGTGTTATCTATTCAATGGAGATTCGGTCACCTCGACTATGCATAGTAAACAATAGGACGCCAATGCTAATGTAAATCAAGCATATACATGGCAGGTTAGGAGTCTGCATTCCAAATCTGTATTGTGTGCTGAGCCGGAGCACATTATACAGGTGGGGCAACCTCTGAGACGCCTCCAAGAAGCCACTCGGGGTGCAGGGGTTCACCTTGTTACCTGCAGAAATACTCCTGCAAGGATTAGGAATTGCGCTAATCGCCCCTGTACCGACCACCCATCAGCATTGTGTGATGGTCTCAATGAATGAAGCATGGGAAATGTTAGCCGGCTGCTGGCTTCTCTTCTCAGTAAATTGCCAGGAATCCCAGCAATGTCGGGTATATTTATCTTCCTTTCTGCCCCCACTACTCTTGTTTCCGTTGCCAAAAAAGGTGAAAGCAATCGGAAGCATCCCCCTCCCCCAGTCTCTAGTTCCTGCCAGGAGAGGGGATTCTGGCCCTTCTGAGCTGATGGTTACCCAATAAACCCAGTCATGACCCTACATCTGGTTCACAAACCCTCCAGACCTGAAAGTCCCATTGCCACCAAATTTCCATTTGAGATCACCTCCAGGTATTCCCCTACCTGGGGGGGGGGGTCTCAGCCCTCATTTATGGATAAGAACAGATCTGATATGTATTGGTGACAGTCCATACAAGTGTATGGCTGCGATTTCATTCTATAAAACATTACATGACATAAGATCATTGAGAGATCTCTCTCTTATCCGTCTAGCATGGGATAGGCATTGCTCTAATCCGGGCAGGGAACAGTTAAAAGATTCAATTAAATCCAGCGGCCAGGACTAGTTTAAACTGACCACAGGAAATTGTGGCCGGACACTGGCGACAAGGTCTTTGTCCTATGCTGGGTGTGACACACAAAGATGGCCTTTACATTCCTCAATGGGGGTTGTAAGTAGTTAGCACCTAAACAGATTCTTAATAAAGAAGAGCCCTCAGGCAATAAGGAGCCGTGTCCTGCTGTCTGCTCTGCATTGTATTGCTAATATACCATAGTACTATAGATATATACATAGTATCAGCCTAAACAGTTCTGTTACAGAGTCTCATCTCCAGAATGGAATCCTTTGTCATAAGGTTATGTGTAAAATAAATAAGTATATATTTATTAAAGATCATTGCCAGAAAAGATCCCATGAAGCTACCCCCCCACACCACACACACACACACCCTTCACGTCTACTACAAGTTGGCCAATAATACCAGAAATGGGCTAATTGAGAATATCGAGAAGTCAGAATCCTAAAATACCGAAAATAGGAAGACTATGAAGTCTTCTCAAATGTCCCCCCCTGTGCTGTGGGGGAGGGAATGGAATAAGAGGAGATGGAATTGGGAAATCACTCCAGGTCAGCTCAACCCCTGACTGGTCATCTTTCAGCTCCATTTGTCCAGGGAGGTGGGATTCATAGGGGAGGTCTCAATGGTGTGCCAAAGTGTGCTAGTCATTCATTTTTGTCCTGGCAGGTGGTCTTTGCCGCTGATTGGGCAGTGGGGACACCCCAAGCCACAAATTGCTAATCTTTCCAGGGAGAGCAGTATGAGGATATTCTTTCTTTGACGAGGAGCATGTGATGGTGACAATATGACAACATTTAGTCATGTGGACCTACGTGGGAGCTTAGCCTGACCTCTGATAGAAGACAACTATTTAACCTTTAGGCTCAACATGGCAGAAGGTGATGGAACTGAGGGGTTTTGGGTAGTTCTTGGCACCTCACCCCAAAGGTGATTTTGCTAAAATTTGAGAGCATGTTGTGAGGAGGAGGAGCAGGAGTGAGAGGGGAAGCTTTGCCTGTTGGCTCCAATTGTCTTGCAAAATTTTGGCTCTTTTCAAAGGCAACTGCCCTCCCATCCCCATTGTTTAGTAAAGATGTAGCAAACCTTATTTCCCCCTTAATCTCCTTTCCTAGTTTTGGGGGAGGGTGGGTAGTTGGAGATACTGAAGTTTCTTTGCAAAACACTCAAGGATTCGGCACGTCTGCTTGTACGGGAACTTGTACTGTATAGCTTCATAGAACATGGGACCTGTCTCCAACAAGGAACTCACAGGTGATGAATTCATTTCTATTACTTTTAGGGGGTTTAAGGTGCATGTAAGTTGGGGAATGGTTCGGACTGGTTCGGTTTTATGTTTTATTGAGTGAGACTGAAGACCCTTCAGTGCCTACTGGTGAAGCCACGACCCTCTCACCATGCTTCTGCTGCTCTGCCTCCATTGCTGGGGTTTCTTAAGATATACCCCAAACCTGTGTATTAAACCTGAGACTCCAGCCTAAATATGGACAAGTATTCTCCGTGCAGAGAAGCTTCCATAACCAAAATTACACATTAATACTCAGTTGGTGGTGCTAAAGTTCTCAGTGGGCATTGCTACCAACCAGGTGGAGATGCCATGCCTATCTGCAGGATGAAAGCTCTTGCTCTGGGTTTCTGCTTAGAACTAGGAATAGTTGTGTTGGTAGGTAAAATGTATATCACACATGGCTATGAAGTCAGTGATAGTACAAAGGGCCATTGCTGGATCTATACTAGTTCTATGCATTACTGCTCCTAGTCATTTCAGAGGTTGGAAAAGCTTGGTGTGTAGATTTCACCAGGAAATAATGTTATATTGACAGTAAAGTAAAAGTTATCTGAATGATATTTGGATTGTTGTTCTGCTCTTGTATTGCATAGACTCTTATAATAGATGTATACAATAATACATTTACTTTATACAATAACTATTACTATTTGTGTATATTGGTAATACAATCAGTCAGTACCAGACTATCTAAACCTGGCCACAGACATAAAGATTTATCACTATACAAAGAGTAGTCCGGTTTTTGTATTTTGCAAATGGAACAATCACCTGGAAAATGGCATATAAAAGCAGATATCAATCACTAAGTCATTTTATTTTCCATTAAAAAAATAATTTGTATTGTTGGAAATTTTTATTTCATTTTTTTTCTAAGACTATAGAAGGATCAATGCTACAATCTTAGTTTTTACTGCTAATAAGGGAAAACAAATAGGAATTGGTGATTTTTTAGCCCTGTATACATGCTACAAATCTAATTGTTCTGCTTTGCAATAATCATTGTATCTATGGCCAGGTTTAGTGCTTGATCCTTTTCCTAAGTACAGTATAACAATACTCTTTAGGGTCAAACTGTATGTAGTAACCAGTCTGCTTACCTGCTCACATCTGTGCTGTTCATTTTCATTGTTCAGCTCTTTGTGAGAATCATGGCCATGCCAAATCCATTCCATGATGGACATCTACAATGTCCAGCAGATTGTACTGACTATAATAGTTTGTCACCGCATGCTAATCTATTTTATCTCCCATTTTTGACAGAATCTGTAACAAAACATATATTTATGCAGGGAATTGGCATAGCTTTATAATGCTCTGGCATCTTAAATATCTGTACAAACTGCACCACAAAATGAGCATTTCTAAACCACAACTAGTACAAGTAAAACCAAATGCAGCTACAAATTTCTCCCACCGCATACTGCAGGTTAGATACACACTAAAATGGTGCAAAACAGCCGTGGAACCATCCATTTTTCACAACCATCTTTCACCTAAGGAGCACCTGTTTTCATGTATCCCCCATACTTCAGTGTATGAAGGTATATCCATGATAATGACCAATTGTATTGTGTACATAGCCCCCATCCCTTACATTGAATATAATTCCTTGTGATTCTAGCCTAATTTACGCTTACATCTTTCACAGACGTATTTTCACAGCCTGTGTTCTTCACAGAGAGCACATGGTCTTACTGAATTTAAAGCTGGGGGCATCACATGGCATAAATGCAGCAGTTTGGCCATGGCAGGAGCACCGCAGAAAAAAAACATGGTACTTTAGGCTGAGGCCCAACATTGCGGAAACACAGCTTTTTTTTGTTGCAGATTTTGTTGTGGTTTATCGAGCCAGAGCCAAGAATGGCTACAAAGAGAATGGGAAATATATAGGACATGTCTTATACAGTACTTCTACCTTCTTCTCAATCCACTCCTGGCTTTGGCTCAAAAAACTGCAACAAAATCTGCAACAAAAATGCTGCTTTTCCACAACGTGGGGCCTCAGCCTTAAATGGACAAAATGAGTGGAGCGTTACATCGTGTGAAGGCTCCCTTACAGTCTCACCGAATCTAGTGATTCCCATCTACACATTGCTGAAAAATACGCACAGCAGAACGCTGCTTTTACCAAAACTGATGCGGTTTCCCTATAGGTATGATTGATGCAGTGAAAAGAGCTGGAAAAGCCACGTTGTCCATGGTTGTTCCATTTTTTACATTAGTGAAGAACATGTCCAAATAACCAATAGGAGAACATGTGGAGAACGTGGACAGCACATGTCCTTGAAAATCAGATATGTGAAAAAGTCCTAACTTACAGGTGTATTCCAGCCCTAAATTAATTTTATATACTGATGCCAAGAGCCAAACAATGCTAAGGGCAATTTGTTAAAAAAAAAACCCCTCACAAGACAATGTAGTAAGTACGCCAAAATAAACATATGGAAAAGCTAAACAATACTTTCCCAGCTCATGTGCATGGCCATATTACGGCTTAATATAAAAACTTAGGCCTGGTTCACATCTGCGTTCGGTATTCCATTAAGGGAGTCCGCTTGGGGATACACCCCCCCCCCCCCCCCCGATGGAATACACTGACAAGAAGTAAGCACACGAACCACATAGACTGAATGGGGTCCGTTCGTTTTCTGCGCGGTTTCCGTACGAGTCATGCGGAGAGGAAAGTAGTTCATGAAGTACTTTTCTCTCCGCATGACTCCTGCAGACAGCGTGCGGAAATCACACAGACCCCATTAAAGTCTATGGGGTAGGTGTACTTTCATAAGCTCACCACTTGTCAATGCATTCGGTATTCCCTGAAAACTCCCTTAACCAATTCCAGACCACCCATTGGGTATATGTACGTCCGGAATCTGGTTGTCTTGTTCTGCAAGGATATACCGGTACGTCCAAGCAGAGCTCAGCAACTACATTAGATCGTGCAGTTGCTGAAACAGGGAGCGGGCTGTAACTTCAGCTGGAGCTACCAATAAACCTTCCCTGCCTTCTTGATCACTGTGTATACAGAACTCAATGAGTGCTGTATACACAGCTATGAGCGCCACCATGATGTGGCCGCTCTCTGACCCAGTGGTCATGTGATCCGCCGGGATCAACGTCTTACAAGAGCTGCTGGGTCCTACAGGACCCAGATCAGCTCTATTAGTCTTAAACTGAGTTCACACAGAGTTTTTTGGTCAGGATTTTGAGGCCGAATCCGCCTCAAAATCCTCCTCCAAGAAAACATTTCACCATTCAGCACTATGTAATCCACTTGTAAATTATTTCTGCTAGCAGTATTTTCTGCTAGCAGAAAAAAGAAGCGACTTGTCCATTCTTCAGGTGGATTCTGCCTGAAAAAATCAATGCAAGTCAATGGGAGGCGAAAATTCCGCCTCAGTTTTTTGGTGTGTTTTATGACATGGAATTGGCAAAAAAAATGCTTCAAAATCCGTGAAGCGTTTTTAAGAAGATAATGCTTGGCCACATTAAAACATTTTTTTTTAAAAAGCCTTAAAAAAAACATGCCAAAAAACGCCACACGAATTTTACTAAGCCGATTTTTCCTGACCAAAATGCTGACCAAAAAACTCAGTGTGAACTCAGCCTTACAACAGCGTGCAGGAGGCTGTATTCCTCCTGCAACTGGGGCTAAATGACACAGGACAAAAACAGTCTCCAATACAAAACAAAGTGATCAGATGTCCGCAAAGGTCTATTATGATCTTATTGGGACACAGTATAAAAAAAAAATAAAAATAATAATAATAATAGAGAAGTTAAAAAAAAAAACTATGTAAATAAAATAATTTTTAAAATAAATAAAATAATACACCAATAATAATTAAAGATTATAGCCCCACCCCCGACGACACCATACAAAATAAAAATTACTGTAATGGAGAGGAAAAACTATTTTATAAAGTTTTTTAGTAGCACTTTGTGTTATTAAATAAAAAAAAAAAGAAAATTGAAAAAAAAGATACGATTTTTATCCTATTTTGTTTATATTTTTCCAGATGTAAAAAGAAAAACCAAAACACATGCAAAAATAAAAACACAGAAAAAAAGATGCAGAAATTAGTTGAATAAAACATATGATAAAAATGTTACAGTCCTCAGAACCGCACATACAAAAAACCCCGAAAATGTGTGTGGGCCTGGTACTGAAGTGGTTAATTTCCCGCAGTATAGTGTATTAATAGAGACCCTGGAATTTTGGAATTGCAATAAAGGGAGCCAGTCAGGTGGTTTTTTTCCTATGTAAACTGGCCCCATCATGTACAGGATCAAATAATTCCCTTTGCATTGCTTCCTCTCTGTAATCTTTGTAGCAAAGTGAAGTTATAAATGTTTCAAAGCATAAAAAACATATGCAAATTAACCCAATTAGTCACGTGGGAGGGGAGGAGCTTCAGCCTAGTCAAGCTGTCCCCTTGCTAATCACACCTTTTAGATGTGATTGACATCACCCTTGTGAGGTTGGGTGGTTATGGGTACTGTGAGGGAGCTATAAATCACATCCAGTCGGCCTTAACAGCTATTTAGTCTATATCTAGTATAAATATGGTTTGTGGTATGACCCTGTCACCATCAGAGCAAAAACTGTGCCTCAGCAGCTTCATGGTATGGCTTTGATATTGGTGTAAATCAGGTCTAGCATGAGATTGGTGTAAAGCAGGTCACCACTGGACTCTGGAGCAGTGGAAAGGTGTCTTATAGATGAGTTAGATAGAAAACATTATCTGCATTGTACCAACTGTAAAGTTTGAAGGAGGAGGGATAATACTATGGGGTTATTTTTTAGGAATTAGCTTAGGTTGCTTAGTTCTGATCACATTTTGGACAATTGTCTGCTTCCAACTTTGTGGGAACAGTTTGAGGAAGGCCCTTTTCTGTTCCTAATCTCTGTCTCATTCAACATCCTTGGGGTTTATTAAAACGAGATTGTGAGCCGGACCCTCAGCGCTGACCTTACACATGCTCTTTTGGCTGAATGGGTAAAAATTCCTACAAATTCACTCCAAAATGTTTTAGAACACCTATGGCTTTAGAATGGGATGACATAAAAGCTCCTGTAGGTGTAATATGTAGGTGCCCTAATACTTTTATCCATATAGTGTATATACTGTATAATTGTGATGAACCCTCTAAGGCAGTGTTCACATCTGTATTGGTATTCATTAACACAGTACTGTATGTTGCTCCATTTTGTTTATTACAATGACAGACTCCATGAAAAATACCTCATGGATCCGTTTACATTCATTGGGATCCATTTGGTTCAACAGTCACAGATATTTAAAGTTGGTGAGGTTTTTTTATCATTTGCTTGTTTTGTTTTCATTTACAGGTGGGCTCTCTAAGCCTGTTAGTGATGACTCAAATCCTCATCAACCAGAAGAATCCAAGGTCCTTCATGGATCTGGAACATGCAAATGGTTCAATCTTAGAATGGGCTTTGGCTTCCTCACAATGACCAAAAAAGAAGGCATTGACCTGGACTTTCCTGTAGATGTGTTTGTGCATCAGGTAAGTACATTTAGAATTTCAGTTTTACATGTTGGTTTCAGTGCTATTAGAGTGAAATGTGAGCAGAAAATAAAGAAAAGCTTAGTACTTTGTTGGTGTCTTGGTAGTTAACTGTGTTGCTTTGAAGGGATCTTAAGTTTTGAATCTGATGAGGATCCTGCACTGGGTTTGTATGTATTCCTTATATTTGCAAGTAGTAGGCCTATCCCATCAAATTTAAAAATAAATAACTCACATATCTGATGATACTATTTTATAAGGGGCAAAATGGTGGCTCAGTGGTTAGCACTGCAGCTTTACAGTGCTGGAGTCCTGGGTTCGAATCCTGCCAAGGGCAACATCTACAAGGAGTTTGTATGTTCTCCCCGTGTTTGCGCAGATTTCCCTCCATACTCCAAATACATACTTATAGGGAAAAAAAATGTAGGACTCACAACCTACATTGAAATATATATATATATATATATATATATATATATATATATATATATATATATATATATATTACTGTTTTCTACCTTGTATTTGACTTGCCACAATAGTTCCAAAATCCTAGATGTAGTTAACTTGTACTATTAGGATAAAGCCCCATGTAGTGGACTGCAGCAAAAAGCAATGTGTGTAAAAATGTGTCTGACGACGAGGCCTTTATCAGGCAATGAAAATGGCTGGTGGCCTCACTGATCATGAGAACGGGGGTACTATGTCACTGCAGTGAGGAAAACGTTGCATTCACGCCGTTCTCATTATCAGTAGAGCCCCATCCCTTAGATACTTATCAACTATCCTTGGATAGGTAATAAACATTTATTCTGGGAAAAGTACTTTTTTTTTTTTTTTTTCCCCTACACAGCATCTATCAGCATGTTTCAAGTGACATATGAAGTTAGTAAGATCCAGTGTGCAGTCTAAGGGTCCATTCCCATGGAGTAAACATGCGCTCGTTTTGGCAAAATACATGTGTAAAGAATACACGTGTAAAAGCAGGGCCGGCTCCAGGTTTTTATGGGCCCTTGGGCGACAGAGCCTCAGTGGGCCCCCTTGTAAAGGAGGTGGGGGATTCGAGACACTGTGCGTTGCAGATGAAGCGAGTGACGTCATGCAGGAGTGTGGCGTCACCAACGCCATACCTCCCAATCTTTTAAAGAGTAGAAAGAGGGGCAAAATGTGCGGCGCGCTCTGCGCGCCGCTGCAAATTTAGCTCCACCCACTTTTATGTTGATTCCACCCATTCTCATTCATTTATTATGTGCTCCCACACAGTATAATCCTCCTACAGTCACCTGTAAATTATATGCCCCCCCTCCATCTCTCCTCCAGTTTCATATACACCCTTCCTCTGCCCCCAGTTTCATGTCCCCCCTCCATCTCTGTCCCCAGTTTCATCACGTTCTCCCCCTTCATCTGCCCACAGTTTCATGTCCCCCGTCTCTGCCCCAGTGTCATGCCGTTCCCCCCCCTCCCCTTCATTTGCCCCTTCAGTTTCATTGGGCCCCCTCAATCTCTGTCCCCAGTTCCATGCCGTTCTCTCCCCACCCCCTCCATCTGCCCCAGTGTCATGCTGTTCTCAAACCCCCCCCCCTCCATCTGCCCCAGTGTCATGCTGTTCCCCCCCCCCCCTTCATTTGCCCCCCAGTTTCTTTGGGCCCCCTCCATCTCTGTCCCCAGTTTCATGCTGTTCTCTCCCCACCACCTTCATCTTCCCCAGTTTCATGGGCCCCCTTCATTATGTTTCACCTTAATATGTAATAAAAAACAAACACTTACACTCACCTTCTATCACTCACCTTCCATCGTTCCCCCGATGCTCCTCTCTCCAGTCACATACGCGATGCAGGAGCTGTGAGATCAGCTCCTGCTTAGCTCCGGCCCGGCTTGCGTGTGTAGGCGTGATGCGATGACGTCATCACGCCTACACACGCAAGCCGGGCCGGAGCTTTAAAGCAGGAGCTGATCTCTCAGCTCCTGCATCGCGTATGTATTCCAGCTCATCGGCGGACGGACGCCGATGAGCTGAAATCGTGACAGGCAAGTGCCGGGGGGCCCCCAGAGGCTCTGTGGGCCCCGGAACTTGCCCGACTATGCCGTGCGCTGACGCCGGCCCTGTGTAAAAGTAAGATTCCCATTGACTTCAGTGACATTTTACACGTGTATTTTGACGTGTTTATACTGTGTGAATGGACTGTAAATGCTAGTTTTTAGATGGTTTATGTGTGCCTATTGAACTGTATCCCATGCAAGACATAATATTTAGAGATGAGCGAGTAGTATTCGATCAAATACCTCGCCGCCATAGGAACGCGTGTAAGCGGCCGAACAGCAAGCGGTTAAGTGCATCGAATATTCAATGCGTTTAACCCCTTGGTGTTCGGCCGCTTACATGCATTCCTATGGCGACGAGGTATTTGATCGAATACTACTCGCTCATCTCTAATAATTTATTATGGTTGGAAATATTTTAAATTTAAGCCTTCAAAGTTTTTGGAATGTGAACTTTTTTCTTTCTAAAGCCATAGTATGATGAATGCTACAAAATCTAAATAGGAAGAAATCGTCTACTGTGAACTTCCTTGAGATATATTTGTATAAAAGAAATCAATCTATTATTAGTCCTATCCAATTTTATCAATTCTAATAATTTACATTTCTCTCTGGAGATGAGACTTCCTGCAGACACCAGAACTAAGATTTTGGGATGCGCTTTGAGTAAGGGATTCACTGTAACCTTTGCTTGACCTATGGCTTCTCAAGAGATTTTGGAAGTGTGTGGGTGGGATACTGGACATATCTCTTTTTATTGTCTTGGATGTCCAATTTCCTTATTGCAGCCACTAACATTCCCCACATCAAAAGCTCTGATGGTTTTGTTCTGGCTGCAGACACCTCCCACCACAGATCACCACATTTCCTATCCCAATATCATCGGTGTAAGCAGGATATGGACTAAGATAAGATATACAAAAACCAGAAGCTAAATTCCAAATGACATTGTATTCACCAAAACCATAGAAGAGATGCTGTGAGTACAGCACTTAGGCCCCATGAACATGAGCATATGCAGTGTATAGGTCAGTGAAAACTGATGGTACACGGTTTGGTCTCCATGTGTCATTCATGATTTTCACTGTTCTATACACTTGAATGAATGATCAAAGCTGCAAACAGAAGGATATATTTATTTATTATGCTTACTTGTATAGCGCCATCATATTCTGCAGCACTTTACAGACATTGAGAATCACCATTCCCTATAGGGCTCACAATCTACAGTCCCTATCAGTATGTCTTTGGCGTGTGGGAGGAAACCGGAGTACCCGGACGAAACCCACGCAAACACGGGGAAAACATACAAACTGCTTGCAGATGTTGTCCTTGGCAGGATTAGAACCCATGACTCCAGCGCTGAATGGCTGCAGTGCTAACCACTGAGCCACTGTGGAACTGTTCCATGTTTTGTCTGAGCCTTAGAAAACAGCCACAATCAGCTATAACAAACTATGGATGTGTATACAGACCCATAGAACAGGATACTATCCACAATTATGGATCCATAATTGCAGATAATATACTGAAATAAACTGATTGTATGCAGGCTTACAGAGGCCTTAATCTTCAAAACTACATAAATGTAATCCTTTAACAGAATGGGTTTTAGTTCCCTCCTGCGTCTCCAAAATTAGCAAATTTTGTAAGGTATCACTCATTCATACTATTTGTAAGTTGGCTTTGTTTTGTGCCCTGTTTAAATAGTTATTTTATTCTTTTACAAAATAGCTACTAGTCATAATACTGCTGAATGATTGTTAATGTCCATATTGGTCAGCAGGGTTAGATTTGTAGCATTAGTAAAGAAAAATCATGCCCTACTTACATTTCCTTTTACCAGACACTGTCCTTTTTTAAGACATACGTTGACCTTACCCTAATGGTGAATCACATGCATGGAAATTTTCACTGACTTAGGCCCAATTCACATCTGCGTTCGGGGAGTCCACTTGGGGACCCCCAAATGGAATACTGAACACATTGACAAGCGGTGAGCTTATGAAAGCACATGGACCCCATATACTGTAATGGGGTCTGTGTGTCTTCCACGCAGTGTACGCACAGAACATGCGGACAGAAAAGCACTTCAAGAACTACTTTCCTCTCCGCATGACTCGTGTGGACACACTGCGGAAGACACGCGGACCCCATTATAGTCTATGGGGTCTGTGTGCTTTCGTAAGCTCACCGCTTGTCAATTCTTTCAGTATTCCGTTCAGGGGGTCCCAATGCAAACTCCCAGATGGAATACTGAATGCAGATGCTAATCAGGCCTTACTTGCACAATGCTTGTTAAACAATATTAACAGGTATGCTAACTAACCAGTTACTGATCTGTAACGTTGTTTCATGAAGCACTTTCTTTTGTTACCAGTGTTTAACTGAAAGTGGGAATAGGACAACCGGCCTGACCTACCCAATAAAATACTCCATAATAACAAGAAGGTTCAGACTGTGCAGGGTAAATACACAGAAATTTCTGCCAGGGATTTCAGTAGCATGTTTCTCTGTAAACTGCCCTGGCAAAAGTTGAGATCAAGTGGGGGTTTTTGTGGCTCACCTAAAATTTTAGGTAGAAGTGGATGGGTGAATAAACAATCGTCTGCTACCTATTGAATTAATCCAATAGCTTGTGGCATTTTTAAAAACAATTCCTTCTTCCGATTTATGCTAGGAGGCGCCTCAGGTTGCTTCATTGCAGATGAGCCAATGCGATACATTGCATGGCATAATAAGCCCTATGCACACCAGGTATGTCCTGGATCATGTAGGGAGATATGGCACCTGCTGAGGAGCTGAGTGGGCATAGTTTCAGGGTCTCTGCTGGTTTACACAAAATGGTTGTGGCAGCAAGATCCCCTATGAAAGCTGTCGGATACGACTATAGCATCTGAGTAGTTTTGTTTTACTTTCACTTTTGTTTTTAGCAATGGAACTGAAAATGTTATCTTACTAGTGAGCTCTACCTGTCTCAGGGCTCAATCGCGATCGAGTGATTTCACAATGACTGCAACAAAGTAGTACTCTAGACAGTCTAGGCCAGTGATGGCGAATCTTTTTGAGACCGAGTGCCCAAACTGCAACCCAAAACCCACTAAATTATCGCGAAGTGCCAACACTGCAATTTAAACTTGATATATTGCAGATCCACAATTGCGGACAGTTACGGACCCTCAAATTAGTTGTGTGAATGGGGCTTTACAGAGCTTTCAATAATGCAAACAACTTTGTGTTAAAAGGTAATAATCTCTGCATTCACGATTTACATTGCACAGGATCTGTTTTATAGTGACCAGCAATGTTGTTACAGCCTGTACTAATATCATATGTCTGCTATAAAACAGATACTGTGTGATATAAATAGTGAGGGGACCCCAGACAGTTTTATATGCTCCGCAGTGACCCCCCCCCCCCCCGTATTATATGCTCCACAGTAGGCTTACCACACAGTAGTATATTCTCCACAGTACCACAGTAACCCCCACAGTATTATATGCTCCACAGTAGCCCCCCCACACACACACAGTATTATACGCTCCATAGTAGCCCCCCACAGGATTATATGCTCCACAGTGGCACCCACACACAGTATTATAAGCTCCTCAATACACCCTCCCAGTATTATATGTTCCCCAGTACCCCACACACACACATAGTATTATATGCTTCTCAGTATGTATGCCCCCCCCTCCACACACAGACACACACAGTATTACATGCTCTCCAGTATGACTGACTGACAGACAGACACACACACACACACACTCAGACACACACTTTCTTATACTTGCCCAGAAGAGCCGCCGGGCGTCCACCTCCTTTTGACTACAGGCGATGATAACTCACGTCATGGCACCTGTGGCGGGGCACAGGTCAAACTCTGCAGTCAGTATAGACCGTGATCGCGTGATCTGCGGCCTACACTGACCACTTTCAGCTGTATGTGCATTTGCACATACAACTGAAGGCAGCGATTGCTCATCAGCGGGGAATCCTGTACCGGATTCCCCATTAGTGAGCGATCCGGGCGACTGTGTGATGCGTTCCAGCATAGAGGGCTTTGCGTGCCTTAGATTTGCCATCACTGGTCTAGGGTCTTAGCCAATACTAAGCTATAATCTAATCATCGCTGCTTGCGCCTTCTATTGGAGAGGGGTTGGGGTAGCTTTAAAAAAAAAAAAAAAAAAAAAAAAGTTAAAAAAATAAGACCGTGGAAAAATCCAATCACATATAAAAATAAAAAAACATACACATTAGACATCCCCACATTCATAATGCCTGCACTGTTAAAATCTAAAAATATTTATTGCATAAGGTGTATGTTGTAGCAAAATCAAAACACCCAAATCATTTTTATTTATTTAATTTTTTTATTTTTTTTTGGGGGGGGGGTATTTTGCTTGGAAATCCCCCTTCCCCCTCATTTCTTATTTTTTATGAGGCATTAAATCATAAACGCAACAGAACTATATATATGGTATGTCTGTGATCGTGTGGATTTGCAGAAAAAAGGTAACATATCACTTGCACCACAAAAGCACATCCGGTGTACCACAGAGCCATACAGCTCAGTGTGTACCTTACAGAATATCTCCACAATTTAACAGTGGACATAAATATGCAAAGCCTGTGTGAAACAAACCTGTATGAATATTGTTCGTTTTTTGTTTTTTTTTCTTTTTTTCTTTTTTTTTTATATTCCACCCTTTAAAAAAAAAAAAAAAATCAAATTCTTACAGTACATTGTGTAGGATATTAAGTGCTGCCATTAGGAAGCTCAATTTGCCATGTAAAAATCAAGCTCCCTATGGCTATGTGAATGAAATTATGGTGTTAGAAAGGTAGGTAGTCAAAAACACAAAGTGCTATAGTGGTATAGATGGTGCATGCAATAAGTAGATTGCACAGGTACTATGTATCTTATAATAAATTAAAGAATATTAAAAGTTTTCTTAGGGTTTGCATTTTTAACCCTTAAGTACTATCATGGTGTTTATCATACACCACTATCATACACATATCATTATGATAGACACCCTGATAGTACTTAAGGGTTAACAAGTAGACAATAGGTGAGGGTATAATGTGCTCACACAGCAATAAAGTGCCTGCAGGGTTATTCTGAGTTGGACACTGTTCTGAAGAGGTGTGTGTTCAAAGTAGGACACATATGGTGCAAGGTAATACTGACCATATAAAATTGTCATCTCACAATACGAACATAATTTTACCTTGTACATATGACACTTGGAATTAATACCTTGTTTTCAATGTTCTTGCACATGCAAAGTGTAATAAGTAACATAGCATATTCATTACAGCCTGAGCTTGTTTTACCTGCTGATCAATACAAAGACCATGCTAGGTTTAACTGAGAGACAACAGATATCTTGGCAAATGAAAGGCTGAAAGTTAATAATTTTCTAGTAAATGACGTCAGACATTTGGAAAAAATGTAATTCATACAATAAAAAAATGTTAGATATTTTATGGTAAACCACTATATTTATTGATTGATTTAATAACTGATATAAAATAGCATTCAATCTACATGATGGCATTTATCATGGTCTCTGAAGCAACTAAACAAAGCACAGCACATGTGGCTACTTACATATTGGAGTAGCCTTCACCAAACAATCCCCCCCCCCCCCATGCCACCTTCTCCTCCCCCCACTCTGTTAGGAATGCAGGGAATGTATAGCATGTGTGAGATCCCTTTGTTCTTTTACATGGATAGTTTGAATATCCTTTCTCCATCATAAGAAGGGAAGCACAGCACCCCCCACCTGGAGAGAAGAGATCGCTTTTACACATTTGTTACAAAAAATAGGCTACAAAGGAATCCAAAAGATAGTAGACCTGAATTGATTTGGATTGATATATTTCTATACAATATGATAGAATGTTTCTATACAATATGATAAATGTTGTACTCTATAACAAGAAACCACTGAAACAGAACACTTAATTCATAGCATATACTGTATTTGTAGTTAGTGGGAACTCGTATCACAGCGCCACTTCCATCCCAAATCTCTGTTGGATTTGCAACATCGACATTTACTAAAATGGGTCTGTTGGTTACAAATCTTTAAATTTTTTTTTTAAGGATGTGCTCATCCAGCCAGAATACTCCACAGGAAAACAAGTATTTTGGTTTGGAACCTGTCTGTTCTCTGCCACGAGTCTGATTGTTTCAGCACTGAAGTGTGAAATAATGAGCAAGGCACTTTTTTTTTTTTTTTTTTTTCAGGTAATTGTTTCTCACTGAAGTGATAGGAAGCAGCAGTTCTTCCATGATTTTTTGACATATTTTGTCAGGATCAGCCTAAAAAAAATCTTTGAATACACCCAAAATGTTGCAATGCACCCTTTTTTTCTGGGCACGGGGAAGCCATGCAGTACTAGTGTCCTGAGTTTGAATCTGTTAAAGGGCAACTTTGGCATGGAGTTTGTATCATGTACCATGTTATCCCCTAAAATAGGCCTAGTGCACATGCTTACAATAGGCATGCTCTATACAGGGAGTAGAAAAGTTGTGCTAATTTCTATTGTCAATAGTGGATGCAATAATGGGTTAGTGGGTGTTATCTATAGAAGTATTATTGCCTGTTGTAAATATACCTGGTGACATTTAAAAAAATATTTTAAAAAATCTTTCTTTTTAACCTAAAAACCTGGTTTAAAAAAGTCATTTTCTCCCTGTCCCCTCCCGCCTGCCTTTCCCTCCTTAGGTTTCTCTCAGCCTGTACCCTTTTCCTCTTCCTTCCTCCTGTTTCATCTTCTATTTTAGTTTCAAACTTTAACTCTTTTCCCTCTACTTGTTATAATATGCAGGAATATGTGTTACAAAGTAGCTGATGTTGTTTTCAGTTAAGCATAGCAAGTTACATTTACAATTGTGCCAGAGTTCAGACAGAGTTTTTTGGTGCGGAACCTGAGGCAGCCTCCAGACCAAAATCTGGGTAGCTGCGACTGAAAGCCAGTGCACTAAACCGGGATGTAGTCGTGCACTCAGCTCCGGATTAGGCCCAATGAATGGGCCTAGTCAGGAGGAGGGAGTGTCTTCAGACTGAATTGCGAGGCGAAACTGCCTGAAGAATGAGCATCTCGCTTCTCTTTCCGGGAACCAGAACAAACTGGCTCCCAGAAAAAAGAACTGAGCTCCTCTCATTGATTTTAATGGGAGCCGTCTTTAGTCAGGATTTTTAGGTGGCTACGGCCTCAAAATCCTGACCAAAAATCCCCTTGTGAACTTACCCTTAAAATCATCAAAGTCCTGCATGCATGGCTTTTTTTTTATACTCCAGTTTTAAACAATGGACACCTGAAACAGTCAATGAGGTCTGTCGATTTCTGTATATAACCAGTAGCTCAGTGGTCTGTCTGTCCATTGTCCGTGTTTATCTCCGGACCAGGTTTCTCTCTGCCCGTAATATTTGATTGATTTGACACATATTTTCCAATAAAACTGAATTATAAAAAAAAAATAGGTCCTTTTGATTTTTGCTTTCTTTGATTTTTGCTTTCTTCTATGATCTCTTTATAGTAATTTTTTTTTTTCTTCCTACTCAGAGTAAATTGCATATGGAAGGTTTTCGCAACCTCAAGGAAGGAGAATCTGTAGAATTCACTTTCAAGAAATCTTCCAAGGGTTTGGAATCCATACGAGTGACAGGACCAGACGGTGCTCCTTGCATGGGAAGTGACAGGAGACTAAAAGTAAAGGGGCAGCAGAAAAGAAAGCCAAAGGGGGACAGGTAAAGGAAATGCAGCTACCCTTTTCTTATATAAATAAATAAAAATTAACTTTTAGCACATTTTAACCTTGAAATATTAAAAATACTTTAAGCTATAAAATTCTGAAAGCAGGCCTCTCCACAAGGTTACTACTGTTTTTATGCTAAAACTTTTAATGGCCAAATCATACAAGTAACTTCCTAGGCGTATGATTTGGTTAGATACCAAGTTAACAAAATAAGGTGGCCATACACATAAGATGACATTCAACCCAGAGCGGTCAGCCCTGGTGCTTGCTCAAAGTTCATGATATTTCAAGAAGACTACTGGTAGGACATCAATATCTAGGGTAACTTTCCTGTGGCCACTTATACAGTATGTTGGAGTAAACGGCAACAAGAAAATGGCTGCAGGCATGTGCAGTTGGCTCTGCCTGAGGCCTGATGGCAGAACTGACTGCGCATGCCTAGAAGTTTGAAGCCAGTGCCGGAAGAAGACTCAGAGAGGCCATTCTAGGTTAAGAGAGACTATAATATGATTCGTGCGGACAGCGTGTGGAAAACACAGACCTCGTTATAGTCTATGGGGTCCATGTGGTTTCATTTCTTAGCACTTTTTAATGCACTCAGTATTCTATTCAGGGGTCCCCAAGCGGACTCCCCGAATGGAGTACCGAACACAGATGTAACTCTTGATCACATGACTGACAGCACTCTACTACTTTCTTTGGAGTAAGGGTGGGTCGGTGAGGCTGAACCTAAAGACTTCAGGCTCGTAAGTAGTAGCGTAAAAAGAGTTGAATCTGTGCAGCAGGGTTCATCCTGTATATTAGTAAATGTAGCCTTCTGCTGCAGTTAATATTATGGTAATAGATTATGTTCACTGGATTACCTCTTTAGGCTAAGGCCCCATGTTGCGGAAACGCAGCTTCTTTTGTTGCAGATTTTGCTGCGGTTTTTTGAGCTACAGTCTGGAGTGGATTGAAAAGGAATGGAAGATCTTAGATGTTTCCCTTCTATCACTTTGGCTCAAAAAGCTGCGTTTCTGCAACATGGGGCCTTCGAGTAAGGCAGAGAAATGCAGCTAAAAAAAAAACCTGTGTGGGGGGGGGGGGGGAGGATGTAGCACAGACGTATTGCATTTTCTTCCAAAGCATTTTTCATTGAGTTTTTGCTGCATTTTCCTGTTTTGTTTTTTTTCTTCCCCTATTAAATCTATAAAGAAAACACTTGCAATAATGCAGCAATTCCGCAGCAGGTTAAAAAATAAAATGCAACACGGGTCCTTAATCTTAAATTGCTCCAGGATAAGTATAACCTACTCACTTGAGATTTTCAAAATACTTTTATAGTGGACAGCAATTTAAGGTGTAGGAGTAACCCCAGCCTTTAGCAAAATTAGAATCAGGACTAGACTATAATGCAATTTTTCTTCTTTACATATTTGAAGACTATTGGTCGGTTCCTCATACTCTAGGGTTGCTTCAGCTATCCTTGTTTGCTTATATGGGACTCGTGTAGACTGTTTTGACAGCAAAAAGGTTAAAAATAATCCCCCCCCCCAAAAAAAAAAAAAAAAAAAAATCCTTGGAAATTGAGCAGTGGCAAACTATGGGTCACATTAGCATGACTGACTATGCCATACACTGTTATTTTCAGTAAACCTTAGCCGAAAATTTTCCATCGCCTGCCAATTTTAACAGACGATGGTCAGCCAAACTTGTGTCTTTTTTTTTTTTTTTTTTTTTTTAAATGGTTTTGTATGAGCAGCCTCACAAATGGTTCTCAGCTTGTCAACTAGTGCTAGAATCCGTTGTATACCCATTTTAACACTTACTATTTTCCTACAGATGCTATAACTGCGGAGAATTGGATCATCATGCCAAAGAATGTAATTTGCCTCCTCAACCCAAGAAATGCCACTTCTGTCAATGTACAAGTCACATGGTGGCACAATGCCCAGTAAAAGCTGTACAGCTTGTCAGTTTACAGGAAAAGCCGGCTATTGATGAATCAAGCCCAGCTAACACAGACTAGCTGCAATTCCTTAGGCTAAGTTCACACTATTTGTTTTCACTGCAAAACTAACATATTCCATATGAAACATGTAATACAAAATGTGATGGATCTATGACAAATATAATGTGTTTAATGTTAATGTTTAGTAATTTCACTGAGATGTCATACAACCTACAACGGACATAAGCTTACTAATAGACAGTGTAAACTAGGGCAGTCTGAAAATGCACCAGATTTATCACAGTGGTTTGCGCTGAATGATAACTTTGGCATATCTTTAGACTGTATAATCTAAGTTTATACCATCTTTTAGTTATCTTACTTTGAGCTACAATTTTGCAACCTATTTTTACACATTATAACACATTTAGGCCACAGTCTCCTTTTTATCCAAAGTGCACATGTTTAGCAGGTTGAAAAATTTTAGCTCAAACTAGATGCACCACATTTATGCCAGAATTGTAACCACAATACAAAATTTGGACTGGTGTGAACTTCACATTGTGCCTAGAGCAGAATTGGGGCTAAGAAATAATCAAAAATTTTTTGTAAAATATTCAAGCTGTACTTGAAGCAGATGGGGATTCTAGTTTTGAACTAGAAACACTGGCCCACATTTACTAGTAGCAAGTTAGTATAAACTTTGCCTGAAAATGCGTTAATTTGTCACATTGAAACAGAATGATAATTCTGGTGTATCTTAAGACTGCGTAGTAAAAAAAAAAAATTCATACCATTTATTAGTTGGCCACAATTTGGTACATTTTTCACAAGGGTCGAGTTGTATCAAAAGTGGTAAGTCTGTCCCACTATGGGTGTCTGCCAGCAAGTAATTTACAGTTCTAATTCTCTCTATAATTTAGGATAACTGGACAAAAATGGAAGTTTTCATTTTCTGTAAGAAACACCCAAGGCTTGGTTCACATCTGTGCACGGGTTTACGTTCAGAGGGTCCACTTGGGGACTCCATGAACGGAAACCCAATCTACAGTACAGGCCAAAAGTTTGGATATAAAAAAAAGTGGTTACCTTAGGAAACCCCTGGACTCCATTTCCACATTTTTCAGGCGAAGGGAATGTCCATACGGAGAACGGGCGCAGATGTGAACCAAGCCGAACACCTTTAGTCAGAGAAAAATCTACAGTCTAGTATACAAAGACCCCATTATTTTGGTGGTACTTCTATAATCACATTCTCCTTATATTGAAGGTCACCAGATAAAAGTACATATATATGTCTTAAACTTAAATGATATTTGAAACCCATCTCTATAAAATGAACACATTGCAATTTAATCTATATGAAATTAAAATTGCAATAGTCTACTTACTTATGAACTAGAAGGAAAAAAATTACCATGTCAGCTCCCAGTGAGAGATTCCTCAAGATCCCTAGTTTCTGATTCTGCATATTCATACCTTTGCATATTGAAATACTGTTGTGCTCAAAATGTCGTCTTGTACTTCCGACTTTTTTGTTTTTTTTTTGTTTTTAAATATTTTAATCACCATTTCTTTGTGTGTTGTGTTTTTTGTTTTTTTTTAATAAATAAGGCTGCTTATGAACACTGGCTTATTGATAAGAAATGATATGTAAATAATGTGCAAAAATGAATGGTGGGTTCACAATACCGTTATTTAATGTCCATTGGTCTTATCCATCACATGAACACAATGGACATTACAATTGCAGATGGAGCCCCCCCCTTGCTCCGGTGTATGTTTCCATTCACAGATACAGATGGGGTCTCCTTCATCAGCATCCAAACCATTTCTGACTGTTTGAAATGTGACAAAAGTAAGCAAACTTAGTGAAAGAAAGTGTCTGTCATATTTCAGACATTATAGTGAATTGGAATGAATGCAGATGGAGGAGGCTTTATCTGTGTATTACTCTACTGCCATTAATGTCCATTGCAGTCTTCGTACTATAACAGCAGTTTGGCCATACCCTAAGAACGCATGTGACCTACACCTAGCCTAATTCTTAGTTTTGGTCCGTCATGTTCTATTTAAGCTCTGTTCTGTCAGAAGGGCAGTGTCAGACAGGGGTGTGTGATTCAGAGGCAATGTCTGCATCTTAACCACAACTTAAACATCTGCCTGTATGCTTATAGTCTTTGAAAAACACATTGCAGCTATATTTGTTTCCCAAATACACCTGTGAGCATGAGATTTTAACACCATGCTTTCTTATTTCCAGTTACTTGCACATTATTTACAGTTTATCATTTATTAGGAAGGAGCTGTCCAATTCATTGATATGCTTCGCATCCTGAGCCTCCAAAGCCTATATCAAGAAGACATGTATATTTATATAGTGTGGGTATTGAGAGACATTAAGCACTTTATAAATATATATCTGGATAGTCAGTGTATTACTGTATATACACATTCTATAACTGTATATAACTTGTTGTTTTCTATTTATCCGTAAGTTTGCCCTCTACATCTGGTACTCCCTTTAGTTAGCGCTACAGTTAGAAGTTGCTGGGTCATGTCACTGTATCAGGATACATATTTATTTTTTGGTTTATATATGTATATTTCGCTGTACATATATATAGTTTTACATAGAACTATATATGTATATGATAAGAACATAGAATAATACATATTTATATATATATATATATATTTGGTTTTTTATTATGAATAAAGGAGGGCCCTGATATTCAGGATGAATATACAGGGGAAATTGTATGTATCCTGTTTTCCACATCCAGTGATGTAATCCAAGGATATTTTATTTTTGTGAGACTTATGAAAACAAGTATTTGTCTATTGTCTGTGCTGCTAAAAATGTGGTTAAAGTGCAGCTCCAATTTGGTATATGGAGAGACCTTATGATAGTCAGTCAGTTCTATAATGCATGTCTCAACCATGAGCTGGAGTAATTTGGATAATATTGGAGGGTAGTCATTATATAGGGGGCTGCATGAAGCCTTCCATATATTTAGCAGCCTTCCAGACAGTCTTGGTTGTATACAAGGACCCTTAACATTCCTTATGTATCCTTACAGCCACAAAAATCACTTGTCAATTACATTATGTACTATGTGTATAATTTCCATTGGTATTCCTAGCAATGTATTTTAGGAATGTCTTTGGATGACTCCAAAATGGAGCTTCACTTTAATTTTAGTCCTAATATTAAGTCCAACTTTTAGGATGTTTACCAGATATGTTTTTTAGCAGATGATTGTTTTAGATGTACTGCATGCATATATATTTATACAAATTATACTCCGGAATGGCTCAGGTCACAGTGTTAAGTCTGGATTGGGTGGGCAGGGAATATTTTACTAACTATACAACGTTTAAAAAATCTACCTCAGGGATGTCAGGTTGTGTATGTATCTAGGTGTATACACATCAGACTATGCACAAATGTCCAGTTAATGCTGAGCTCAGGAAAGTGCGTCTTCTCCGGATCTATGTATGTGTGAATCATTATTTTAATTTTTTTTTTGTTAGCTGTATTACTATCAATAAAATGTTATTAAATTTTACAAAACATTTGTCGTTTGTTTTTTTTTGTTTTTTTTTGTTTTTCTTTCAATCTAAATACATACATGGGTACACACAAAGAATCATTTTCTCAACTAGAACATTTTATAATTCTCGTGGAATGGATTCAAGTATAAAGTAGCAAAGATATATACACTCACCGGCCACTTTATTAGGTACACCATGCTAGTAACGGGTTGGACCCCCTTTTGCCTTCAGAACTGCCTCAATTCTTCGTGGCATAGATTCAACAAGGTGCTGGAAGCATTCCTCAGAGATTTTGGTCCATATTGACATGATGGCATCACACAGTTGCCGCAGATTTGTCGGCTGCACATCCATGATGCGAATCTCCCGTTCCACCACATCCCAAAGATGCTCTATTGGATTGAGATCTGGTGACTGTGGAGGCCATTGGAGTACAGTGAACTCATTGTCATGTTCAAGAAACCAGTCTGAGATGATTCCAGCTTTATGACATGGCGCATTATCCTGCTGAAAGTAGCCATCAGATGTTGGGTACATTGTGGTCATAAAGGGATGGACATGGTCAGCAACAATACTCAGGTAGGCTTTGGCATTGCAACGATGCTCAATTGGTACCAAGCGGCCCAAAGAGTGCCAAGAAAATATTCCCCACACCATGACACCACCACCACCAGCCTGAACCGTTGATACAAGGCAGGATGGATCCATGCTTTCATGTTGTTGACGCCAAATTCTGACCCTACCATCCGAATGTCGCAGCTGAAATCGAGACTCATCAGACCAGGCAACGTTTTTCCAATCTTCAATTGTCCAATTTCGATGAGCTTGTGCAAATTGTAGCCTCAGTTTCCTGTTCTTAGCTGAAAGGAGTGGCACCCGGTGTGGTCTTCTGCTGCTGTAGCCCATCTGCCTCAAAGTTCGACGTACTGTGCGTTCAGAGATGCTCTTCTGGCTACCTTGGTTGTAACGGGTGGCTATTTGAGTCACTGTTGCCTTTCTATCAGCTCGAACCAGTCTGGCCATTCTCCTCTGGCATCAACAACGCATTTCCGCCCACAGAACTGCTGCTCACTGGATGTTTTTTCTTTTTCGGACCATTCTCTGTAAACCCTAGAGATGGTTGTGCGTGAAAATCCCAGTAGATCAGCAGTTTCTGAAATACTCAGACCAGCCCTTCTGGCACCAACAACTATGCCACGTTCAAAGGCACTCAAATCACCTTTCTTCCCCATACTGATGCTCGGGTTGAACTGCAGGAGATTGTCTTGACCATGTCTACATGCCTGAATGCACTGAGTTGCCGCCATGTGATTGGCTGATTAGAAATTAAGTGTTAACGAGCAGTTGGACAGGTGTACCTAATAAAGTGGCCGGTGAGTGTGTGTGTGTATATATATATATATATATATATATATATATATATATATATATGGACAAAAGTATTAGGACAACAGCACATTACACCTACTGGAGCTTTTATGACAAATTCTAAATAACTAGGCATTAATATGGAGTCTGCCCCTTTTCACAGTTTCCACTATGCTAAGAAGGCCATCTAGAGAATTTGAGTGTGTTGGAGAATTTTTGTCAATTTATCCAGAAGAGTACTTCAGGGGTGAGAATACTGACAATGGATGAGAGGGTCTGACTTGCAATCTTTGATATAGTTCATCCCAAAGGTATTTGATGGAATTGAGGTGAGGGCTCTATTCTGGGCCAGTAAGATTTTCCATAAAACTGTCGACCTTGCCTTTGGTACATGGGGTACAGTCATGATGACACAGAAATAGCCCTTCTCAAACTGTTCCCTCAAAGCTGGAAGCAAACAATTGGCAAAATGTTCTGGTATGTGTAAACAACTTCTGATTTTCTGGCAGCCTTTGTGATATTAATCGGTTCCAGACAACCATTGTAATATTATGGCGGAAGCATCGTGCGCACACATGCCTAGCGGGTGTTAGCCTTTTATATACGGCTGACTCTTTCCTCTCACACTAACGGTGTTTGACATGCAGCTCGAGTTTTACTATATATTAGGGCTCAATCAGTTTGACAGAACTTTGACTGTGTTTGCCTTAGAGAGCTAGAAATTGGATAGGTTCCTTTTTTTATTATTATTTATTTATATAGCACCATTAATTCCATGGTGCTTTACATTTGGGGTTGCATACAATACACAGAGTATACAGGTAGATATAATACTAACAGCATACCTCCCAACTTTTGAAGAACCAAAAGAGGGATAAAATGTGCGGCGCGCTACGCGCGCTGCGACAAATTTAGCCCCACCCACTTTTGTGTTGACTCCACCCACTCGTTAATTTTTCATGTGCCCGCACACAGTATAATCCTCCTACAGTCACCCGTAAATTATATGTCCCCCCTCTATCTCTCCCCCAGTTTCATATACACCCTTCATCTGCCCCCAGATTCATGTCCCTCCATCTCTGCCCCCAGATTCATGTCCTCTCCATCTCTGCCCCCAGATTCATGTCCTCACATCTCTGCCCCCAGATTCATGTCCCACATCTCTGCCCCCAGATTCATGTCCCTCCATCTCTGCCCCCAGATTCATGTCCCTCCATCTCTGCCCCCAAATTCATGTCCTCTCCATCTCTGCCCCCAGATTCATGTCCCCCATCTCTGCCCCCAGATTCATGTCCCCCAGCTCTGCCCCCAGTTTCATGTCCACTCCATCTCTGCCCCCAGATTCATGTCCCCTCCATCTCTGCCCCCAGATTCATGTCCCCCATCTCTGCCCTCAGATTCATGTCCCCCTTCCATCTCTGCCCCCAAATTCATGTCCTCTCCATCTCTGCCCCCAGATTCATGTCCCCCATCTCTGCCCCAGATTCATGTCCCCCATCTCTGCCCTCAGATTCATGTCCCCACATCTCTGCCCCCAGATTCATGTCCCACATCTCTGCCCCCATATTCCTGTCCCTCCATCTCTGCCCCCAGATTCATGTCCCCATCTCTGCCCGCAGATTCATGTCCCCATCTCTTCCCGCAGATTCATGTCCTCTCCATCTCTGCCCCCAGTGTCATGCCGTCCTCTCCATCTCTGCCCCCAGTGTCATGCCGTCCTCTCCTTCATCTGCCCCCAGATTCACGTTCCACCTCCACATTAAACTTACCTTCTCCTCCGCTCCCTCGCCGCTCTATGCCCGCCTCTCTCGCTGACACATGTGGCTGAAGCTGCTCGCGTGCTCGCTTCGCCACTGTGTCTCTCTCTCGCTGACACATGCGGCTGAAGCGAGGAGCTGACCTGTGTCAGCTCCTCGCTTCGCTGCTGCCGCTGGCTCCTGGCTTGTACATTGCGTCTACAAGCCAGGAGCCGGCGGCAGCAGCGAAGGGAGGAGCTGACACAGGTCAGCTCCTCGCTTCACCCGCATGTGTCAGCGAGAGAGAGACGCAGCGGCGAAGCGAGCACGCAAGCAGCTTCAGCCGCATATGTCAGGGAGAGAGGCGGGCAGCGGCGAAGCGAGGAGCTGACCTGTGTCAGCTCCTTGCTTCAGCCGCATATGTGTTCAACTCAGATCTGCGTCCTCGGGACATACCTCCCTCCAACCGGGACCGTGGGACATGTCACCCAAATCGTGACTGTCCCGCGGAAATCGGGACGGTTGGGAGGTATGCTAACAGTGACCGACTGGCACAGTGGAGTAGAGGGCCCTGCCCGCAAGGGCTTACAATCTATGAGGGAAGGGGGGTAGGGGCTCCAGGTTCCTTGGAGCTCTATCAGTGTTATACACAGTTTAAACCAATTTAAGTTGTGATTGGTACCAAGCTTATTTGACATAACAAATCTGGGACACGAGCCACCCAAAAAGCTTTTCTTGCATGTCGGCCAGAGTGATTGGCGGTATTTGTTTTTATGCCTGAATGTATATTTTGTTGTTGCTGTTTATAATGCAAAATAGACAAACAAGCAAAACCCTACAGAAAGGCAATATATATTACAAACCAGATAACTCCGTTAAAGGGGTATTCACACGTCGCATACTCACCAGACTTCACTGTTGTAAAATCTTCTTTCTTCCTGGTTTCTTGTGTCATTTGGTGGGCGGGGTTTCACATGCAACCTGCTGTTTAGCTCCAGCCCGAAATTAGCATGTAGCTCTGCCCACCACATAGCATGATTCTATGGGGCAGCTGAAGGGCCTGTGATGTCATCAAAGGTCCTCAAAAAACACTATATGCACAAAATTGAACTATGAAGTACAGGTAGGAGCAACTCCATTCTGTGTTACATACAGAGACTGGCTGTCTCTGCCATAATGAACACAATTGAATTAGCTAGCCTGATAACTGGGACTCTGGGAGAACAGAAGACGAGTTCAGAAATGAAAGCAGCTCCTCTCCTCTATCTGAGAGCAGGAAGCTAGGTCACGTGGTGTAGACACAGGAACAGCTAGAAACACAGGCTCGCTCCCGTGCACTTAGCCCCTCCTCCCTCCCCCCCTGAGAGCAGGCAGATACATTACTTGAATTTTGAGCAGATACGTCAAGGGCTGTGTCAACAATGAATTGAATAAAGTAAGATAGTGGACAAACAAAGCAGTTTTGCTGAAGCAGTGTATTTAGGAAAAGTCTTACATCCACATTAACAAGCAGTATAGATAGGATCCTTGTGAAGGGACAACCCCTTTAACTTTACATACTAGTGACATTCATTACTCTCCTGGTATACAAGGGTATCTGGATCTTCCTGTAGTGAAGTTGTCAAAGAAATTGGTGATCCCCTCTGTGGAGTTCTCTCTGCTTTCAGATCCAAAGACACATGAATATTATTATTATTATTATTAATAATAATGATTTATAATCTCAGACATTGAAAAACATGGGGACATGCACATATGGACGACACAGACTGTTGAGTGGAGTTCTTGATTTCTGACATGAGGTATGAATATTGATAGGATATGAATCTATTCTGTATTTTTCTTATATCTACCTTAAAAAGACTTTAATAAATTTCCTTTTTTTTTTCTTTTAAATAAGAAAGAGTCCTCCTGAAATACCCAATTTCCTGTCCAGTCAGCCTCTAAGGTGCCTTTCCAGTATAAGCTTGTTGTTTAACCTTTTCCATAAGAGTTACTTTCTGACAAGACTAACGCCTGCCAAGAGAATGATTTGATGTCCAGCATCGCCACTCCCTCCCCCAAGAAAACTTGAGTGCTTGATGCTACTTCTAAGTCCGGTTATTTTTAACCAATAGAAACTAATACACCTGAGGAAGGGCGTAGTGTAACGCCCGAAACGCGTTGTGTGAAAGTTTGTCAGAAGTCAATAAAACCGTGTGCTTTTAACTACCAAATAAGAGAGCGCAGTTCCTCATTTTCGGATTAAGAATAAATCTGAGTCATTGGTCCTTACACCATACAGACTGTTGAGTGGAGTTCTTGATTTCTGACATGAGGTATGAATATTGATAGGATATGAATCTATTCTGTATTTTTCTTATATCTACCTTAAAAAGACTTTAATAAATTTCCTTTTTTTTTTTCTTTTAAATAAGAAAGAGTCCTCCTGAAATACCCAATTTCCTGTTCATCTGTCGGTAATACACCATTGGGATATATTCCCCCTAGATACAATCAGAAGAGACAGATTAACAAGCAGTGATCATCAATTAACCAATTACGCTGCTCCTATAAGAGGCACACTGTCCCCTTAAGGTCAGGAACAGTACAGGTGAAGATTCAACCTATACACCCTTTATGGGTAAAAGTCCAGTTAAAACTATGCTTATCCCTTTGGGTCCAGGATCAAGTTGCATGTTTTCACAGGAAGCCTATGTAATGTAGTCACTTCTGGGCTTTAAAGGGAGCCTATCATTAAACTGCTATTTTTTTCTGACTAACACGTAGGAATATTCTTAAGAAAGGATATTCTTCTCCTACCTTTAGATGTCTTTTTCCGTGCCGCTGTTCGGTAGAAATCCTGGTTTTCTTCGGTATGAGTTCTCTCACAGCACTGGGGGCGGTCCCCAGTGCTCGAACAGCATTGGGGGCGTCCCCAGTGCTGCGAGAGAAATATCCAGCGATGCCTCTATCTTCTTCTGGAACGCCCTCTCCCTGTGTCATCTTCCATCCTGGGTCTCAATCTTCTAGGCCTCGGGCAGAGCAGACTGCGCATGCCCACAGGCCACAAGAAAGGAAACTTCCACTCTGGAAAGATTTGTTTCTACAGAGCAACCTCTTCCATACACAAGCTCACAAATTACACCTAACGGCTTGGAGACTGATAGGGAAGCCTTGAAGAAATTCGGTCTATCAGACAAAGTGCTCTCAACTCTTATATCAGACAGAAGACCTTCTACAGTCTCCGTATACAATAGGATATAGAAAATCTATAAAACTTGGTGTTCCTCTAATAGAGTGGGACCAAAAGTTATTTAATTAATTCTGCAGTTTCTATAAAATGTAGATTGTGAGCCCCATATAGGGATCACAATGTACACTTCCCCCCCCCCCCCATTAGTATGTCTTTATAGAATGGGAGGAAATCCACGCAAACACGGGGAGAACATACAAATTCCTTGCAGATGTTGTTCCTGGTGGGATTTGAACTCAGGACTCCAGAGCTGCAAGGCTGCAGTGCTAACCAATGAGCCACCTTGTTGCCTCCACTACAATCTGCTTTTTCAAGTATTGCGTTTGTTAGAAGATTCTTTAAAGCAGTAAGAAATATTAAACCAATAGCAAATAAACCAGTGCCAGCATGGGATCTACCAGTAGTCTTAAAAGCATTGATGAGTCCTCTGTTTGAGCCAATTCTCCAAACAAACATTAATCTCTTAAAACATTATTCTTGGTGGCGATCACTTCAGCCCGAAGAATTAGTGAATTACGCCCTCATTGCCAAACACTGGAAGAGTGCAACCCCACCCTCCTCTGGTATTAAGCTTCTGGCTCGAATGAAGGACATGAGGAGCCTCAAGTCCCTGACTGCCAGTCTCAACAACTCCCTGGACGCTTTACAATCGGTATGGTCCCTTTGGGACTTGTATAGCATATAGTGGGGTCTCTGAACCTTGGTCCCCCCTTTCCTCTCCCCACCCCTGTCCCCTTCCTTTTGTTTCTCCCCTTTTTTTTGTTGTTGTGTCCCCCTTCCTTTTTTTGCCTTGACTTACTTTTTGGCTCACATCAGTTTCATTGGGATGGCATTAAGTCTTCCCTCCCTATTATTATAGCGTACTGTTTACTCTATGTAAGAATTTTCTGTTTATTCTCCTTATTATATAAAATTGTTCAATAAAAATTACAGTTGAAAGAAAAAAGAATTAGTGAATTACAAGTTCTTTTATGTAAGGATCCTTATCTCAGGAAAAGAGAAGATTGTGTCACTATGAGGACATTACCGGGATTTCTGCCCGAAGTTTCAACTACTTCTAATATTAATCAAGAAATATCACTACCTGTGTTCTGGCCTAATCCTATGGATGATCAACATAAAGCATTACACACGTGGATGTAAAAGAGGCTATAGTAGCATACTTGAAAAGATCAGAGTCTAACAGAAAATGAGAATCATTATTTGTTCGATTTCATGGCAGTTCTAAAGGCAATAAAGCCAGTAAAGTCAACATTAGCAAGATGGGTCAAAGATACCATTAAAATCTCCTATGACATATAAAACCGCCTATACCAGAATTCTTTCAGGCACACTCAACGAAAGCTACTTCAGCATCCTGGGCCGAAAGTGGTAATATTGGTATACCTATCTAGTATCAAGGCTACTTAAACAATGAATAATGTCCACAAAAATATAAACTGTACAAAAATACTGATATAGTATATAGTATAGTACTGATATAATTCACCAGATATATGTGTACACAATAATTTAAAGATTGTGGATACAAAAATGTGAGCTGCAACAATGCAAGTGCAAGAGTATAAATATATAGGTCAGGATACAGTATCCACAAAGTGGAGTATTTTACTTAAGATGTATCTAACTTCATGAATGAATCAATATAGTGCAAGACTAGCATGTGCAAATAGCAAATAAAACACTAGCCACAATTGCATGTTCCTGCATACATAAAAGTATACTCAAACTCCCCAGATACAAGTATATACAGTATTGTGCTCACCACTGTGACTCCCACTCAGAGCCCCGACGTACGTTTTGCACCCTTCGTCAGGGTCACACCCTTCGTCATATTACCACGAAAGTGGTAATATATCTTTAGATCAGATATGTAAAGCTACAACTTTTTCGTCCCCTAATACATTTATAAAACACTACATATTGGACATAACTCTGAGGATTCAGCCTTCAGCAGAGTGGTTATGAAATAGGCGATAGAGTCCTCATCCATGTAATATTGCTTTGCAAGTACAAATGAAGTACTGCCGAGGGACCAACAGGAAAGATGAAATTTACCTTATGAAATTTGCATTTCCTGGAGTCCTGAGACAGTACAGCTTACCCTTCCATGTATACGTAGATTTAATTTCTTCATACCATACAGCGGCTTAAGGGGACAGTGTATCTCTTAGAGGAGGAGCCTAATTGGTTAATTGACTGCTTGTTAATCTGTCTCTTCTGATTGTATCCAGGGGAAATATATCCCAATGGTGTATTACCTCTGTAATCATAGAATCTCATGGTTTTCAATACCATTGCTATGCCGATGACACCCAAATATACATCTCTGGACCAGACATTACCTCCCTGCTGGCCAGAGTTCCAGATTGCTTAGCGGCCATAGCCTCCTTCCTCTCCTCCCGCTTTCTCAAACTGAACATGGAGAAAACGGAGTTCATCATTTTCACCCCACCCCGTATGGCCCCTCCACCTGACCCATCTATCAAAGTTAATGGAACACCACTTTCCCCAGTCCCACAGGCCCGATGTCTTGGGGTTACCCTGGACTCCAACTTATCCTTCAAGTCACACGTTCAAACCCTCAACACCTCCTGCCGCCTCCAGCTCAAGAACATCCATCGAATCTGCTCCTTCCTCACCCCTGAAACTATCAAGATGCTCGTCCATGCCCTCATAATCTCCTGCTTAGACTACTGCAACACCCTTCTCCATAGACTACTGCAACACCCTTCTCCATGGACTCCCAGCAAACACCCTCGCCCCCCCTCCAGTCCACCTTAAACTGCGCTGCCCGCTTCATTCACCTCATCCCCCTGTTCTACATCGCCTGCTCCCCTCTGCCAGTCTCTCCACTGGCTACCTATAGCCCAGCGAATTGAGTTCAAGCTACTAACATTAACATTCAAAGCCATCCACAACCTGTCCCCTCCATATATCTCTGAACTAATCTCCCGCTACCTGCCCACACGTAACCTCAGATCCTCCAACGACCTCCTACTCCGCTCTGCCCTCATCCGCTCCTCACACAACCATCTCCAAGATTTCTCCCGTGCATCTCCCAAACTCTGGAACTCCTTACCAAGACACATAAGACTGATCCCCACAATCACAGGATTCAAGAAGGCCCTGAAGACTCACCTATTCAGGAAGGCCTACAACCTCCAATAACACTACTGTCACCACACCACCATCTGAACTATCTCCCCCTCTCCTTCTGTCTCTACCCCCTTCCCCCATAGATTGTAAGCCCTCGCGGGCCGGGCCCTCTACCCCATGGTGCCAGTCGGTCATTGTTAGTATTATATCTACCTGTATATTTTGTGTACTGTATGTAACCCCCAAATGTAAAGCACCATGTAATTAATGGTGCTATATAAATAAACAATAATAATAATAATCCAGGAAATGCAAATTTCATAAGGGAAATTTCGGCTATGTAACATGTGGGTGAGAATTACAATTATAAATAATATTTTTGCAGCAGTGCACATCTGTAAAAAGCAGGAACAATAAATGTCAAGTCACAGACATCAATACAGCCAGAGCCTGCATGAAGCACTCTGAGAAGGGGGTTAGGTTAGTATAATATTTTTTAAAAATTGTATATAATGTATATATAGTCACTAAGAGGGCAGAGATTATTATATGGGGGCACCTGAGGGGTCATAAATTATCATGAACCAGAAATTTTTCACCTTGCAATGCCAACCACACACAGCAGGTAACTGACACACATCGGCTGTACAGTCGTACATAGGGTGCTCCTAAATTCCAGTAATTGTATCATATTCCATTTGCAGTACTGCTGATGCTGCTTGCTACCCCTAAACTGCCACACATCAACACCTGTGAACTGCTCCGTCACATTCTTTTCTATACTATACTGCCACTCATGTTGCCACAGCTACTACCACCTCCCCAAAATCTCTTGTGACTAGGGCCTTCATGTTATTTCATAGTGTACTGCCACTTATGTTACCATAACTACCACCACTCAGCCAAACATCTCATGTAGCTTGGTCTGTCATGTTCTACTATTTCACACTATTGGTGTGTTGGTGCCTCAGTGTTGGCATAATAAAAAAAATATCAACTGCTTCCCAACATCCGTCATAGTATTATGGCAGATGCTGGATCTTTAAAGATGACAGCCGCTCTGCCACAGAGTCGACCTGTTCCTATTACAGCCGGGAGCTTTATGAAGGATCTCAGGCCTCTCAAGAGGAATATTACTATTGAGGCTGATTAATGTCCAACCTCAATAGTAATGACGTGAATCTCCCATAGACTGCAATACAGTTTTACTGTAGTTTATGGGACTTGCAATCAAATGACTGAAGGTTCAAGCCCCCAAGGGGGCTAATAAAATAGTAAAGAGAAAAATTTAAAAGGTTTAAAAAAAATCACTCCCCTTTCCCTAGAATACATATAAAAACTTTACTGTGAAACTCATACACATTAAGTACTCCTGTATCCAAAACCACCCAGTCTACATACGTATAAAAATATTTTTTCCATATGGTGAACGACAAAGCAAGAAAAAAAAAAAAAAAAGTGCCAAACCACCTTTTTTCGCTGTTTCACCTCTGATAAAAATTTGAAAAAAAAATTGAACAAAGCAATAGATATTCTGCAAAATGGTATAACTAAAAAGTATACCTGGCCCCATAGAAAAGACGCCCTACAAATCTCTTTACACAAAAATATAAAAAAAATTACTGGTGTCAGAATTTGGCGACTTGAAGAAAAATGTTATTTTGCAAATTTTTTGTTTTTTGTTAAGGGGTTAAAACAAATAAAAATATATCAACTTGGTAACCCCGAATCAAAACATAGAATACAGGTGACATGTCATTTTGGCTGCACAGTGAACCAATCCAGCAAGTATCATTTCTCACCGGCCAGTGAAAGAAGCTAGCTGGTCCATGAGGATACATAAAATTTATTAATGCATCATGGTCGTCGACTGAAATTTCAGAAATATTTCCAATCGACCAGTTGCTATTGTAAATGCAGGCAATGTATTGCCCTGGCTGGAGGTTTGCAATTGGCACAAACCGGTGAGAAATGATACCTGCTGGATTCCCGAGCAGTCAATCATTGCAATATTTCCAGCACCAGCTGCAACAGCAATGGGACGACAATACAGCTTCTCTGCACCAATTATGTTGGAAATTCAGCAACAATTCCAGACCACTTAGGGTGAATTCACACTGAGTAAACGCTAGCTTATTCTGAACGTAAAACACGTTCAGAATAAGCGGCGTCTAAAGCAGCTCCATTCATCTCTATGGGAGCCGGCATACGAGCGCTCCCCATAGAAATGAATGGGCTGCTTCTTTCACTCCGAGCAGTCCCATTGAAGTGAATGGGGAGTGCCGGCGTGTACGCTCCGGCATGAGCAGAGCTAGCCGTACACGCCGGCATTCAAACATACATGTACATCCTTATAAATTTTCAGCAAAATCGGAGATGGTCGAGTGGGGGCGATTTTAAAAACTGGTCCACTTGATGTGGAATGACCCTTAAATAATACCACTATGAAGAACAATTTGTTCTGCAATCATTAAAGGGGTTGTCCCACGTCGCATACTTACCAGTCTTCGTTGTTGAAAAATCTTCTGTCTTCCGGCTTTGTTGTGTCATTGGAGGGCGGGGTCACATATGCAAAGCCAAGCGACGAGATGCCGCTGGACCTGTGTGCACGCTCATAGACCAGTCTAGCCTTCACGATGCCAATACAGACCCGACATCCGCTGTAATAGAGAGGCGGATGCCGGGCAGTGTAGACGCCGGCACAGATGCACAGACGCCGGCACAGATGTCTGCAACATCGCTATGCTTCTGCCCTGCTTGAAGCCGGCAGCGGCAGAGCGATGCTGTTATTCCGCTCCTCCGCCCCCCGGAATAGCAGCATCGCTCCTGCCGCTGCTGGCTTCATGCAGGGCAGAAGCATAGCGATATTGCAGGCACCTGTGCTGGCGTCTGTGCATCTGTGCCAGCGTCTACACTACCCGGCATCCTCCTCTCCATTACAGCGGATGCTGGTCTGCATTGGCGGCCCCTTCCCCCCAAAGGGTAAACTACCCCCCCCCTCCAGGCTCGCTCCCGTGCACTTAGCCCCTTCTCCCTCCCCCCTCAGAGCAGCATATACATCACTTGACTTATGAGCAGATAAGTCAAGGGATGTGTCCCAAAAAAATGAATAAAGTAATATAGCGGCCAAACAAAGCAGTTTTGCTGAAGCAATGTATTTAGGAAAATTCTTACATTCACATTAACAAACAGTATAGATAGGATCCTTGTGATGGGACAACCCCTTTAAGCCCTCATATGGCTATGGGACTGGAAAAATAAAAAAGTTATGGGGTTTGGAAGTCGGGGAGTCAAAATTGAAAATCCAGCGAGAAAGGGTTAATGAAGGTTCCTACCTTAAAAAACAAACAAACCATTACATGGAGTAACAAGCCGCTCATTCTGACACGTAAACATGTACGCGCATATCACATTGAAAGCAATATGTAAAAAAGCCTCCCATTGACTTCAATCGGTAGCGCGTGTAAGACCAAACCCATTGCAGTCAATGGGATCTGTTTTGAAGTGCCTCACTCTGACACATGTTTACGTGTCAGAATGAGCGGCGCGTTCCTCCGTGGGAACGGAGCCTTACGCTGAGGCCCCACATTGCTGAAATGCAGCTCCTTTTGTTGCAAATTTTAGAGCCAAAGCTAAGAGTGGCTACAAAAGGAATGGGAAATATATAGAAAGTTCTTCTTCCTCTCCTTTCAGCTCAATCCAGTCCTGGCTTTGGCTCAGAAAACCGCAGCAAAATCTGCAACAAATGCTGCGTTTCCCCAACATGGGGCCTCAGCCTTAAATGAGCGGCTTCCAATACCAACAGCTACTCCCTTCATTTTTGGTAGTTTTCTTTATAAAGTTAATTCTTGATCTCTTTTTCAATGGCAGGCTGGCAGGCACACTAATATTATGTGACAATTTTTTCTTTTGTAACTGCTTGGTATCCACTTTTTTTTTTTTTTAACAGACATGTTTAAACTGCACCAAAACTGCATCCGAAAAAAACACTGCAGTTTTGGTACGGTTTTTGGTAGTTTTTTAACATTTGAACCATATCATTAGAAATGCCTTTGTTTCCTTGCTGTTCCGTGAGCAGCCTCTACTACTAGGGACCTCACTAGCACACAGACCTCACGTCCACATTCGGCTGCTACTGCTATGCTACGCTTCATTCTTCTGTGATTGGTTCACATTTGAACCCACCTCCTCGACAAACCAATGAGTCAGGCCGTGTGATGACGTCATAAGTCAGCGTCTTGTTAGGTCGGTACTGAACGCGACTGCCTGTGAATGCGGAAGTGTTTCATACATAAAGGCGATGAGACTTAGGTGAGTGTTTTGGTCGCTTGTTTTTGTAAGGACGTGTCTTTTTCATCACTGTTACTGGAAAGAATAAATAGACGACAGCCCGTTGGTGCTCTGGCTAGGAACTACAAATCCCAGCATAGCCGCTGGTACTTAATGCAAGGGCACCTTGATAGATGTGTATAACACACCTTGTGTTTCGGACTTTATCTTATTGCAGTTGGTTGTCTCTACAGTATCCCGTGAATTTTTTTTCCTGAAGCTTAAGTATAATCAGAATTATGCTGGTCCATAAGTGTATGTTATGGTTAAGCCTGTACATGTATGTCCATTTTTATGAGTGATATATATTTTCTGTCTCTATTACTTAAGCCCTCTGCTTGCCATAAATATTGTTACATCAGCGGCGTAACTAGGAATGGCGGGGACCCGTGGCGAACTTTTGACATGCCCCCCCAAACCGACGCCGAAGAACTCGACTGACCCCCTCCTCTGCACTCTGTTATGTCCCTTAGTAAGCCCTGCACACAGTATTATGTCCATTAGTGGCCCCTGCACACAGTATTATGTCCATTAGTGGCCCCTGCACACAGTATTATGTCCATTAGTGGCCCCTGCACACAGTATTATGTCCATTAGTGGCCCCTGCACACAGTATTATGTCCATTAGTGGCCCCTGCACACAGTATTATGTCCATTAGTGGCCCCTGCACACAGTATTATGTCCATTAGTGGCCCCTGCACACAGTATTATGTCCATTAGTGGCCCCTGCACACAGTATTATGTCCATTAGTGGCCCCTGCACACAGTATTATGTCCATTAGTGGCCCCTGCACACAGTATTATGTCCATTAGTGGCCCCTGCACACAGTATTATGTCCATTAGTGGCCCCTGCACACAGTATTATGTCCATTAGTGGCCCCTGCACACAGTATTATGTCCATTAGTGGCCCCTGCACACAGTATTATGTCCATTAGTGGCCCCTGCACACAGTATTATGTCCATTAGTGGCCCCTGCACACAGTATTATGTCCATTAGTGGCCCCTGCACACAGTATTATGTCCATTAGTGGCCCCTGCACACAGTATTATGTCCATTAGTGGCCCCTGCACACAGTATTATGTCCATTAGTGGCCCCTGCACACAGTATTATGTCCATTAGTGGCCCCTGCACACAGTATTATGTCCATTAGTGGCCCCTGCACACAGTATTATGTCCATTAGTGGCCCCTGCACACAGTATTATGTCCATTAGTGGCCCCTGCACACAGTATTATGTCCATTAGTGGCCCCTGCACACAGTATTATGTCCATTAGTGGCCCCTGCACACAGTATTATGTCCATTAGTGGCCCCTGCACACAGTATTATGTCCATTAGTGGCCCCTGCACACAGTATTATGTCCATTAGTGGCCCCTGCACACAGTATTATGTCCATTAGTGGCCCCTGCACACAGTATTATGTCCATTAGTGGCCCCTGCACACAGTATTATGTCCATTAGTGGCCCCTGCACACAGTATTATGTCCATTAGTGGCCCCTGCACACAGTATTACGTCCCACTGTGGACACCCATAAACAATTATTATACTCTGGGGTCTTTTCAGACCCCAGAGTATAATAATCGGAGACCCGGGGGAATAAAAACATGCAAAGACCCCCGAGTATAATGATAGTGTTTGTGGGGCCCGCGGTGTCACTTGCCGATCCCAGCCCTGCCAGGATCGGCAAGTGAATAGGGCCCGTAACTGACTATTTTTTTAAAAAAAACGCAGCGGTAGCGGCTGTCACCGGGCCCCCTAATGGCCTGGGCACTGTGGCAGCCGCCTCCGCTGCCTCTATGGTAGTTACGCCACTGTGTTACATAGTAGATGAGGTTGGATGAAGACATCAAGTCCAACCTATAACCCTACAATCCCTACAGTGTTGATCCAGAGGAAGGCTAAAAAAAACAAAAAAACATGCGGCTTATGCTAAATTGCCCCATTTCAGAGGAAAGAAACTCATTCCCAACTCCAGTCTGGCAGTCAGTATAAAAACCCTGGATGATTCATGGTTTGTTCTCAGTAGATATCACTGTCAGATCATGTGATGGGCACAGTGGTGCAGGGCTTGTTAAAGTCATAGTAATCATATGTTACTGTAGCACTGTGGCCATCATGTGACCAGGAGACAGATTCATATCCACAATGAACAATTGAAATCTGTGAGAAGCTGCTGTAGAAAGTATATGTGGAAGGTAACTTTTTGCGCTTTAAACGGTAGCCTTTATTTTTTGGAGTCTTAACACCCCTTTTAATGCTTAAGTTTTCATGAAAACATAACAGGATATGTTCCTAAATAAGGTTGTTGTCTTTTAGATTTGTTTCATCATGTCTTGGATTCGTGACAAGGAGCTCTCACTGATTGAACGCTTGTGTGCAAATGTCCTGAAGGTAGGCAAACCATTCGATTGTGTGTGCATCGACTAGCAATGTCAAATCGGTCTTGACAATATTTCTCTTGATTTTGAAACAGGCTGGCCCAGTGCCCAAACATGTTGCATTCATCATGGATGGGAACAGAAGATACGCTAAAAAATGCCATGTGGAGAGACAAGAGGGCCATTCACAGGGGTTCGAAAAGCTTGCAGAGGTTAGAAATTCCTATAAATAAACTTTGTAAGACTATAGTGTATAGGACTAGGTGCAGCATAATTATCCTAGGGGTAACTGTTAGCTTTTTTTATTATGACTTAGAAACTATTAAAGAGGACCTTTCATCAGATTGGGCACAGGCAGCTCTATATACTGCTGGAAAGCCGACAGTGCGCTGAATTCAGCGCACTATCGGCTTTCCCGATCTGTGCCCCAGGTAAAGCGCCATCAGTCCCGGTACCATAGCGCTTTACAGTCAGAAAGGCATTCCTGACAGTCTGTCAGGAACATCCTTCTCCACAGCAGCACCTATCGCGCTGTACAGTGGGAGCGGGGAGGAACGTCCCCTCCCCTCCTGATAATACTACACTGTGCGCAGAAGGGGGGGCATTCCTCTCCACTCACACTGTACAGCGCGATAGGCACTGCTGTGGAGAAGGACGTTCCTGACAGAGTGTCAGAAACGCCCTTCTGACTGTAAAGCGCTACAGTACCGGGACCGATAGCGCTTTACCCGGGGCACAGATCGGGAAAGCTGATAGTGTGCTGAATTCAGCGCACTGTCGGCTTTCCAGCAGTATATGGAACTGCCTGGGCCCAATTTGATGAAATGTCCTCTTTAAAGGGCAAAGCAAACACAATTTTACAGATTTAAAATGCATTCAGATGGGGCAGGGTTTTTTTTTTGTGTGTGTGTGTGTGTTTGCAGGTGAAACACCTGAGATCACCTACTTGACTTCACCTATAACTTCATTATTTTTCTTAACTCTGTGTTAGAAATGGTAAACTGCACTGTCTGAATTCAAACTTTGAGCTGAGTTTCAATGACCTGTGGTTTTAGTGTTGTAAAGAAATGAGTGCATCAAATTACATAGGTAACCACAACACAACTTTTATTTATTTTTTTTCACCTCTATGTAGACATTGCGTTGGTGTTTAAACCTTGGAATTTGTGAAGTAACCGTGTATGCTTTTAGCATTGAGAACTTCAAGCGGTCTAAGGAAGAAGTGGATGGTCTTATGGAACTAGCTCGTCAAAAGTTCACACGTCTACTTGAAGAGAAGTATGAACATTCAAAGCTGACTGTTTAATTATGGATAACTGGAAGGATTAAAAGTTAGCATTTAAGTCAAGTTAAAGTTTACAAATTTCCACTTGTTAGAATTTTAGCTGAACTTTATATTTGTAGCCATAATTCTGCTTGTATACTCTTGAAATTATAAGCTATCTACATTTGACAAATAAATGTCTTTAATACTTCAGGTGATATGTACAGCAGCAGCTGTTGCTTGTGTGTAGCTGCTGCTCTTTCCATATTTGTTTTACTGGTAAAGATACCCTATTGACATAACTCTGATCGGTGATGTCAGGGTCTTCTGCTGATAACATATGGCTGTGGTTTTCATGTCTGTGAAACTGACAAACCATTGTTCTTTTTTTAAAGGGACTCATCATTCAGAAAACACATTTTTCACTAACCCTATGTTGGAATAGTCTTGATAAAGGCTATTCTATTCCTATCTTTGTTTCTGTTTTCCAGGCAGCAGTTTTTCTGTAAATTTGTTTTTTTGCAGATATGCAAATGAAGATCACAGAGAACAGGGGGCATTACCCCTGCATCATAGCCTTCAGTGTTTTTGCTCCCTCCCCCTGGCAGTTGTATTCATGCCCCCTCTGATGATGAGCTCCCTTGTTCTGCCTCCTCTTCTGCTGCATCATCAGCAGCATCAGTCTTCAGCGAGATCACAATCTTGCACATGCTCTGTCAGTTGTGCCACTTCGAGTTTGAGCAGAGCTGACAGTGTATGCTCAGGTGGCCATCTTGGTCCTACCTTAGAACTTCACAAGTGTACGTACGTTCATGTAGGATGAAAACCAAGATGGCTGTCGGGAGCATACGCTGTTGGCTCTGCCCAAACCCGAAGCGGCAGAGCTGAATACTGAAGACTAATGCTGCAAAGAAAAAAAATAAAAACAATTTACAAAAAAAACGCTGCATGGAAAACTAACAAAAGTAGGGCTAGAGTAGCCTTTATAAAGGCTATTCCAACGTAGGGTTAGAGGAAAAATGTGTTTCTGAATGATAGTCCCTTTAAATAAAAAAAATAAAAATTCATTGTTTTATGTTTATGAAAAATAGCATGTTGGCAGCATCCATTTGGTTTTCTTGGGCCCATAGCCTTTTATAAGTATGATCTCACTGACTGAACCACCAAGATAAGGCATGGTTCTCTTTCTACTGATGGGGGGGAGAAATCTGACCTCTGAAAATCAATAGGATTGTGTGCATTGTAAACACAGGCAACACAAATTTGTGAACAATGCATGTTTGACTATGCCCTTTAACAATTAATCTAACTAAATTTCTGTTATTGCAACCACTAAGGGGAGTTCTATATGATATATATTTTTTTAATGTTATTTGCAGAGAGAAACTTCAGAAGCATGAAGTTTGTATACGAGTTATTGGTGATCTGAGTTTGCTTCCTCTAGACATCCAGAAGCTTATTGCTCAGGCAGTGTTGGAAACCAAGGATTATTCTAAGTAAGTGTTTAAGAAAGCATTCCTATGGTTACAAAAAGATTTTGTCATTTAGAAATAGTCAGATGTATTTCACTTGTATATTTAGGTATATTTCTTACCTATTCATGGCTACCCTAAAAAAAAAAAATTCTCTAATTTTGCTGTATGGGCCCATAATGGCAAGAAAGTTGTGCTGTGAGCTAATATGAATGCCTCCTTCTTCCTTACAAAGGGTACAAACTGTCATTTGGTGCATTACACGATTGTAGGTCTTCAGACAAGTTCATTTCAAATGTACTGCGATATGTACTATGTGGTGAGCACACGATTAGAACCACATTAATTCCTTGGGCAGTATTGGTTCATATTGAATGACTGCAAACAGATCTGAAAAGCAGAAATTGATACAGAATGAACTGTAAATTAGAAACAAATCCAAAAACTGGGATCACAGTAGCCCTGTTCCAATAGGTGTGATATTCAAACATGCAGCAGCAATGTTTAAGTAAGAAGAATGTAATCTAAATCATGAATAAAAGCTGGGTACACTGAATACTGGGCCTTACAAGGCTTAAATTGGAGTTAAATTAGATTGAGTCTTACAATCTCTCCACTATACTGGAGTCATCTTAGAAAACCTGGAACTGTATGACTGATAGGCTTCCCTAATGAGTAACCCCTCTAGATACTAAAATAGAGCGTAGGTTATAAAACTAGAGGAAAGATTCATACTGGGTAAACTTTTGCGATTTCTGGTTTGAGTAGTGCCGGAGAGAAGGAAAATTCACATCTCAGGCAGCTTGTAAAGGAGTTCCTTGAATAATTTAAAGTTTTATTATAATATAAATATTTCACTTGACATTTTTATTTTTCATGAAATTTTTTTTTAAGGTGTTTTTTAAATGTTTGCTTTGCTTACACATCCCGACATGAGATCAGCAATGCAGTTCGTGAGGTAGCTTGGGGAGTACAAGAAGGTCTAATAGAACCCAGGTATCTATCTTCAGATATATATGTAAATTTGATTTCTAGATGCAAGTTGTTTTATATTTATCTTGGTGTTTGTTCCCTAGGGATGTGACTGAAAGTCTTCTGGACCAATGCTTGTACACCTCACATTCCCCTGATCCTGACCTTCTTATTCGTACCTCTGGTGAAGTTAGACTCAGTGACTTTCTTCTGTGGCAGGTAAGAATTTTGTCCGTAAGGAAAACCTGTTGGGTGCTTATTGCACAATAAACTTGCACCAACATGTGCAGGATCAAATAAATGCCTGAAAGCCTAAAAAATAACTTGCAAATTGTTGCAAGTTGTCACAGTGGGCGGTGAGCAGCTTCAGTCCAATTATGCAGTCTGCTTGCTATTTCACTCCTCCCTGGCCTGACTGCTGTCACAAGGAAGATGTCAACCACACCCAGGAGACTTTTTTGGCAAGTGGATAGCATGACTTGGTGGCACAGTGACTAGTTGGGTTTATTTGTAGAAGTCTTTTTATGCTTTCAAACATATATAACTTCATTTTGCAGTAACAAAGATTACGCAGGAGCGGTAATGTAAAGGTGATAATAAAAATTATACATTCCATTTATAAAGCATCAACATTTTACACAGCACTTTTCAGTTTGTAGGGCTGAAGTATAGACGAGACATTAGACTCAATCACACTGAGGGCCCTGCTCGCAAGAGCTTGTAAACTTTTAGGTTGAGGGGGTGACACAAGAGGTAGCAAGAGCAGCATAGGAGGTAACATTGCTTATATGGTGGTCCAGGTGTTTATAATGAGAATAACCTTCATCACATAAATAAAGCTGTATGAGCTGTCACTAGGCAGTATCTTTTACTGTGCAGATGAGAGGGGGAGTTCCACTGTTAAGATGTTAGACGTCAGTATTTGCCACAGTGGGTTGGTGGAACTGTAGTTCCCTGTTTGTGCTTTTTGCAGGTCCCAACCAGGGTAGGGCCTCTTCCAAAAGTATCGATGTGAAATGTAGAAAACAGGGCACTCACCCGCCACGGGATACATAAAACATTTGTTTTTATTTCATCCTCTTTAAAAAAAGGTCAAACCTTGACCATCGGGGTACAGAAGACGGAATGATGCAAAGAAACAAACAGCGACGATCGTTTCGTGCTTAGTGCACTTCGTCAGGCTTCCTTCAACTGCTAACAACATCATTGATTTATCCAGATGGAACAGGTCAACACGCCTACTTTTGACCTTACTACACCCAAGTTCAGATAATTACAGTCATCAGTTAAAATACACAATCGATGTAATGTTGATAACATGTAATACATCATACATTATTAGCCTCAATTTGTGACATTTTTCTCTATAGAGCGTAATTCTTTTATTAAATGTGCACCAATTAGCGCTACCCCTAATTCACCTTCCGCCACCAGCACATCTATACAACGGATGTATAAAAGGGAACTACATTGCTATTCCTATACTGAAACTGTAACATTTGTCATGATCCCTGATTATCAATCTATTAGAGACGGACCCAAAAGGAACTACATACATAAACTGCCTTTATCTTCGTTCCTGTGCTATGGGGCAGGGAAAGTAACCTAGCCTACTCCAAACTCCTCCCCTTCATTCTTTTAAATAATATAGGACTAAACAACGTTGTTCCGTTTAGGTCTATAGCAATCTCTTATTGTCTACACCTAATTCCCTATACCACAGGATTATAAACGCCTATCGAAAAAAGAAGCTGAGTAAATTCGTCTAGCTACGTGTATCAATCTATGGAAAACTATAACGGATCGTACCAGATATCGCTAGATGTAAACAGCGATTTATCTCGTACTCCTTACTAACGGAAGTAGCTGAAGTAAAGACTTTTTTCCTATATTGCACATTATAAGACATGTCAAAGCTCTTCTAGGGGATAACATAAGAAAAACAAACAGGACGAAGCCGACACATACTGTTCATGCGAAGATTACAAAAAAACGCTCATATCAACCCTCTCATTGAGACCAAGTGGTCCCATTGCTCCCGTGCGCAGAATGATCTTAGCCTCTTCCTGTAATAACTTTCTACCTCTATCGCCTCCTCTGGGCAGGGGTTCTATATGACGTAACCCACAGAAAGACAGACAATCAGCTCTCCCTCCGTGGGCCTCCCTAACATGTTCTATCAGTCGTGGCGATCCTTTGCCATTGCTGATAGACCGAACATGTTCCCTGAACCTGTGATGCATCGGTCTAATAGTTTTGCCCACAAAGAACTTCCTACATGGGCATGTGATCACATAGACCACAAAGGACGTTTTACATGTAATGAACTGTCTAATATTAAATTCAATACCTCCTATATTCATAAATTTCGCTTGACTGTTAAACTGACAGTAGGAACAGTTTTTGCAACGGAAGTTGCCTTGCGGTTTTAACAGCAATTAATCGACCATTAATAACTTTTAAAAAATGTCGAACAATTCAAGATAGTGTTGTATCTAGCAACTTTACATCACAAAAAAAATACGTGGTTAACCGGGTTAAAACCGCAAGGCAACTTCCGTTGCAAAAACTGTTCCTACTGTCAGTTTAACAGTCAAGCGAAATTTATGAATATAGGAGGTATTGAATTTAATATTAGACAGTTCATTACGTGTAAAACGTCCTTTGTGGTCTATGTGATCACATGCCCATGTAGGAAGTTCTTTGTGGGCAAAACTATTAGACCGATGCATCATAGGTTCAGGGAACATGTTCGGTCTATCAGCAATGGCAAAGGATCACCACGACTGATAGAACATGTTAGGGAGGCCCACGGAGGGAGAGCTGATTGTCTGTCTTTCTGTGGGTTACGTCATATAGAACCCCTGCCCAGAGGAGGCGATAGAGGTAGAAAGTTATTACAGGAAGAGGCTAAGATCATTCTGCGCACGGGAGCAATGGGACCACTTGGTCTCAATGAGAGGGTTGATATGAGCGTTTTTTTGTAATCTTCGCATGAACAGTATGTGTCGGCTTCGTCCTGTTTGTTTTTCTTATGTTATCCCCTAGAAGAGCTTTGACATGTCTTATAATGTGCAATATAGGAAAAAAGTCTTTACTTCAGCTACTTCCGCTAGTAAGGAGTACGAGATAAATCGCTGTTTACATCTAGCGATATCTGGTACGATCCGTTATAGTTTTCCATAGATTGATACACGTAGCTAGACGAATTTACTCAGCTTCTTTTTTCGATAGGCGTTTATAATCCTGTGGTATAGGGAATTAGGTGTAGACAATAAGAGATTGCTATAGACCTAAACGGAACAACGTTGTTTAGTCTTATATTATTTAAAAGAATGAAGGGGAGGAGTTTAGAGTAGGCTAGGTTACTTTCCCTGCCCCATAGCACAGGAACGAGGATAAAGGCAGTTTATGTATGTAGTTCCTGTTTGGGTCCGTCTCTAATAGATTGATAATCAGGGATCATGACAAATGTTACAGTTTCAGTATAGGAATAGCAATGTAGTTCCCTTTTATAGATCCGTTGTATAGCTGTGCTGGTGGCGGAAGGTGAATTAGGGGTAGCGCTAATTGGTGCACATTTAACCCCTTCCCGCCGATGGCACTTTTTGACTTCCTGACCAAGCTCGATTTTTCAAAACTGACATTTGTCACTTTATGTGGCAATAACTTTGGAACGCTTTAACTTACCAAAGTGATTTTAAGATTATTTTTTCGTAACACATTGTACTTCATGTTAGTGGTAAATTTTGGTTGATATGTTTTGTGTTTAATTATGAAAAAATTGGAAATTTGGTGGAAATTTTGAAAAATATGCATTTTATAAAGATTGAAATGATGTGCATTACATACAGATAGTCAGACCGCCAAAATTATATCATAAATATCATGTCCCAGATCTCTGCTTTATGTCGGCATCAAACTTTAGGAGCCCTTTTAATTTTTACAGACATTATAAGATTTACAAGTGTAACAACAATATTCAAAATTTTCAAGACATTTCCAAAACCCATTTTTTAAGGGCCTAATCCAGTTATGAAGGCATTTTGAAAGTCCCTTGTATTAAAGCCCCCCATAAATCACCCCATTTTCAAAACTGCACCCCTTAAATAAGCCAAAACAACATATACCTAGTAATTTAACCCTATAAGTGCTTAACAGGAATTAATACAAAATGGAGGTGAAATTTTCAAATTTGAATTTATTTTACTAATATTTTCGTTTAGCCCTAGAATTTGAACATTCACAAGGGGTTAAAGGAGAAAACGCATCCCACAATTTGTTAGGCAAGTTCTCCCGACTACCATAGTACCCCACTTGTGGGTGTAAACAAATATATGGACGCACAGCGAGACGCAGGAGGGAAGGCGCGCCAAAGAGCTTTTAGAGGGCAGATCTGGCTGTGATCAGTTTCAGGAACCATGTCGCATTTACAAAGCCCTTGAGGAGTCAAAACAGTGGAAACCTCTAGAAAGTGACCCCATTTTGAAAACCGCATCCCTCAAAGTATTTATCAAGCGATGTAGTGAGCATTAGTAACCCCGAAGTGAATATGTAAGCTGTGTGGAGTAAATTGGGTACACCAAATCCCATTCTATTTTCCCACTAGCTCCTATGACACGGACGGGGAAGAGGGGCATTCTGGGGGATCAGTGCTTCTGTATTATCTGTCATAAGCTCTAAATATGGGGTGTCCCCTGAAAACGCTCGCACCGCTTACACATTTCCTTCTAGTCGCAGCCACTTACGTTCTAATGATTTGGCGACTTTTGGGGTTTTTGTCTTCACATTGTACAAGGTAGATTTTTATTTTTATTTTCTGGCAATGTGGCCATATGAGGGCTTGGTGTTTGCGGTATTAGATGAGCTTCTCAATGCCACCATTTTGGGGCCTGTAACTTATTGACTACATTTTATTAACTCTTTCTGGGTGGGATGTAAAAGGAAACATCAATTCTGGCATTGCTTTTTAGCATTTTTTTTTTCCCGTGCAGAGTACAGCATAAGTAACATGTTGCCTTCATTCTGTGGGTTGGTACGGTTACGGCGATACCTCATTTATATGATTTTTTAATGCGTTGCTATTTGTGCAGAATAGAATTCAATTCAGGGAAAAAAATCAATTATTTTTGCATCACCATCTTCTGAAAGGCATAACGTTTTTATTTTTCGCTAGACAGAGCTGGTTGAGGGCTTATTTTTTGTGGGAAGACCTCTTCTTTTTATTGGTACCATTTTGGTTTTCATCTGACCATTTGATTACTTTTTATTGAACATTTTGTAAGGGAAAGGTGGTGAATAATCATTATTTTGTGCGGTTTTCTACGTTTTGTTTTTACGACATTCGCCGTTCGGGTTAAATAATGTTTCAATTTTATTGTTCAGGTTATTACGGACGCAGCGATACCAAATATGTAATGTTTTTTTCTATTTTTCTTTATTTTACATAATAAAACATTTTATATGGGGAAAATGGGATTTTTGGGGCTTTATTTATTTCTATTTTATTTTAAACTTATTTAAACTTTTTTATTTTTACTTTTGTCCTGCTTTTTTTTTCTGTCCCCATGGGGGATTGAAGCAGTGATCGGCTGATCACCGCTTCACTACACATACACTGCAATACACGTGTTACACGTGTATTGCATTGTATAGGAAGCTGTCAGCCTGTGTGGACGCACAGGCTGACAGCTTCATTTACGGCAGGATCAGCCAGGAGCGAGGACGGGGTAAGTGATGGGGCAGACCCGGGGTCACTGATCAGACCCCGGGCTGCCCCCTACGAGCACTGGCACCCCCCGAAACCTGCGCGGGGGTGCCAATCGGCACCATTTTCGAACGGAACCCTGGAGGTGCCGGCGGTCATGTTGATCGCCGGCATATCAGGGGTTAACACCCGCGATCGGACCCGGTTCCGACCGCAGGTGTTACGGGGCATTGTGAGCCGTGTATTACGGCTGACACCCGCTGTGCATGGTGCGCACACAGTTTCTGTGTGCGCACCATGCATCCGCAGTAATAGTACGGCGCTGTGCGGGAAGCCCTTCCCAGCAGCGCCGTACTATTACGGCGAATGTCGGGAAGGGGTTAATAAAAGAATTACGCTCTATAGAGAAAAATGTCACAAATTGAGGATAATAATGTATGATGTATTACATGTTATCAACATTACATCGATTGTGTATTTTAACTTGTTTTTAACTGATGACTGTAATTATCTGAACTTGGGTGTAGTAAGGTCAAAAGTAGGCGTGTTGACCTGTTCCATCTGGATAAATCAATGATGTTGTTAGCAGTTGAAGGAAGCCTGACGAAGTGCACTAAGCACGAAACGATCGTCGCTGTTTGTTTCTTTGCATCATTCCGTCTTCTGTATCCCGATGGTCAAGGTTTGACCTTTTTTAAAGAGGATGAAATAAAAACGAATGTTTTATGTATCCCGTGGTGGGTGAGTGCCCTGTTTTCTACATTTCACATCGATATGTCACTGCCTGTCTAGGTTTTTTCACAGTGAGCACCACCCTGGGATTTAATTTATTCCATGTTTTTTTTGGCTGTTACAGCCGGAAGATTTGCCAATACTGACACAAGATTGTGAATACGAGCGCTGTCGCAGTAGTGCCGCTGACTACTTTGTTCTTTGCTTTTCCAAAAGTATCCTGGCCGGATAAGTAAAACTGGCTATTGCATTGGCTTACAGCTCCTCGAGCTGTGTCCTCTGGTGGATCTTAGAGCCCACTCCACGAGGGTTATTGCTACGCCTTGACAGATCAGATTTGTAGAGCAGCTACCTGGTCTTCGCCTTCCACTTTTTTCCACCACTACAGACTGGATCTGGGAGCGGCTTCTAACCTGTTCTTTGGTAGAAAGGTGCTCCAAGCAGTGGCCCCTCCCTATATATTTCCTATTATATTCTCTGGTGCTGTCGTGGGGGGAGAGGGTAATTACTTACGGTAATTGTATTTTCCTGATCCCACGACCGCACCAGCCTTTATTCCCTCCCTTCTGGTGGTGTTTTTTTTTGTGTTAAGCATTGGGTGCTGCAAGAGGGGAAAAAGATGAATGATAAAGGGGTCCTCCCATTGGGAATTTGAAGGTGTTCCTTATCTAACCGGATTCTCTCTCTTCCTGCTATATAATCTACTGAAGGGGGAGAGGCTCCCCCTGTCTTTTATTTTTGTAGGTTTCCTGTCCCTGGGGGTAGATCCCCTCTCTGGTGCTTTTGTCTGATTAGTGAAAAGACAAATTACCATAAGTAATTGCCATTTTGCTGATCACATGTAGGAATAGCCCTACCTCTATTTTTGTCCTGCTCGCCACTGTTTTTGAAATAATTCCTTTTTTTGATACGTTAATGAAGCTCAGGGGGCGTATGTGTGTTTAGTGAAAAATCAATATCACCAATGATAGAATTACTTTAAAAGGGATCCTATCATCAAATTGCAATCTTTTTGTGACTAACACGTAGGAATAGCCTTAAGAAAGGCTATTCTTCTCCTACCTTAAGATGTCTTCTCCGCGCTGCCGTTCGGTAGAAATCCCGGTTTTCGTCGGTATGCAAATATATTCTCTCGCAGCACTGGGGGCGTCCCCAATGCTATGACAGAAATCTCCAACGCCGCCTCCATCTTCAGGAATGGCCTCTTCCACGCGTCTTCTTCCGGCGCTGGGGAGTCAAACTTCTAGGCCTCGGGCAGAGCCAACTGCGTATGTCCACAGGCCACAAGAAAAAGGCTGCTTACTTACTTGCCAGAGGAAAACTGTGACTGGTATCAGTAGAGTTTGTATAAGGTGTTCCAGTCTAGGAAAAAATTAATGATTTGATGAGGTTTTTTTCTGGCCAAACCAGGACCTATATGGGATATGGTGTGAGAATAGTTGCTTGGGAATGAATTGCAAAAGGGGAATATCATTTAAAGTTGGCCTATAGAAGGGGATATCCTAACGCTAAGTTGTGTGAGGTGGGGAACTGAGACAGAGGGATTAGTAGTGATGACAAGTAAATCTTCTGTGAATACAGTGGTGGTGTGTATATGGTCTCCAACTTCAAAGCCTCTGACAAGTGGGTCCTACTGGATTTTTTTTTTTTTTTTTTTCTTTCTGTAAAAGAATCTCCATAACCGGAATGTATAAAGAGGGTGAGAGAGGGCACTTTTGTTGCGAACCATTTCTTAAATCAAAGAGCCTGGACATGACCCTGTTGACCTTAACTTTCGCATTTGGGATTGAATAGAGTGAGAGAATAAATGCTCCTGGAAAGCCATACTTCTCCAATATAAGGCCAACCTACCCTGCCAAAGGACTTCTTGGGCTCAGGGCCGAGAAGGACCAGCGGTGTTAGTCTGTTTGTCAAGTCGAATCAGCCGTATAACTATAGAGGTTGTGTAACCTGAAAGTCGGAGACAAAACCAGTTTGTTCAGGAATAGTGATGGAAGGAAGTATTGGTGTAGAGCTTTGCTGCTAGGGCCTTTGCCCACCATTTTAAATCTGAATTTAATAAAGAGAGAGGTCAATAGTTTTTACATTTCTTGGGGTCTTTGCCCTCTTTATGCAATAGAATTATATGGGCTACAAGTGTCTTAGGTAAGGGATGACCGTGAAGCAGGGCATTAGAGGTCTTTGAATGTAGGTAATGGTAGGTCATTGATGGTCCTGTAATACCCTATGGTGAACCCATATGTTCCCAGGTCTTTTCCATTTGTGTGTGTGAGTGATTTTCTTTTTTAAAGGGGCTCTGTCAGCAAAATCATGCTGATAGAGCCCCACATATGCGTGAATAGCCTTTAAAAAGGCTATTCAGGCACCGCTAAAGTTATAATAAACTAACCCTCAGCTTTAAAATAAATCCCTAAAAAAGAATGTTATCTACTTACACATCATGCACTGTGGGCGGGCATCCAGGGTGTGTCTTCTTCTTCATCCACGCCTCTTCTTCTTCTGATGTCCTCCGGTCCCGTCCTCCTCCGGCGCTCGCAAACTGACACTGATATAAAAAAAAAAAAAAAAAAATGGCCTGGGCGCATGCGGAGTAGCATGCAGCTTCTACTACGGCTACTGCGCTGGCGCCCAGGCCATTTTTTTTTTTAGCAGTGTCAGTTCGCGAGCGCCGGACGGGACCGGAGGACATCGGAGGAAGAAGAGGCGTGGATGAAGAAGACGCCGCACCCTGAATGCCCGCCCAGCGTGCACAATGCGTAAGTAGATAACATTCTTTTTTAGGGTATTATTTTAAAACTGGGGAGTAGTTTTAATATAACATTTACGGTGCCTGAATAGCCTTTTTAAAGGCTATTCACGCATATGTGGGGCTCTATCAGCATGATTTTGCTGGTAGAGCCCCTTTAATTCTGCCAGGGAGGAAAAAAATAATCCATACTCTCGTGTCCCTGGTGCTCCGATGCCTCCCAGCACAGTCCAGTCCTGCAGCTCTGTTGTTTTCTTCTGGTGGAAGTCTCATACTGCACATGACCACTGAGGCCTGTGATGTCTCCATGTCCCATCATCAGGCTAGTGATTGGCCTCAGTGGTCACGTGCTACTGACGCCAATCAGTCACTTAAGCAGAAAAGGCCTGGAATGTCACAGCCAGTGAGGACTTCTGTTTCTTGAGAGGAAAATATTCCACTGCCTTACAGCCTTGTATATGGTTTATGCTAGCATTTAAGCTTTCCACATCACAAGGTAACTAAATACACTCTTTGAAGTGTGGAGCAATCCAATTCCTGGAGTACTGCCATCCAATAGGATGACAGCTGGATAGACATACTGGTAAAATAAGGATACTTACAGTAGTGATAGGCTCTTATAATGGACTTCACAAAACAATTCTACTATATAAGAGAATTCTGCAGTGCATATGCCATCTCTGTTGAATAAAAGCACTTTAACTGCAAACTGGCAGCGTTCTCCCAGCGTTAAACTCATTCCTATCAGAGTGTAGGTTACAGCACATACATAGTTAAAAATATATATATATATGGAATTCAAAATCTAATATGTATTATCTCCTCTTAATCTATTCACAGACTTCACATTCCTGCTTGGTATTCCAATCCATCTTGTGGCCGGAGTACACCTTTTGGAACCTATGTGAGGCTATTCTGCGATATCAGTACAACTACACTGCAATCCAGGTTATTTTATTTGACTTACCTACATATCTTTATTTGCTTTTTTTTTAACTGTTTATTTAAGGAATTTTATCAATAAAGAGAAACAGTGCACAATAACAAAACAATTGATGACAAAATAGGTCACAACAAGACATGAAAACAAAAGGACAAGGAAGGAAAGGGAAAACGCACAAAGGGGGAGAGAGGTCCAGATGTTAACCATCAAAGAGGCTGAGTGGTCCAGAATATGTCCCAAACAGCATGGAACAGCATTCTTTTATTTGCTTTTAAATTATTGGATTAAAAGTTTCACATTAGCTAATGTCATTATTTAAACAGGACCTTTCACCATCTGGGGCACATGTGGTTTTATACACCGCTAGAAAGCAGACAGTGCGCTGAATTCAGTGCACTGTCGACTTTCACGATCTGTGCCCCAGGTGAAGAGCTATCGGTTTTAGTTACTTGTCAACTTTACTGTATAGAAAACATGAACAGGGTCTTTAACCCCTCCTGACATCCACTGTACTTTTACGGCAGATGCCGGATGTTTAACCCCTTAAGGACCAGGCCATTTTTTGGTTTCGCATTTTCGTTTTTCCCTCCTCACATTTCAAGAGCCATAACTTTTTCATTTTTCAGTTCACAGAGTCACATGATGGCTTATTGTTTGCGGGACAAATTGTACTTTGTAATGGCACCATTCAATATGCTGTGCAATGTACTGGGAAGCTGGAAAAAAATTCAGAATGAGGTGCAATTGGAGAAAAAATGCATTTGCGCCATTTTCTTATGGGTTTAATTTTTACAGCGTTCACTGTTTGATACAAATGACATGTTACCTGTGTTCTACGTGTCAGTACGAACGCGGTGATACCAAATTTATATAGTATTTGAAATGTTTTGATACTTTTAAAAAAATGATAAACTTTGCAAAATAGAAAAAAAAAATTGTCATCATGTTCTAACACCTGTAACTATTTCATATTTCCATGTATAGAGCTGGTTGTGGTGTCTTTTTATGCGGGACAAGATGACGTTTCTATTGATACCATTTGGGGAAAGATCTGATGGTTTGATCACTTTTCATTCAATTTTTTATAGGAGGCAAAGTGTTGAAAAAAACGCTATTTGGCTATTTTTATTTTTTTCGCCGCTACGTTGTTCGCAGTACGGGATAAATGTTTTAATATACTAATAGTTCGGGCATTTTGGAGTGCGGGGATACCTAATATGTTTATGTTTAATGTTCTTTAATTACTTTTATAGCTGATCTAGGGAAAGGGGGGGTGATTTGAACTTTTATATTTTTTTTAATTTTTTCAATACTTTTAAAAACTTTTTTTTTTTTTCTTGTTATACATTTATGATCAGACCCCTTAGGTACCTTGAAACCTAGGGGGTCTGAGCGCTCCTACTATTCACTGCAATACTACAGTATTGCAGTGAATAGGAAAATCGCAGCACTTCTATTAGACGTCTAATAGATCTCATGCAGAGACAAGCCTGGAAGCCTTCAATAGGCTTCCGGCTGTCATAGCAACCGATCACCGCCCTCATGTGACGTTCAGGAGGGCGGCGATCGGCGAAACATGGCGGCGCCTGTGCCGCCAGCGCCGTTTACACACTGTGGTCACGTTTGACCGCAGTGTGTAAAGGGTTAACAGCAGCGATCGGCTCGGGCACCGACCACTGCTGTTAGTGGCAGGTCCTGACTGTATGATACAGCCGGCATCTGCCCTGTATGAAGCGAGCTCAGCGTTTGAGCTTGCTCCATACATCCCCATGCGACCCATGACGTACAGTTATGTCATGGGTCGCTAAGGGGTTAAATATGGCGGCCGCTTGGGAGCCAGGAGGCCGCTATAGCCAGCAGGTGTCTGCTGTTTTATACAACAGACTCCCAGTGCTATTGTCCACAATCGGTGCCCGACTCGATCGAGGACTTTAACCCTTCTGGCGCTTCAGTCAAAGCTGACCGAGGCGCCATTTTACCGGCAGCACCTGCGCGCCTCCACTTTGCAGATGATCGCATCATGTTGACATCACAGCCAGGAGCCTTGTGAAGGCTCCCAGGCCTGTCTGTGCTTTATTTCTCTTGCAGGCTACTCTATGTAGCCTGCAATAGAAATGCCAGTTTTATGCAATGCATTGCATTAGTGATCAGACCTCCTGGGGTTCAAGACCCCTAGGCGGTCTAATAAATGCATATAAAAAAATAATAATAATGAAAAATGTAAAAAAAAAAAGTTCAAATTCCCCCCCCCCTTCCCTAGAACACATATAAAAGTACTTAAATGCTGTGAAACACATTAGATATCCCTGTGTCCGAAAACGCCTGATATATATATATATATATATATATATATCCATATTATAGCGGAAAAAAATAAATCTAAAGTGCCAAACCGCCGTTTTTACACTGTTTTGCCTCTGATAAATATTTGAATAAAAAGTGGCCAAAGCAATAGCAATTCCCCAAAATGGTATAACTAAAAAGTACACCCAGACCTGCAAAAAGAGACGCCCTATGCATCCCCGTACATGGAAGTATAAAAAAGTTACGGGTGTCAGAATTTGGCATCTTTAAGAAAAAAATGAAAATAAATTTAGCACACCTCTGGATTTTTGTTAAGGAGTTAAAATGTAAAGAAAACTATATAAATTTGGTATCCTCGGAATCATACTGAAACATAGAATACAGGTGACATGACATTTTGGCTGCACAGTGAATACTGTAAAAACGAAGGTGCTACTAAAATTGTGCAAATGCACTTTTTCTTCAAATCCCCCCCCCCCCATTCTGGTTTTTTTTTTTTTTTTTTTTTTTTTTTTCCAGTATATTGTACAGAATAATTAATCGTGCTATCATGAACAACAATTTGTCCTGCAAACATTTAAGTCCTCATATGGCTATGAGAACTGAAAAATAAAAAAGTTATTGGCTTTGGAAGGGGGGGTAACTCAAACAAAAATCGAAAAATGCCCGTGGCAGGAAGGGGTTAATTATGCTGAGGCTTCTGGATGACGCTAAGGATAAGTTAATTTTTTTTGGAGGTAGATATTTCAGGCAGATTCTGCTTCAAAAAAACTCTTCCCATCTCTCCTTCATTTTAGTTGTAGTCAAGAGCAGAGGTGTGTGATTTATACATAGATATAATTTTATTTATTTTTATAAAGCTATCAGAAAAAAGAAAGGTCAGGACCTATCCTGTCAGGAGTTGGGAGGTGGATTTTTAGGCATATTCCTCCTCCAAATCAATATGCAAAAAAACTGAACATACTGCAAGTGTGCTATTACACTTTGTTGTTTTCATCCCTGTTAACACATGTTCTGCTTTTTCTACACCAATGAAAATGACACACTGGTCAAAAATTGCCAAAGAAGTGCATGGTAATAGTGCCTCAGTTCTGCCGTAGGTATATTTTGTTAGTTGATGCACTCTATTGGCTGAAGCTGTTCCTTAGGCTACATGCACATTACAGTGTGCTCTCCGATCAGGGCTCAGATGTTTTCTGAGTTTGATCAAAACGCCTTTAAAAAAATTTTTTAAAAAATTAGTCAGGTGCATGAGGCTTTTGGAGCTTTTTGTTCTGGTTGCTCTCTGAATTTAGTTCTAAGTCTCTGCTCTATTTATAATTCTCCCACTTTTCTGATCCAAATGCAGGAAACAGCAGCTAAATAAAACAAGACAGCTTTTGGTATTAAATGGGTTATATAGGATTACAAAAACATGGCTGCCTTCTTGCATACAGTGCTGTATATGTGCAGGTTGTGTTTTTTACAACTCAGTCCCTTTCCCTTCAATAGAGCTGAGCTGTAGTACCATGCAAAACCTAGTTATGGCACTGTTTCTTGAAGTATCCATACTTTTCTAATCCTGGGGGGGGGGAGTAGGATGCCTGGAGATAAAGCCTCAGTAAATGGCTGCAGGGCATTAAGATGGGTTACAGAAGGGAATGTTACCCTGGCAAATTGTATGCAGAACAGAAATATTCAGCCATTTGTTGGGAGTAGGTCTTGCTGTGTACAGAGCACCTTGGAAACTTGCATTTGATGAACCGGGGTGAACAGCCCTGCAATGTTAAATACTACTAGTAGGTCAACTTTACGACTTGCCATAAGCAAAGTTTGATGTTCACTTCAAGGATTCATAGCTATAGTTAATCTTTTACTGAATGAGAGGAGATAGTATCAGAAATAAATGCAAGTTATGGTATAATGAAATGAAAATGACCTTCCCTCGAGATGTTGGTGTTGTGCTGCGGGAGGGTACCTTGTACCATATTTTATGGACATGCTCTCTTACCCTGGATTTCTGGAGGGATATCCGGTCTCTTACGGATGCTCTTTTCCTGCAGGGGGGTTCCTCTTGACCCCCTTGTCTATCTCCTGAACCTCCCTCCCAGACACCTAGGCTCTTCCTGCACCTCTGCACTGCGGTGAAGACCCTCATTGCTAAATACTGGAAGAGTGCGAATCCTCCATCTGGTCTTGAGCTCTTGGCTTGCATGAAGGATGTGAGAAGCCTTGACTTCTTGACTGCGAGTCTTAACAATGCTCTAGATCCCTTTTGCTCCATCAGGTCTCCATGGGACACGTACTGTACTTTACGGGGTCTCTGATCTCTGTTTTCCCTTTCCCTGTTTTTCCCCTGTCTCTTGTGGTCGTCTCTTCCCTGTTCCCTTGAGGGGTTTGGCAAACTGCCTTCTCCCTCTTAGTGTCTGTTGTATTGCTTTTCTTATATTTCTTATGTAAAAATTACAGTTAAAAAAATGACCAAAAGTTTTCACTTGGTTAAAAACAAAATAAAAATGATTTGCAAAATTAAGGGAAGTATTTCTCATTTTTAGATGGTGGGGGTGAACCATACAAACCCTTCCCTTTTTTGTAAATGTTTCTAACTGTAAATCTTGTCTTGTTCTTGTATAGCACATCAACATGACATTGTGGAATTGAACCATGTTTCTGGGTAATGACTGAAGGTTTTTTTTTTTTTTTTTTTCTTCCACAGAAATCCAGAGAACTGTACAGTAGGGATCGAGCTAGACTTCAAAGTGAAACTGACCAGACCTGGGTACAGCAGAATATGTTTTGTGTAGAACATAGAAATGAAGAGGAGAAAACAAAAACGTTCCAGAGGCTATTGCTCCAGTGCCAGACAGACAGAGAGCACAGGACACAAAACTTTTTAAGGGCACTGGAGAGGAAGAGAGAGTTTTTTTTACAATCTCTTTGCACAAATTAAATGGCAATAATGATTGTTCTTGAGCATGGTCTTATGTTTTCCTGTGAAGCATTCTAATCAGGTCATGTCCTAGTCATTTCTTTAATCGTGCGTGGATGAGTTAAAGGGTTATTCCAGAACGTAATAAAGCTTACCAGAATCAGAGTTACTCGTGCAGAGGGCAGCTGGAGAGGCTAGAACTCTGTCCTCTTCTCCCAATTCCTCTACTGGGGTTATAAGTCCATAGCGGTGATTAAGTCACGTGATAGAGGTTTGGGAAGGCAGAGGACCAAGACTTACAGCCTCCCCAGCTTACCTTCTCCACAGGTAATTTGGGGTCTCCATTAGTAATACTTTAACTAATGCAGGGAATGCACTGGGAAGCATAAATAATTAATTCCTGAAAACCGCCCCGTTTTACCAACATACTTAAATTAGAAATGCTTTTACTTGGTGCCAGAAAAACATGTCCTCAGCACATGTTGGTTTTGCGCAAGGAGAGAAGGTAAGAAGCCTACTCTATAATTCTAATGGCCGGTTTCACCAACGCATGTTAACTCTAACTGGTTGTTAAACCAGAAGTTAACTAAGCAAGCTGTTTCACCATCGGCAGTTAGTGTCTAACTTCTGATTAGTGGCGCTAATCGCCTGTTACCGGTAACTGAAGAAGTTCTCCAGTTAACTGTTGAAAACATGGCTGCCGATCGAACACACGCAGGCAAACCATCATTTTAGGCCACTTCTCCCATTAATCTTCACAGACGGCAAACACCAACTGAATTGCAGTTGCATGCAAAAAACAACATATCCATATTTTGACATTTCACTGGTCATCCCACTGATGAAATGCTAAAATATGGAGGTTTTGATTTTTTGCATCATCCAAACACATTGAATAATGGCATCTGATTGCTTCAATATCTTGTACAAATATTCCTGTTATTGTATGAAAATCTGTCATCCGGCTGTCATAGAACCTGAGGTCACTACTAACTAAGAGGTCATGTGCCACTGCTTCTGCCAATTACGAGGCTTGTTACAAAAACGACATTCAGTTAACTAACTGGCTGTTAGGTACCTGTACAAGACTTTGGTGAAACGGATAGCTGCTAACAGAAGTTAGTTAGTTTTAACTGGAGATTTAACATGCATTGGTGAAACCGGCCATAAGTGTCTTTAGGGTATATCTTCCCTTAAGGTGGTGGTATACAAACTTTGGTGCTACAACTGTTAAGCTTCCAGTGTCAAGTATTCCCTTTCTGTATGTTCTGAAAATAGTTACGTTCCATGAGTTATCATTTTGTAACACCTGAACCACTATGTAACCCTGAAACCACTGTTAACCCCCCCCCCCCAAAAAAAAAAAAAATACTAGTCTTGATATTCTTCCTTTCCTTGTTTGTTTTTGTCATATATCCCAATCCAAATGATAAGGAGAAAGGAAAGAGTCCTCATTGCTCGCTTTCGATGAGGGGGATCTAGGTCTGGGAAGTAGCTTTCAGACAAAATGGTGAAGGAATGGATTTTGATGAAGAGTACATTGTTATTCCACAGCCAGAGCTGAAAGGCATTGAAAACAGTTGAACTAGTTTTCTCTGCACATTTCTACTATGCCAGTACACCAGATGTTTTACATTTATTGGCTGTTGGCATAAAGGTGAAATATAAGTAACGTGTTGATCATTACTGCAGTTCAAAACTGCATGCACTTCACCAGCAAGAAGTGCTGTGTGAACACAGACACAACGATAGGGCCTTTAATCCCTTAACGACTAGGTACATAATAGTACGTCCTGGGTTGCATGGGGATGTGGGAGAGGGCTCAGAAGCTGTTAATAGCGGATGCCATCTGTAAAATACGGCCAGGACCCGCCACTAAGAGTTGCGATCTGTGCTGACACTGATTAACCTGTTAGATGCCGTGGTCTTGTTTAACCATGGCATCTAAAGTGTGCAAACACTATGGGCACTGCCATCCTTGAACAATTGTCACCCTCCGGATCATCATAATAGGTCAGTTGCCACAACCGCCAAGAGCCTATTGACCAAAAGTAAACATAAACACTTTAGGTATCCCCATGCCGAAAAATGCCCAAGCTATTAAAATATTTATCCAATATGAACAGCGTTTTGCGAGGGGGGGGGGGGGGAATCAAGTTAGCCACTTTGACTTGTAAAAAAAAAAAAAAAAACAAACAAACCATCAGACCTTCCTTCAAATGATCTCAACAAAAATGTCATCTTATCCTGCAAAAAGACGCCATACCCGGCTTCATACTTAAATGTAAGTGTGAAAAAGTTACAAGTGTCAGAACATGGTGATAAGTTTTCTATTTTTTATTTATTTTTATAAAAGGTGTCAAAAGATTACAAATACTTTTTAATTAAACTCATATGAAATTGGCATTTTTCCCAATTCCAACAGATTCTGAATTTCTCCAGCTTCCCAATACATTGTACGGGATATTGAATGGTGCTATTACAAAATACATTTTGTTTTATAAACAATAAGCCATCATGTGACTGAAAAATGAAAGTTATGACTCTCGGAATATAGGGAGGGAAAACTGGAAAATTGGCCTGTCATTAAGGGGTTAAAAGGATAATATTGAAACAGTCATATTTCATGCAAAAGTGCTCTGCAGAATATCATTGCCACCTATTGAGAGCAATTGGCTAAACTGTTTAAAAAAAAATAAAAAAAATTTAAAAAAGAAGCTGCTAATCATAGCACTCTTGAAAATGTTTACAGGTCTATTAAAGACTTAACCCTCTGGATTCAGATGCTTCCTTTGGAGGGGTCCATTCACACGGAGGAAAATGGCACTTTATTTGGCGCTGAATTTTCAGCACTGAAAAAAAAGCCTCCCATTAACTTCAATGGGTTCTGCTAGCTTTTTTTTTTTTTTTTCCACTAGTGGAATTATTCGCTAGTGGGGGAAAAAAAAAAGCTAGCGGCATCCATCGAAGTCAATGGGAGGCTTTTTTTTCAGTGCTGAAAATTCAGCGCCAAATAAAGCGCCATTTTCCTCCGTGTGAATGGACCCGAAGAAAAGTCCTGCAAGCTGTCATTCCTCATTAGTGGCTACTAGTCTAACCTCTCATGGGTTCTCCAATGGGTGTGGCTCAAACGACATTTACTCTTACCGCTTTGTCGTTAAAGAGGACCTTTCACCTCCTGGGGTACATGCGGTGTAACACACTGCTAGAAAGCCGACAGTGCGCTGAATTCAGCGCACTATCTACTTTCACTTTCTGTGCCCCCGGTGAAGAGACTGACTGTCAGAAACGCCCCACCAGTACTCAAATACTACAGTTTCCCCGAAAATAAGTCATCACCCGAAAGTAAGACATAGCAGATGCTATGTTGAATTGCCTAATATAAGACACCACTGAAAGTAAGACATCCCCCAATAATAATAATCTTTTTGCGCAAAGATTGTATGAAGAAAAACATTGCAGCCGGCTGAACACTGTGCGCTATGTTCCCTTGTGCACAGGTAAGCCGGCTGCTGCAATACATTGTTTCCACTGTTCCTGCTGCTATAGGATGAGCTGGGAGATGCTCACTGTGCACACACTATGCATCGTATGCAGCGGGGGTCCACTCTCCCAGCTCATCCCACAGCAGCAGGAACAGTGGATACAACATACGGTATCACAACAGAGGCAGCAACCGGCTTTCCTGTGCACACAGAGCACCGCACACAGCGTTCAGACGGCTGCAGTGTTTTTCTTCATACAGTCTTTGTGCAGCAAGCACATCTCAGCGTAGCACAGTGGCGGCAGCTGCACACAAAAATAAAATAAGACATAGCATATCTTTAGGACCAAAATTTAAAGGGATTCTACCATTAAACTACTTTTTTTTTTTTCTAATTACCACGTCGGAATAGCCTTAAGAAAGGCTAGTCGTCTCCTACCTTTAGACGTAGTCTCCGTCGCGCCGTTCCGTAGAAATACCGGTTTTAACCAGTATGCAAATGAGCTCTCTGCAGCAATGAGGGCGGGCCCCAGCGCGGAAACGCTGATGAGCGCGTCCCCATTGCTACCCGAGAGCTCTTTCCTGCGCTGCCTCCTTCTTCTGCAGCAACTCCGCCTCTTCTGGCTTCTCTTGCTCTTGTAATACAGGAGCATAGAGAGGCCACCCCAAAATGGCCACCGGCTCCTGTATTGAAATGCAAGAGCGGCTACCCAAAAATGGCCGCTGGCCATTTTTGGGTAGCCGCTCTTGTAGTTCAATACAGGACCCGGCCGGCGGCCATTTTGGGGTAGCCGCTCTTGCAGTTCAATACAGGAGCCGGCCGGCGGCCGTTTTGGGGTAGCCGCTCTTGCAGTTTAATACAGGAGCTGGCCGGCGGCCATTTTGGGGTGGCCTCTCTATGCTCCTGTATAGAACTACAAGAGCAAGAGAAGCCAGAAGAGGCGGAGTTGCTGCAGAAGAAGGAGGCGGCGCAGGAAAGAGCTCTCGGGCAGCAATGGGGATGCGCTCATCGGTGTTTCAGCGCTGGGGCCCGCCCTCATTGCTGCCGAGAGCTCATTTGCATACTGGTTAAAACCGGTATTTCTACGGAAGGGTGCGGCGGAGGCCACGTCTAAAGGTAGGAGACGAATAGCCTTTCTTAAGGCTATTCCGACGTGTTCATTAGAAAAAAAAGGTAGTTTAATGATAGAATCCCTTTAATATAAGACACTCATTTTCGGGGAAACATAGTACCAGAAGTAGGGGAGACGTTCCTCACCGCCGGCTCTCACAGTACAGCGCAATAGACTCTACTGTGAGGAAAGGTGTTCCTGACTGACAGAAACGCCCTTCTGACGGTGAAGAGCTACGGTACTGGCACAATAGCTCTTCATCGGGGGCACAGAACACTTTTATGTTCCAGGTATCCTGTCCTCAGATGGGCTGTAAGAAACAGCTGACACCTGCCAGCAAGAGCTGAGCTGGATCAATTAGACAGTCTATGCATATGGGAAAAGAAAATGCCAGAAGTAGCAATTTTTTATTTATTGCCATCTCTCCTCACAAAAGGTAGAAGACAAGGTTATCTTTATCCCAAAATGGTACCAACAAAAAGTATAGCTCGTACAGCAAAAAAAGCTTTCAACCAGCTAATTCAATAGAAAAAAAAATTATGCCCCTCAGGTGGATTTTTATTCTGCAAAATTAGTAACTATTACAAAAACTATAAATTAGATATTACCATAATCCTACTGACTTGTAGAATAAAGGTAAGACATTATTTATGTTGAACGGCAAAGAGAAAAAAATGTTAAAAACCAATGACAGAATTTTTTTATTTTTTTCAATCCCCCCAGAAAGTTCCGCTAGTGGAAAAAAAAAACAAAAAAAAACCTAGCAGAACCCATTGAAACCAATGGGAGGCTTTTTTTAGCGTGGAAAATTCCACACCAAATTCCTCACCATTTTCCTCCGTGTGAATGGAGCCTTAGCCAAAGGGAATTCTGCTTCTTCTCTCAGCTGGGTCATCCTCTGCTCTCCACTTTCTTCCGGTAGGTTCACACCTGCGTTCTGGTCTCCGTTCTGTGCTTTCCGTCTTCTGCATGCAAGAAGACGGAAAGCACAGACCGGGTGCGGCGGTGAGTGTTTTATGCTCTCCGCCGCGAAACCGTTTCTTTAAAAATCCGGACACAGAGTACTGCATGTCCGACTCTGTGTCCGGATTTAAAAACCCGGTTTCGCGGCGGAGAGCATAAAACGCTCACCGCCGCTCACGGCCAGACAGCTTTCTCACCCATTCAAATGAATGGGTGAGAAAGACTCCTGCAGGTTTCCGTACCCTACCTCTGTTTTATGCAGGAAACGGAAATCTGCATAACGGAGGGCCGGCGCAGATGTGAACGAGCCCTTCCAGAGTTTTCAGGAAGGTAGTGGATGAGCAGATAGGTATCAGCCATAATGCTATTCTCTTGAATTGTCATGCTCCCTTCAAGGGACAGAGATTGAGAACTTCCAGTTCAGCGAGGTGTTTTCTTCCAGAAAGGACTGCTTGATTCTCATATCTGCAATCCTTAATTTTGCAGTTTGAGTAGAAAAACGTAATGAAATCCTGCTAAAGTTTGGAGAATATATATCTATTTTCAAATTTTGCAGTTAGGTTTCTATGAAATAAAATACCCCTCTTTGTACAGTTCTATGGACAAAGGATAACTCGTCTTAGTACCATGCTTTAAATCAACATTTTGGGCACAGCTAATACAAGTTTTTGGACTAGATCTGCAGAGTGGTGATCTGGCATCACCTTATATCTTTTTCCACAATTACAGTTTGGATGTCCTGCTATTGGAAGGCTTGGTCTTTAGCATTATAATAGAAACTGCTTTTATCCCGTCCAAATTATCATTTTTCAAATCACAGTAGTGTGTGTATGAACAGAAAAGATATGTGCCTGCTGAAACATCCTGCAGTCCAGAGGCACCACAATTTTCCCACCCTTTTCATAGCTACATACTATTGGTGTAGTCTCTTCAGTGTTTATAGGCAGTGTAGGCAGGCAGAGGGAAAGGCGGTGGATGGAAGTTACCTCCCGCTAAGATGGCTCCTCTCTACTATGTAATGGACTGGAACCCATATCTTTTTTTTTTCCCCTTAAAACCAGGCAGAGACTTTGTAATTACCATGGTAAGAGACAAAGTGGTGACTATTTAACCCAACAACTAAGGAGGTCCATTTCCACTGAGACCTAGGGTGCAATTAGCGACCAACTATGGATGATGGAAAACTGAATGTGCCTCCATAACTTTACAGGGACATCGCAGTACCTGCATATGACATCATTACAATTCTATTTTTCATATACTGTGATAATACATTGTATATGGTAATCTTTTGTGTCTACAGTACCCCTGTGCTATAATATCGCAGTAGACATTATTATTATTATACTATAAAATCAGTCTGTGCCCTGTGTGTGAAGGAGACCAAAAGAATTGTTTTCCAAGAGTGGGTCTCCATGGTAACTTGTTGCACCAATTGGCCAGGAGGTTGTTCCAGACATCTTGGAGAACTAACCATAGGTCTTCTGTGGACAGTGGCGGATCCAGGGTTTGCAGGGCCCTGGGCAATTGACTTTGGCGGGGCCCTACGCGCAGCGCGCCGCAGCACATTAGGCCCAGCCCACTTTTATGTTGACTCCGCCCATTCTCATTCATTTTTCATGTGATTCCACACAGTATAATCCTCCTACAGTCACCCGTAAATTCTATGTCCCCCCTCCATCTCTCCCCCATTTTCATATACACCCTTCATCTACCCCTAGTTTCATGTCCCCCCCCTCTATGTCCCCAGTTTAATGCCATTCTACCCCTTTATCTGCCCACAGTTTCATGTCCCCCCCGTCTCTGCCCCAGTGTCATGCTGTTCTCCCCCTTTCATCTGTCCCAATGTCATGCCATTCTCCCCCCCTTCATCTGCCCCAATGTCATGCCATTCTCCCCCCCCTTCATCTGCCCCAGTGTCATGCCATCCCCCCCTTCATCTGCCCCAGTATCATGCCATTCTCCCCCCTTCATCTGCTTCAGTGTCATGCCGTTCTCCCCCCCCTTCATTTGCCCCAGTGTCATGCCGTTCTCTCCCCCTTCATTTGCCCCAGTGTCATGCCGCTCTCGCCCCTTCATCTGCCCCAGTATCATGCTGTTCTCCCCCTCCATCCACCCCAGTGTCATGCTGCTCTCCCCCTCCATCTGCCCCAGTGTCATGCCGTTCTCCCCCCTTCATCTGCCCCAGTGTCATGCCGTTCTCTTCCCCTTCATTTGCCCCATTGTCATGCCGTTCTCCCCCCTTCATCTGCCCCAGGGTCATGCCGTTCCCCCCCCTTCATTTGCCCCAGTGTCATGCTGTTTTCTCCCCCTTCATCTGCCCCAGTGTCATGCTGTTCTCCCCCCTTCATCTGCCCCAGTGTCATGCTGTTCTCTCCCCCTCCATCTGCCCCAGTGTCATGCCGTTCTCCCCCCTTCATCTGCCCCAGGGTCATGCCGTTCTCCCCCCCCCTTCATTTGCCCCAGTGTCATGCTGTTCTCTCCCCCTCCATCTGCCCCAGTGTCATGCTGTTCTCCCCCCTTCATCTGCCCCAGTGTCATGCTGTTCTCCCCCCTTCATCTGCCCCAGTGTCATGCCGTTCTCCCCCCTTCATCTGCCCCAGTGTCATGCTGTTCTCACACACACACGCGCTCACCTTTCCTCGTTCCCCCTCAGCTCTCTCCCTCATACACATATTGTAGGCGCGATGTGACGTCATCACATCGCGACTACAAATGCCGGAGCTCAGCGTTAAAACAGGAGCTGAGCTGTGACAGCTCCTGCTTTAAACGCCTATGTATTCAGCTCATCGGCGTCCGTAGAACGCCGATGAGTTGAAATCGGGACATGCTGACCCAGGGCCGGCTCCAGGTTTTTATGGGCCCTTGGGCGACAGAGCCTCAGTGGGCCCCCTTGTAAAGGAGGCGGGGGAGTCGAGACACTGCGTCGTAGATGAAGCGAGTGACGTCTTGCAGGAGTGCGGCGACACCAACGCCATACCTCCCAATTTTTAAAGAGTAGAAAGAGGGGTAAAATGTGTGGCGCCACTTTTATGTTGATTCCACCCATTCTCATTCATTTTTCATGTGCTCCCACACAGTATAATCCTCCTACAGTCACCCGTAAATTATATGCCCCCCCTCCATCTCTCCCCCAGTTTCATATACACCCTTCCTCTGCCCCCAGTTTCATGTCCCCCCCTCCATCTCTGTCCCCAGTTTCATCACGTTCTCCCCCTTCATCTGCCCACAATTTAATGTCCCCCGTCTCTGCCCCAGTGTCATGCTGTTCCCCCCTCCCCTTCATTTGCCCCACAGTTTCTTTGGGCCCCCTCCATCTCTGTCCCCAGTTTCATGCCGTTCCCCCCCTCCCCTTCATTTGCCCCCCAGTTTCATGGGCCCCCTTCATTATGTTCCACCTTAATATTTAATACAAAACAAACACTTACACTCACCTTCTATCACTCACCTTCCATCATTACCCCGATGCTCCTCTCTCCAGTCACATACGCGATTAAAGCAGGAGCTGTGACCTCAGCTCCCGCTTAGCTCCGGCCCGGCTTGCGTGTGTAGGCGTGATGTGATGACGTCATCGCGCCTACACACGCAAGCCGGGCCGGAGCTTTAAAGCAGGAACTGATCTCACAGCTCCTGCTTTAATCGCGTATGTATTCAGCTCATCGGCGGACGGACGCCGATGAGCTGAAATCGTGACAGGCAAGTGTCGGGGGCCCCCCAGAGGCTATGTGGGCCCCGGCACTTGCCCGACTATGCCGAGCTGACCGGGACCATTTTGTTAGGGCCAGGCCGCGGGGCCCCGGGCAGTTGCCCGGCTCTGGATCCACCCCTGTCTGTGGATGTAGGCTTGTTCATATCATCCCAGACGGACAGGTCGTTGTTGAGATCAGAGCTCTATGGGTGCCATGTCATCACTTCCAGGACTTCTCCATAGGGTGGTCATACCAAATATTGATTTGATTATAGACTTCTTTTCCATTCACTTAATTTTAATTGACAAAAATAAACGTAGTGCTATTTTTTTAAAAGCATTTTTTCCACACGTTAGAACTTTTGCACAGTATGATAGCTTTTGATGACTAGCAGAACACTTACATGCTTGTCTGTCACAATGGTATAGAAAGATGCAGATGTCAAAGACAATTTCTATGATGTGACATGGTTTAACAGACCTGACTTATCTTAACTACGCTGCCAGATCTGGAAGCGAATTGGAAGCCACAAGGGGGTGCCCACACGTTCTCTTCAGGTCTACACTTGCAGTCAGAGAAGCAGTGTTAGGAGCAGGGAAGGCATTATTCACAGGTGGTAATGTAACTAGTGGTTCTGCAGTCTGGAACTAGTACAATCTAGTCAAATGCCAGTGTCACACCACATAGTGTCTATACGTTATCACATACGGGAACGTGGTCGGAATGCTCTGTGTGTGGTGCAACAATAATTCAGGTGAGAGGGAGCAGAAATGTATTTATTATCGATTGACAGTGGTGTATCATCTAGCTCAGGGGTCTCAAACTCGCGGCCTCCCCGAACAATTTTGTGCGGCCCGCACAAGCCTAGGGACGCCGGATCCGCGTTGAATACATTGCGAGATGATTATATCCACTAGCGGCTAGTGGATATAATCATCTCGCAATGTATTCAACGCGGATCCGGCGTCCCTAGCGTGACTAGCCGCTACGTTCCGGCTAGTGGACATATAAGCGCGATGTGATGACGTCACATCATCACATCGCGCCTACAGGTCTATTAGTGAAACTGCAGAGCGCGGCGGGGGAGCGTTGGATGGTGAGTATAAGTGTTTTTTTGTGTGTTAAAGAGGACCTTTCACCATTTTGCCCACAGGCAGTTCTATATACTGCCGGAAAGCTGACAGTGCGCTGAATTCAGCACACTGTCGGCTTTCCCGATGTGGGCCCAGTATGAAGAGCTTACGGTCCTGGTACCGTAGCTCTTCTATGGTCAGAAGGGAGTTTCTGCCACTCAGTCAGAGACGTCCTTCTTCACAGCACAGCCAATCGCGCTGTGTTGTGAGAGCCGGGAGGAATTCCCCCCCCCCCCTCCCTGATAATGCTCGTCTATGGACGAGTACTGCGAGCAGAGGGAGGGGGCGTTCCTCCCGGCTCTCACAGTACAGCGCGATTGGCTGTGCTGTGAAGAAGGACGTCTCTGACTGAGTGGCAGAAACTCCCTTCTGACCATAGAAGAGCTACGGTACCGGCACCGTAAGCTCTTCACACTGGGCCCAGATCAGGAAAGCCAACAGTGCGCTGAACTCAGCGCACTGTCAACTTTCCGGCAGTATATAGAACTGCCTGTGGGCAAAATGGTGAAAGGTCCTCTTTAAACACTGAGGTGGAATGAAGGGGCTCATGACACTGGGGGCAGACAAAGGGAGGGGGGAGAACGGCATGACACTGGGGCAGAAATCTGGGGGCAGAGATGGAGAGGACATGAATCTGGGGGCAGAGATGGGGGGACATGAATCTGGGGGCAGAGATGGGGGGACATGAAACTGGGGGCAGAGATGGGGGGACATGAAACTGGGGGCAGAGATGGGGGGACATGAATCTGGGGGCAGAGATGGAGGGACATGAATCTGGGGGAAGATGAAGGGTGTATATGTAACTGGGGGAAAGATGGAGGGGGGCATATAGTTTACAGGTGACTGTAGGAGGATTATACAGTGTGGGGGCACATGAAAAACGAATGGGCGGAGTTAACATGAAAGTGGGTGGAGCTAAATTTGCCGCGGTGCGGCCCGCCGACTGGCTGGGATCTTGCTCTGCGGCCCACATGCTGAGTTGAGTTTGAGACCCCCGATCTAGCTCCATGTTTATTGCTAGCATTCATTGTAATCTTGCTTTTTGATCATAATGACAGTAGTAGGTATTCAGTAGGCAGAGTGAAAACCCAAATCTTTTATTATGTTTTTAATAGTGGCATGATAAAACATTACCAGACTATTTTCTTTTTTTTTTTTTTTTTTTTTACAATAGATTATGAATAAATTGACTAATGGTAGCCCTACAAATACCACCAAAAATAATCATAAAACACATCAGAATATACATATTTTTATTGTTGAAGAAAACAAAACGCAACAAATCCAATTAAAAAATAAAATAAAATTGAGATGGCAGTTGCACACTCTCCTCGCCACTTTGCCAAAAGTACAAATATCGAGTCAATTTATGATAAATATATTAAAAGTTATTATAAACAAATTGATGATCATGACCATATGCATTATAATACCTAGTAGTAAACATTATCCAATATGTTATGAATTCATATAATCTACAAATGTATATACAGTCTAAGGCCCCCTGAAGCTAGGGTGAAACTAACAATGGGTCTTGAGGTGAAGGTTGGTCCCACTCCCTTGCAATACATTTGTATGTGACTTAGTTTGAGTATCATGTTTAACCCCCTCCTGACAGCTGCCATACTATTATAGAAGGTGTTAGGTATTTAAATATGCAGCCACTGAGGAGCTGCTGTATTAGGACCCAGGATCAATGCTTACTTAGGCTGCATTGACACTGAGTAACGCTGGCGTTTTTTGTGCTTATTTTGGCACGTAGTGCCACGTAAACGCCGCGTTTGCGCGGTACAACGCAACCGCAAAATAGCGCGGCGCAAACGCGGCGCTACGTGCCAAAATAAGCACAAAAAACGCCAGCGTTACTCAGTGTCAATGCAGTCTTAGGCCCCAATTTGGCTAAAAAAGAAAAACAAAATGCAGCAAAAAAATGTGTTTCCGCAACATGGGGCCTCAGCCTAAGGTGCCATTTTTGTAGAGGTGCATGTTAAATGAGAGGCCCCCAGAAGAAGCTGGACAATCTGACCAGTGAAACGCAGGTACAGTATGCTGTCTTATTCTAGGATAGATCACCAATACCCCTGTACTGAAATGACTATATCCCTAGAGTTGTGCAAGTAATCAAAAATATTCAGATTTTCAGCTACTTGTCAGTAGCTGGGTGGTAAGAGAAGAAGGGGTCTATTAAATATCTGAGCAGAGGTATAGCTCTCCAAGTGTGCTACCAACTCAAGTATACCAGAATCATCAATATAGTGGTAAAGACTGGTTCTACAGGCCAAGGTGAACATAGTACAGGAAAAATTTGGTGACTTACAGGTGATATCACTGACTGAAACTTACTGTCTTCTTCTTTGGCTCCTCACTTTTCAAGGCATGTGACCTCACCTACACAAAGTTCCCATCCTACTGTTGTCCCCAATTATAAAATATATAACTTATTTATTTTGCTTACTTATATACAGTTTGGTTCATATATATTTGGGCAATGACACAAATTTTGGTTTTTTTACCTGTTTACTAAAAAATATTAAAGTTATACTTATATAATAGACATGGAAATAAAGGCCACACTTTCATCTTTCATTTTAGAATATCCACATTAAAACTGGATGAAGTTTTAATGTGGATTTGGGAGTTTCAGCTCCTTAACATTTGCCACCCTGGTTTTAATGGGTCCAAAAGTAATTGGACAATTGACTCATACCCCTCACATATTCACATCTGTATTAGTATTCCGTCCAGGGGAGTCCACATGGGGACCCCCCTGAACGGAATACAAAACGCAATTGCAAGCACTGTGCAGTGAAAGCACACGGACCCCATAGACTGTAATGGGGTCTGTGTGCTTTGCTCGCACTTCCTGCACGAATCATACAGCCAGGAAAGTGGATTGTGAACTACTTGCCTGTCCAACTTGTCCTTCCCTGCGGAGATCTGGCGGCAAGCACACGGACCCCATTTATAGTCTATGGGGATCTGTGTGCTTTTACTGTACAGCGCTTGCAATTGCGTTTGGTATTCCGTTCGGGGGGAAGGGACCTGGGATGTCACAGCCTGTGAGGATTTCAAGAAGACAGCAGAGCTGCAGGACCGGACCATGCTAGAAGGACATTGGCGCACTGGGGTTAGGTATGTTTAGTATGTCTTTGGGGGGGGGGGATGAGTTCACCTCCCCCAGACTAATTATTACAGAAAAAAAATAATAATAATTGCACAACATCTTTAAAGTGGCGCACATTAGGGGGGTTATATTAAAGGGGTTAGTTAGGCATAATTTGTTATGGTTTATCCTGAGGATAGGCCAGAGATACCTGATCCGTACGGGGCTGATACCCAGCCTTGGACTGATCAGCTGTACAGAGCCACTTCTGGCACCAGTCCTGTACATAACACAGGGCAAGAAGCAGAAAGCTCTCTCCACTGCATCTCGGCACTTATTGATGTCAGTGGGAGCTGAGCGTCAGTGAAGGTAACGGGCGACTAAACAGCAGATGGAGCTTTTCTGCTTCCAGGCCTGCGTTGTGTACAGAACAGGGGCCAGAAGTGGCTTCGTACAGCTGATGGGGCCATGTGTCAGCACCCTACTGATCAGGTATTTATGGCCTATCCTGAGCAAAGGCCATAAAGAAGATTAACCTTGGACAACCCCTTTAATATGCATCGCACAGGTTAATGTCCCCCTCACAGAATGTCAACCTCCATCACTGCTCCCACACAATATAATGGCCCCATCACTGTTCTCCTTACAAGTATGGGGGACCAGTGAAGTGGCCATAAAAAAATTTGGCCCAGACATCCCCTTAAAAAAAGTTGTCCATACACTGGAGTTATAACTGTGGCGGCCAGGGAGGTGTATATATAAAAAAAAAAAAAAAGTATACTCACCTGTCCCCAGCACCCCATTGTCCCTCGTCTGTTCAGTCTCATGGCGGCACCTCATTTCTAGAAATCCTGTACCTAATTGAACTTTGCACACGAGGTGCAGGACTCCCAGCAAGAAGGTGCTGGCACAAGAATGGATGGACACTGGCAGCGGACAACAGTGTGCCAGGGATACATGAGTATGCTTTTTTTTTTTTTTATTTAACACCTCATACCCACCACATCTGTTACTCCTCTGCAGATCAGCTTTTCCAGGACAGAGCAGCTACAGGTAATGGTAACAATTCTAGGAGTCAAGCTGTTCACTTGCCATCCGGGGTGTTACAGTAGGTTTAGGTAGTGCGTTGTTCCACATGGTATAACGGGTGAGCAGCATGGCTCCCGACATGTTATTACTTTTAGCTGCCTTGTCTCTGTACCCCGACCATACTTACCATATATACTCAAGTATAAGCCCACCCGAATATAAGCCAAGGCCCCTAATTTTACCACCAAAAACAGGGAAAACTTATTGACTTGCGTATAAGCCGGGGGGGGGGGGGGGGGAGGAATGCAGCAGCTACTGGAAAATTTCAAAAATTAAAATGGTCAGAGTTTTTGGGTGCTGGGAAAGGGGAGGGGGTGTTTTGGTTGTCTGTCTGCCCCTTCCCTGAGCTTGAGGACTGTGGGGGTTTTTTTCCCCACTTGGAATTCAGCCTGGTTGAATATAGGGTATCTGCAGTGCTCCTATTAACCCCTGCAAATACCCTATATTCAGTAGATCGGGCACTTTCAGACACAGGGATACCTAATGTGTATGTGTTTCACAGTAATTTTCTACTTTTATATGTATTCTAGGGAAAGGAGTGATTTAGATCTTTTATTTTATTTTTTTAAAGTTTCTTTTTTTTTCCCCACTATTTTATGGGAGATTCTATACATTACTATTGCGGCTGGTCATAGAACGATGGCTCCTCCTTTTCACTGTGTGCAGGATAGAGACTCTTCTCTTCAACTCTCCTAGCATGTGCACAGACCGGAAGTACCTGTGATGCCTGCACAGGAGAGATGAGTGACAGCTCTACTTCGCATGTGTCACAGACACCTCCAGACTGCACAAGCTCTTGCAAAGAGGAAGAGGGAAGAAGCCGTTTCCAGAAAAGAAGACTCGGAAGTATTCATGGGGTTGGAGGGAGGGATCAGGAAAATGTTAGTGACGGGAAGCAGGGAAATGGAAGATCACCAGATTATCAGAAAGTGTCACTGGGGCAGTCAAATTGAATATTTGGGGAACCTTTCTCTAGTGGTGCATAAGTAACGAAATAGTTTGGAAGTCTTCTTACCCAGGTGTCTAGGAAGTGAATTGAGCAAGTAGGTAAGAGGGGTCCAGGGGACTCCCTGTATAAAAAAAGGGCATTAATAAGAGATTGGAGCCCATTCAGAAAGGGCGGAGCTAAAGACATTCCCAGAAAATATGGTATAGCGTGCCGGCTGCAGCCTGGCAATGCCAGCAAAGGAAATACTAGGGTTAAGGGAGTGGAGCAAAGTTGAGGTAGGATACCAATGCATGAGTAGTTTTGTGTTGGGTTTCCTGGAAAGTTACACATGTTGAGGATTTGGCCTCATGGGACTAGATAATCTGCCGAATAACTCTTTGTATTAAAGGGATTATCCAGGGAATATTAAAGGGGCTCTATCAGCAAAATCATGCTGATAGAGCCCCACATATGCGTGAATAGCCTTTAAAAAGGCTATTCAGGCACCGTAAATGTTATATTAAACTACCCCCCACACACACGTTTTAAAATAATAGCCTAATAAAGAATGTGCTCTACTTATGCATCGTGCACGGTGGGCGGGCATTCAGGGTGTGTCGTTATCTTCATCCACGCCTCTTCTTCCTCCGATCCCGTCCTCCTTCGGCGCTCGCGAACTGACATTGATAGAAAAAAAATGGCCTGGGCGCATGGGACTAGATAATCTGCCGAATAATCTGCATGCGGCTTCTACTACGGCTACTGCGCATGCGCCCAGGCCGTTTTTTTTTTCCATCAATGACAGTTCGCGAGCGCCGGAGGAAGATGGGACACGAGGACATCAGAGGAAGAGGAGGCGTGGATGAAGAAGACGGCGCACCCTGAATGCCCGCACATCGTGCACGATGCGCAAGTAGATCACATTCTTTTTTAGGGTATTACTTTAAAACGGGGGGGGGGGGGGGGGGCAGTTTAATATAACTCTAGCGGTGCCTGAATAGCCTTTTTAAAGGCTATTCATGCATATGTGGGGCTCTATCAGCATGATTTTGCTGATAGAGCCCCTTTAAACCTTACCAGTATATTCTCTGCACTAGAAAAACATTATTACTAATATACACCCTAAACTGCCCACTCTCCTGCTAGCTATCTCTCTGTATTCAGCTCCTTCTACCTGTGCCAGTTTATTTTATTAAATTTATCTACGCAAATCATCACAATCAAAAGAGATAATTCCCTGTAAACTTGAAAAAAAACACCAGATTTTGTTTTTAGGCAATAAAATTGCAGATGAAAGTGCAGGCCTATGTGGCCCATACTGAAAGCTGTATTTTTTGAAGCCGTGTGTCCAGGCCACATTTAAGAGTTGCAAATGCTGGAGCAGGTTCGGTACCCGTCTACATTTGCAGCTCGGCCTATTCAATACAATGGATGGGTCAGTGAAGACCATGGATGATTGGTATGTGGGTGTCATCCAGGCCATTTCAAGTGACCTGCACACAATTGCACGTTTGATGCCTTATTTCTTGCAGGTCCTTTCCAAATGATAACAATAGCTTGTAAATATTATTTACTTCAGATTCTTGTTTTGTGATCCGTCTGTTCTAACTTCAGTTTTTCACTTTATGTGGAATTTCCTTTCACACAGTTTTGCATCATTATAGTGATATTTTTCTGAAGCCATTTTTGATGTACATGTAATAAATATAAATCTTATCTATATCTATATACACACACTCTTCTTATGAGTAAACCTAAGGCAGATCTCCTCACAGCCTACAATGTTACATATATAAGGATGCCTGACAGAAATGTGCAGTGAACAAAGCTTTACACACCCTGTTCTAAAATATGACATGGCTGTAACATTCCTACATTGACTCGCATTTGCACAGCCCCCAAACTCCATTAGCTATTTAGTTCTGTCTGGTATTGAAGTGAATTGGGCCACAGCTTCTAGCTCCCGGGCTACATACTGGCACGGGTGGCGATTACACCAATGAGACATCACACGCCGTTCACTTCATTCCCTGACATTCTCCTCTGCGCGCCTTTTTATTTTCTCTCTTCTCTTCAACCACTCGCGCTCATTTCCTCGGCCACGCGAACTCTCACCCTACCTTGCGCGCTCCTCACTCCTATTTCCCTTCCAGACAGACCCACCCACGTGTCAAAACCCAACCAATCAGGTTGAACGCAGAGCGCGATCCGGATTTGACCGGTCGGATTCCGGACCGGGTATAAAACAGAGAGCGGTGCTGGGATTTGCTTCATTCGCTGGAAGAGACGTCAGTACGATTGTTATCTGTTGGCTGTGCGAGAGACCAGAACAGTAATAATGCCCAAAAGAAAGGTGAGGATAATGCGGCATTGTTCTTTTGTTGCTGCATAGCGAAGGTAACGATGATCGCGAACTGCTCAGGAAAACAACTACCTCCATAATGGCGGAGACTGAAGACGTATCTCCTGTAGGCGACTTAGGACTGGCATTGTTATGCAGATAGCGACACGCTGGGACATAACGCGAAGCGTGTAGTTTATTACTAGCATGTAAAAAAGCCAGTCGTACGTTAATTAAGCAGCTGTTTAAACTGTAAAGCGCGGGAAGTACGGGGAGGGGGTGGGGCTTCCGCCAAAACAACGGCGCGAACCTGCAAGAAGGGAGGAGTCGTAAACGGTTTTTAGTATGGAGGTGAGGGTGGAGTGTCTTCCGAAGTAGAGCTGATGAGAAAGCTGTGGGCTTCAGTGTAGCCGAGTACGTGTACAGTGTGCTCGGCGCTGACTGACTTGTTAACCGGTCTCAGGTTGCCATAGTTATTATCCGTGACAGACTGAGTCACGTGGCGTAAATGGTGGCCACATTCTGGTGGCTTTTTATGCTTCGGCTTTGGGTCTCTACTGTGTATAAAGGGAGTTTATAATGTAAAAAAGTAGCAAGTGTTTACAATGAATTTATCAATTTTTATCTCCTAGAAGACCTTGAGAATATTTTAGAGGTCATGTTATGTGTCTGTCATAAAATCTAATGCTGTTGCCATCTGTGATAAGTTTGCAGACGGTTACACGGCGTTGGAGGGAAACTTGTAGTACAAAACATGGGTGGCACATGGGAAACCTGTTGCATGCCAATAATAACTAGTCCCATTCATCAATGGAAAGGCAATTGTTGCTATTGCATTGTGCAATGTAACCCTGTCAGGTGTGTTCTGACTTGCACAGCACTACTTTGTACCCCACACTTTCCTTACACCTCCAGTTGTTCCAAAGATAAAAAATTTACTCTTGTGTTGTCTCCTTCTGGATGACCCCCAAAGGCTTATACATGCTTTCTGAAACATTAGTAAGCTCTGGTTCATGTTGAGCTTGCATGACTTTGTCAAAAGTAGCTTGCTTATGGCATAACTATTTAGTGACCCTAGTCTCAAATAGAAACAATAATAGATGCACATGGGAACAGACTTAAGATGGTCTAAAAACATGTTCTGGTTGCCCATAGCAACCATCAAATTACAAATCTTTTATTTTTTTTGAGTGGAATACAAAATAAAAGCTATGTTTGATTGGCAAAGGGGGTTATGCCTTTAGACCGTTTAATAAAACTTCCCCATTGTGTATTGCAATACAGTGTCTTGTAGCTTTTTTTTCTGTTGTGCAAATATCCTGACCTAATGTTAGCATTATGAAATGCTACTTAAATTTCAACGCTCCTATATAGTCTCATTGGATCACTATAAATTACAATCTGTTGCTGTTCTTTGGGTAAATATCAAGTAGAATAGGTGATGCTCACATCTGGGCTTGTGCCAACTAGATATATTTTTAGATCTGCATGAGCTGATTAAAAAAAAAAATTGTCTTTCCCATCTTGAGGGTATTTGTTGTTCTGACTCCTTCAAATCTGAAATAGTGTATACGCAGCCTAAAATTTTGAGCAGTTGTCTAAACTATAGTTCTATACTATATGAATATGTAAGTTTCTCACTAGTTTCTGGATTACTTCTTTCAGGCTGATGGAGACTCCAAAGTGGAGAAGAGTAAAGCAAAAGATGAGGTAAGATTGTACTACAGGCTGGGAAACTTGGTGCTTGTCAACATGCTATATAGGTTTTAACTTGTATTTTATGTAATGGTATATTTTTTTTAAATGGTCTGTTCTGAGTACTTTAATATATTTCTAATGCTCATCATAAACACTGCTTGGTTACCCACTAAACTTTTTTTTTTTTTTTGTTTAGCCACAGAGAAGATCTGCACGTTTGTCTGCTGTAAGTATTGTTTTCTTGTGATAAAAATGTTTACTTTATAAGTGTTCTTACAGGAATAATTCTCTTCCAGAAACCTGCTCCTCCTAAACCAGAGCCAAAACCCAAAAAGGCAGCTGCTCCAAAGGCAAGTGGACAACTTCTTTACTAACTTGACTTCTGTTTTCATACTGTCATAACATCGAACAATGATACCAGCTTTGCTTTTTGTTTTGGCTTTTTTTTTAATTCTATGAAAGACAAAAAAGTCTAGTTGAGGCAAACCACTTCTGATGACCTTTAAACTCTCATATTGAAGACCTATCCCTAAATCTGGTGTTAAGCAGGAGCAAGCAATGGAGTTGAGATTCAGAGTTCCAATTAGAGGCAGAACTTGTCAGCTCAGAATCTTGCCTTTTGCCTGCTCCTCTCATATTTATCATAACTGCTTTATATTGGATAATGTCCTTCATTTTATTTTGGACTTTAGAAGACTTACAAGTCTAACTATCCACATTTGCAGTAAAACCTCCCAAATCAAATTGTTGAGCACTTCACTTCTGAAAGGGATTTTAAAATCTCCCACAAATCACCCTCTTTTCAAAACTGCTTCCCTCAAATAATTCAAAACAGCGTTTGATAACTTAAGTGTTTTATGTAAGTTAAAATGTGTAAGGAAAATTTTTCCCATAACTTTTCATTTAGCCTAAAAATTAGTGATTTTCCAGGCAAAGAGGTGTGGTGGTTTTTTTGTGTTAATGGGTTAAAAGTGCACCCAAATATTTTTAGCAGTATTTTGAGCGATTTCTAGGTGTCTGTGGTATGTTCTGCATTTGGTTACATGTGCACCTTCCTACTATGTAACTTCCTGTGTACCTGTCCCCCTTCCCCCATCTCCTTAGCTAAACTACACTAAGCTATCCCACCCTAGCCATGCTAAGCTAGCTTGCCCACTAATGGCCCCCTGATCCCACAGCATCATACTTGTCTAACTTTCAATATGGGAGTCGGTTCCTCTTTACTGTGCACGGCCAGAGTAAAGAAGAAAACTTATACCATAATGTATGCAGTTTCTGCCAAGCACAAATTCTCCACATGTAGACTTAAACTGCTACTTAGGCACACAGCAGCACGCCGAAGGGAAGGAGTGCCACAAGGTGTTTGAAGAGTAGGCTTTGCAGGAATAGGTTTCAGGTGCCATGTCTAACTTGCAGAAACTCTAAAATACAACCAGTATGACGGAAACCCCTAAGGAATTTATCAAGGGTTATAGTGAGCATTTTGACCCAACAGATGTTAACATTGGGACATGCATCCACAATTTAATATGCAATTTTTCCTAGAGTACAAAAACATGTGGCCTGCAGTTTTCATCCATAGAAAGGGAGAAGCACTGTTAGACTTGACAGTTTGACTTAGCAGCATCTTTTTCGGTTGCCTTGACATGTTTGTGGAGCCTGTAAGCTGCCAGTATAGGGAAAAGTGCTGAGTACACTGACTTGTGGGAATTGCACCCCAAATTTATTATGGTAGGGGTATAATTATCATTGTGCAGTGGATGATTTACATTGAAAACAGCCTTAATATTAGTGGTATAAATGTAGCCTTAACTTGAACATGACAGTGATATATGGCTTTTGCATTTGGAGGTTAAGGTCAACTGGTATTCTACTGTTGCAGTGCAATTTTTCAGGAGTGAAGGGCTTGTACTTACAGCTATCTTCAGTGATTCCATTAAAGTGAATGAGGGCCCCAGTGATCATCAGTCCCACCTAGTCCTGCCCACCCTCAGCCTGTCTGTGGTTAGGTTCAATGTGAATCTCAAGAGGGATCCTTTTTGCTTTACTTCATGGTACAACCCTTTTAATGTTGCTTGGCACTACTGTACTATGCATCCATGTTAAAATGTATTTGGACCAGAAAGGGCAAAATATTGATGGATGCCCTTTGCTTAATTTATAGAAGGCTGACAAAGCTCCCAAAGGCAAGAAAGGAAAGGCAGATTCTGGAAAAGATGCCAGCAATGCTTCGGAGAATGGAGAGGCAAAGTCAGATCAGGTTTGTACTACTAAACTTTCTTGTTACAATTTTTCTAGAAGTGTGTAACCTAACTTTGTCCATTTTTCTCTTCCCCAGGCACAGAAAGCTGAAGCTTCTGGAGATGCCAAGTGAGCTGTGTGAATTTTGATAACTGTGTACTTCTGGTGACTGTACAGTTTGAAATACTATTTTTTATCAAGTTTTATAACAATGCAGAACTTTGTTTTACTTTTTATTTTACGCTATGTTGGCACATGACGCTTTTATGGGATTGTTTTTATTTAATGGAAGTGGCAAACTGATCTTTGCTTGTTTTCAGTAGATGCTTTAAGCCTCACTCTCAGCTTATATTCCCTCCATGAAATTTACATGATATTTCAACTGTCCAATCTTAAGATAGGCAGCTAAAGAATTGAAGTTGTCTATCATGGTCTGTGGTTTCACATCGGGAACCTTGACAATGAGACCTATCTGAAGTTGTCTCCATCCTCCTGAAATGTGAAGCATCCATCTTTTTTTCTGGCAGTGTTGATGGTTTTTTAGTGAAATAAGTTTTGGGGTTTGGCAAAGTGGCCTTTTATCATGTCTTGTCCTGCCTGATTTGCAATGCCTGTTAATTAAAATAAATACATTTCAGACTGAGTGCAAGTGTGGTTTTTTTTTTTTTTTTTTTTTTTCTGTGAATCTTATAAATATCACTCTATAAACATTTTTACTTTCCAAATGTCTGTCCAGTGTTGCAGATCAATATTAATATGCAGATTAGCTGAAGGGTTTCTTTGCTCTTTCCTGTAGTTTACCTCCTCTAATTGCTCGCCGACCCACCATCCTTTCAGATTGGTGGAAGTCAAAGGAGATAATCTCCAACACACACTTGCCTATGATAAAAATTTGAGTTATCAAAGCAATAACCAGTCTCCAAAATGTACACCTGGCGCTAAAAAAACCTATACCGTATTTTCCGGACTATAAGGCGCACATAAAATCCTACGATTTCCTCAAAATCGAAAGTGCGCCTTATAGTCCGGTGCGCCTTATAGATGAATGGGAGCGTGCTATTCGAATAGTATTCGCTCATCTAACTTCAATTGTAACTTCTTATAATTGAAGTTAGAGATGAGCGAATACTATTCGAATAGCACGATCCCATTGCAATGTATGGAAGTGGCACGCAGACTTTGCCAGCGGCCACCACCTAACTCCTCGCAGGCCGAGCGCTTACATTCATTTCTATGGAAGCGTGCAATTGAAATGAATAGAAGCGGCTGGCGTGTGTGTGTGTGTGTGTGTGTGGGGGTGTTTAAGTGGCCGCCAGCAAAGGCTGCGTGCTGCCACTTTCAATCACATAAGGTGCACCGGACAGTGCTGCGCCTTTATAGTCCGCAAAATACGGTAAGTCTCTGAACATGGAAATATAAAAGTTACAGGTGTCAGAATCTAAAGTTTTAGCTTTTTAAGGCATTAAAATGTAAATGCACTCTCAAATTCCACCCATTAATTTAATTTTTTTTTTTCCAGCATACTGGTGCAATTATAAAGAACAATTTGTTCTGCAAACATTAATTCTTCACATGGCTCTGAACAGAAAAAAAAAAGTGAGGGGTTTTGTAGATGGAGTCAAAGTCACCAGGAATGGGTTAAAGAGGTTCCAGTAAAATAAAAAAACAATTTTTTTTTTTTTTTTTTAAATAGGCTGGGGAGGTAAAGAGAATTCTCTTCTGGTGTCTTCCTGAAGTGGAAGTCCTTGCTAGCTATGATGTCCTGGATCCCTTCCGCTGAAGCCACTGATTGGCCTGAGGCGCTTTTCACATCAGCATTCAGGGAGACCCCAAATGGAAACCTATAAGAAACCACACTGACCCCATAAACTGAATTATGCTTGGTTTCTGCATGAAACCTGTGGAGAGAAAAGTGCTGCTTGCTGGTCTCTCCACATGTTTTATGTGGAAACCACATGGACCTCATCGTCTATGGGGACGATTTTTTTTTTTTTTTTTTGTAACTGCTTTTAATGTGTATAGGTTTCTGTTCAGGGGTTCTACAGTACTCAGAACCTATCTGGAAGAGGAGACGGGTAAGCATGATGGGAGGTGGACTGAGTTTGTTACTTGAGAAGCACTAGTAGTGGGGTGGTCTAACTAGGGAGTCGGGAGGGAGCCAAACATTGATAGTTGTAGGCTGGACATACAGGAAGGTCACCATGTAAAAAAATGGAGAAGGGTTCAGCACCATCCTTCACTCCTTACCACCAGGCTGCAGGAGTTCCATAGGGTGATGGGAAGAGGATGCAGAAGTATGCTCCTCTGCTAGGGAGCTGAAGGAGAGGGATGCACTGTTCCTTCTAGCCTGCTAATCTGGCATGGGCAGGAGGGGCTATTATGGCCGGTTGCTGGGAAATCTAAGATTTGACTTCTGGCAGATGTGAAAAGATTTAGAAATCCAGCAGTTAAGCATTCAGGGATTTTTTATTTTTTTTTTTCCCCCTCTCCTTTAAAGGGGTATTCCCACGTCACATACTCACCAGTCTTCGCTGCTGTAAATTCTTCTTTCTTCCAGCTATGTTGCATCATTGGTGGGCGGGGTTACATATGTAAAGCCAGCAGCGAGAAGTTGTCGCTTCTATGCCGCTGGCCCTGCGTGTGCGCTCCCGATGTAGCTAGACATCAGACGTACAGCCTTCAAAATGCAGTACAGACCCGGCATCCGCTGTAATAGGCGGATGCCGGGGAGTGTAGACACCGGCACAGGTGCCTGTGACATTGCCTTCATGCAGGGCAGGAGCGATGCTGCTATTCTGCTCCTCCGTCCCCCCTCCCCTCCGGAATAGCAGCATCGCTCCTGACGCTGCTGGCTTCATGCAGGACAGGAGCGTAGCGATGTCACAGGCACCTGTTCCAGCGTCTACACTCCCCGGCATCCGCCTCTCTATTTCAGCAGATGCCGGGTCTGTATTGGCGGTCCCGCCCCCAGCCAAAGTGTAAACTACCCCCCCCCCCCCCTCCCGGCTTGCTCCCTTGTACTTAGCCCCTCCTCCCTGAGAGCAGCAGATACATCACTTGACTTTTGACCAGATAAGTCAAGGGATGTGTCAACAGAGAAATGAATAAAGTAAGAGCGTGGACAGACAAAGCAGTTTTACTGAAGCAATGTATTTAGGAAAAGTCTTACATTCACATTAACAAGCAGTATAGATAGGATCCTTGTGATGGGACAACCCCTTTAAGCCAAAGCCAGGAGTGGGTTGAGCAGAAGGGAGAAGTAGAAGGGCTTTCTATAAATTTACCATTCCTTTTGTAGCCATTCTTAGCTTTTCCTCAAACCACAGCAAAATCTGCAACAAAAGTTTTCAGCAATGTGGGGCATTAGCCTTAAAGGGAAAATACACACGTGGCGGTGCCAGTTTGTAGTGGAGTTTCCAGTAGCCTCCCTGTGTTTGCCCCTTTAACCTTTTCACTAGCAGGGGTTTTCTACTTCTGCAGCATTGTCGGTATGCCACTTTGGGAAGGAAGAGGGGTGCGGCATTGTGGGAATTGGCACTGGCTTGTCTGCTGTATAACAGTTATGACAGCTACTCAGCTGCTTATTTAAATACCCGACATCCACTGTACTATTACAGCAGGTGTCATGGAAGGGTTAATGTATTGATCTGAAATAGATCACTAAGAAGTCGTCTTTGGATTTCACATTTTAAATTCACAAAAGGATTTTATATTATTGAGGAAATGGTTACAGGTGGTCGGGCTGTAGATGCCCTTCCTTGATCTAGCTTATCTTCTTTATATATTTTCTATATGTTTTGTTACAGTAAACCCATTCATGTTATTGTGAAAAGAAAACTGCAGCCAAAATGACATGTCACCTGTATTCTATGTTTTGGCACAATTCCAAGCATACCAAATTTATATAGTTTTGTTTACATTTTAACCCCTTAACAAAGATCCAATAGGTTTTTTTCTTACTTAAGTCGCCATATTCTGACACCCGTAGTTTTTTTTTAATTTTATTTCTTCAACTGCTGTTGATCTATTCTATCTTATCAAAGATGTTCCCTTCTATAGAACGCCATGCTTGATGCTGATGTTGTATGATTTCCAAGTGTTTGGCTTAACACCTATTTTCAGATGAAGATTTTCAGAGGTAGCAACAATAGGAAATCCATATCTTCCAAATCTGCAAAAGAATCAAGAGAGCATGGGGGATCCTAGCAGTATTTATTTACATCTTGGACAGCTGCCCCCTCTATCCATTGGCCTATGTGGACCCATTGATAACCATACTGTTTCCTAGGGAGCCTTCACACGGAGTAAACGCGTGTGTATTTTTGCAAAATACACGTGTAAAAAATAAGACTCCCATTGACTTCAATGACATTGGGAGTCTTATTTTTACACGTGTGTTTTGCAAAAATACATGCGCGTTTACTCTGTGTGAAGGCTCCCTACGATCTTACAGGAGTTGCTGTGTTTATATTGAGAACTGTGGAACACAAAGTTTTCTCAATAATAAATGGGCCACACCAATTAGTGCTCCATGGGGAGTTTTTCTGAAAATTTTTCAACATGACAATGGCTCCTTTTTCAAACACTGAAAGTTGAATGGTTCGAGATCAGTTGTAAAACTCACAAAATATAGCAATAATCTCATTGGCTTCTGAACGTGAGCTAGAAACTGATCTCTGGAGATAGATTCTCTCAGAGGAGTGGTCAATTGTGGCTCACCTGGTTGTCCTAATCCCTTTTGTCGTCTTGTCATCATATGGAGAACATTTCGTGGCACCAGCAGGTGTAGCTGTTATAGCTATAAGAACTTCTGGTAAGTGATTTACTCATGATTTTCTATATTGTGGCAGCATTTTTGACAATTTTGATTTAATTGTAAGATTTATTCATTTCACTGTCCCTAAGGATTGCAGGTAATATGGAACATGAAATCTCTGTAGTATCCCTAGCAAGGCACAAAGATTTTTCCTAATCTTTCAAGTGAAATGGGCTCCTTGATCTGATTGTTTTAAGGAAGTTCCATTGAGAAAATAAATGTTTCCACAATGCACTTGCAGCCACTTGTGCAGTAGCACATGGAAGGGGAATAGCTTCTCCCAACTTGCTAAAAAAATTCACTACAAGTGCACATTTAAAGGGGCTCTATCAGCAAAATCATGCTGATAGAACCCCACATATGCATGAATAGCCTTTAACCCCTTCCCGACATCCGCCGTAATAGTACGGCGCTGCCGGGAAGGACATCCTGCATGGCTGCATGGTGCGCACACAGAAACTGTGTGGGCACCATACCCTGCGGGTGTCAACTGTAACATACGGCTGACGATGCCCTATAACACCCGCGGTCGGAACCGGGTCCAATCGCAGGTGTTAACCCCTGAGATGCCGGCGGTCATGTTTGACATTTTCGGGGTTTAGTTACATACTGGTGCCGATTGGCACCCCCCGTGCTGGTTTCGGGGGGTGTTAGTAGTGGGCAGCCCGGGGTCTGACCAGTGACTCCAGGTCTGCCCCATCACTTACCCCTCCACGTACCTGGTTGATCCTGCCAGGAATGGAAGCTGTCATCCCATGCGTCTGCACAGGATGACTGCTTCTTGTGCTCTACAATACACGTGTAACACGTGTATTGCAGCTACATCTTTTGAAGCAGTGATCAGCCGATCACTGCTTCAATTCCACATGGGGACAGAAAAAAAAAGTTTAAGTTTAAAATAAATTAGAAATAAATAAAGCCCCAAAATCCCTTTTTCCCCATATAAAATGTTTTATTATGTAAAATAAAGAAAAATTAAAAAAAACATTACATATTTGGTATCGCCGCGTCCGTAATAACCTGAACAATAAAATTAAAACCTTATTTAACCCGAACGGCGAACATCATAAAAAAAAAACGTAGAAAACTGCACAAAATAATGATTATTCACCACCTTTGCCTTACAAAATGTTCAATAAAAAGTAATCAAATGGTCAGATGAAAACCAAAATGGTACCAATAAAAAGCAGAGGTCATCCCGCAAAAAATAAGCCCTCAACCAGCTCTGTCTACCGAAAAATAAAAAATGTTATGCCTTTCAGAAGAAGGCAATGCAAAAATAATTGATTTTTTTTCCCTAAATTGAATTTTATTCTGCACAAATAGCAACGCATTAAAAAATCATATAAATGAGGTATCGCCGTAACTGTACCGACCCGCAGAATAAAGGTAACATGTTACTTATGCTGTACTCTGCACGGGAAAAAAAAATACTAAAAAGCAATGCCAGAATTGATGTTTCCTTTTACATCCCACCCAGAAAGAGTTAATAAAATGTAGTCAATAAGTTACAGGCACCCCAAAATGGTGGCATTGAAAAGTACATCTAATACCGCAAACACCAAGCCCTCATATGGCCACATTGCCAGAAAATAAAAATACAAATCTAGCTTGTACAATGTGAACACAAAAACCCCAAAAGTCGCCAAATCATTAGGACATAAGTGGCTGCGACTAGAAGGAAATGTGTAATCTGTGCGAGCGTTTTCAGGGGACCTCCCATATTTAGAGCTTATGAGAGAGAAGACACCAGCGCTGATCCCCCAGAATGCCCCTCTTCCCCATCCGTGTCATAGGAGCTAGTGGGGAAAATAGAATGGGATTTGGTTACCCAATTTACTCCGCACAGCTTACATAGTCACTTCGGGGTTACTAATGCTCACCACATCACTTGATAAATTCTTTGAGGGGTGCGGTTTTCAAAATGGGGTCACTTTCTAGAGGTTTCCACTGTTTTGACACCTCAAGAGCTTTGTAAATAGAACATGGTTCCTGAAACTGATCACAGCCAGTTCTGCCCTCTAAAAGCTCCTTGGTGCGCCTTTCCTTCTGTGTCTCGCTGTGCGTCCATATATTAGTTTACACCCACAAGTGGGGTACTATGGTAGTCGGGAGAACTTGCATAACAAATTGTGGGATGCATTTTCTCCTTTAACCCCTTGTGAATGTGCAAATTCTACGGCTAAACTAAAATATTAGTAAAAATTTGAAAATTTCACCTCCATTTTGTCTTAATTCCTGTTAAGCACTTATAGGGTTAAAATATTATGGTATATGTTGTTTTGGCTGATGATGTTTATTCATGACTGGATTAGTCCCTTAAAAAATGGGTTTTGGAAATTTCTTGAAAATTTTGAATATTGTTGTTTCACTTGTAAGGGCTAGTTCACACGTGGGCAAAGGGGAGGTTTTTGACAGCGGAATTCGCTTCAAAAACCTCTCCTTTAACATGGTGGTCTATGTAGACCACTAGCTTTTTTTTTCCTCCTAGCGTTTTCCGCCTGAAGAAGCGACATGACCTTTCTTCAGGCGGAAAACGCCTGAAGAATTGCATAGAAGTGAATGGGAGGCGAAAACCGCGCGGTAAAAAACCGCGCGGTTTTTTGCACACAAAACCGCACGGTTTTTTGCAAAAAACCGCGCGGTTTTCGCCTGCAGTTTCTATAGCACATATAGGAAAAAAAAACCCTAGCGAAAACCGCTAGCGAAAACCGCGTCAAAAACCTCGTCAAAAACCACGTGGAATGCAAAAAACAGCGTCAAAAAAACTCCTCGAGGTTTTTTACCTCGCACAAATAAGCTAGGCGGTTTTCACGTGTGAACTGACCCTAAATCTTATAATGTCTGTAAAAAATAAAAGGGCGACTAAAGTTTGATGCCGACATAAAGCAGAGATCTGGGCCATGAGATTTATGATATAATTTTGGCGGTCTGACTATGTGTATGCAATGCACATCATTTCAAACTTTATAAAATGCATATTTTTCAAAATTTCCACCAAATTTCCTATTTTTTCATAATTAAACACAAAACATATCAACCAAAATTTACTACTAACATGAAGTACAATGTGTTATGAAAAAACATTCTCAAAATCACTTTGGTAAGTTAAAGCGTTCCAAAGTTATTGCCACATAAAGTGACACATTTTTGAAAAATCGAGCTTGGTCAGGAAGCCAAAAAGTGCCATTGGCAGGAAGGGATTAAAGCAGTGGTGAACCTAGCCTCTCTGCTGCCTTAGGCGGACGATCAAAAGACGCCCCCCCCCCCCCCCCATATTGAGTCCGGGGGGGGTGTTGTTCATCTTTTGATTGTCCGCCTCAGACAGCGGGGGGATTGAGGGTGCTAGCAGTACCATTACAATAAATTACAACATTACAGTCAATACAATGCAATGTGATACAGTCCTATGAAAAAGTTTGGGCACCCCTATTAATCTTAATCATTTTTAGTTCTAAATATTTTGGTGTTTGCAACAGCCATTTCAGTTTGATATATCTAATAACTGATGGACACAGTAATATTTCAGGATTGAAATGAGGTTTATTGTACAAACAGAAAATGTGCAATATGCATTAAACCAAAATTTGACCGGTGCAAAAGTATGGGCACCTCAACAGAAAAGTGACATTAATATTTAGTAGATCCTCCTTTTACAAAGATATCAGCCTCTAGTCGCTTCTTGTAGCTTTTAATCAGTTCCCGGATCCTGGATGAAGGTATTTTGGACCATTCCTCTTTACAAAACAATTCAAGTTCAGTTAAGTTTGATGGTCGCCGAGCATGGACAGCCCGCTCTCAAATGATCTGAAAACAAAGATTGTTCAGCATAGTTGTTCAGGGGAAGGATACAAAAAGTTGTCTCAGAGATTTAACCTGTCAGTTTCCACTGTGAGGAACATAGTAAGGAAATGGAAGACCACAGGGACAGTTCTTGTTAAGCCCAGAAGTGGCAGGACAAGAAAAATATCAGAAAGGCAGAGAAGAAGAATGGTGAGAACAGTCAAGGACAATCCACAGACCACCTCCAAAGAGCTGCAGCATCATCTTGCTGCAGATGGTGTCACTGTGCATCGGTCAACAATACAGCGCACTTTGCACAAGGAGAAGCTGTATGGGAGAGGGATGAGAAAGAAGCCGTTTCTGCAAACACGCCACAAACAGAGTCGACTGAGGTATGCAAAAGCACATCTGGACAAGGCAGCTTCATTTTGGAAGAAGGTCCTGTGGACTGATGAAACAAAGATTGAGTTGTTTGGTCATACAAAAAGGCGTTATGCACGGCGTCCAAAAAAAACAGCATTCCAAGAAAAACACTTGCTACCCACTGTAAAATTTGGTGGAGGTTCCATCATGCTTTGGGGCTGTGTGGCCAATGCCGGCACCGGGAATCTTGTTAAAGTTGAGGGTCGCATGGATTCCACTCAGTATCAGCAGATTCTTGAGAATAATGTTCAAGAATCAGTGACGAAGTTGAAGTTACGCCGGGGATGGATATTTCAGCAAGACAATGATCCAAAACACCGCTCCAAATCGACTCAGGCATTCATGCAGAGGAACAATTACAATGTTCTGGAATGGCCATCCCAGTCCCCAGACCTGAATATCATTGAACATCTGTTGGATGATTTGAAGCGGGCTGTCCATGCTCGGCCACCATCAAACTTAACTGAACTTGAATTGTTTTGTAAAGAGGAATGGTCCAAAATACCTTCATCCAGGATCCGGGAACTGATTAAAAGCTACAGGAAGCGACTAGAGGCTGTTATCATTGTAAAAGGAGGATCTACTAAATATTAATGTCACTTTTCTGTTGAGGTGCCCATACTTTTGCACCGGTCAAATTTTGGTTTAATGCATATTGCACATTTTCTGTTAGTACAATAAACCTCATTTCAGTCCTGAAATATTACTGTGTCCATCAGTTATTAGATATATCAAACTGACATGGCTGCTGCAAACACCAAAATATTTAGAACTAAAAATGATTAAGATTAATAGGGGTGCCCAAACTTTTTCATAGGACTGTAATTTGTGCAGTAATACTCACAGGAGACATCTTCCCACATTTCCCGTTTCTTCCCATTGGACCGCCATGACCAGTTCATCCAGCTGTGACTTGACTCTGTAAAGTTTGAAACACAGACATCTTTGACTCCTCACTTCTCCACACATCCAACCCCTATAGATCTAAAATATATATATATATATATATATATATATATATATATATATATACGCAATGTATATCACACAGCAGCTCCTGTAGCCTATATTATGCCCCACAGTGGCACAATAGACTGTGGGGCTTAATAGAGGTTACAGGGGCCACAGTGGACCCTTCAAGCTCTATTATGCCCCACAGTTGCACACCCATCTTTTCAGACCCTGAGTATAATAGTTGGAGCCCCAGGGGAGGTGAGGGAACATAATAAACACTACTACTCACCTCTCTGGGATCTGATGTTACTCCTAGCAGGCTTCGGGCCTATATGGTAATGTGTCAGACGTCACGTGGTCTGGGATATTACCATATAGGCCCAAAGCCTGTGCTAGCAGTACCATATAGGCTCAAAGCCTGTGCTAGCAGTAACAGGCGATTACTACTAGCACAGGCTTCGAGCCTATATAGTACTGCTAGCACAGGTTTCTGGTCTATATGGTAATATCCCAGACCACGTGATGTCTGGGCATTACCATATAGCCCTGAAGCCTGGTAGGATTAACATCAGATCCCAGAGAGGTGGGTAACATTGTTTATTATGTTCTCTTACCTCCCTGGGGCTCCAATTATTATACTCAGGGGTCTGAAAAGACCAAAAATACAAAAGATAAATGCTACATCAGACTCAATTGTAGATCCGATATGGTTGCATCGGACAAAACCCTGACTGCAAAGGGTCAACAATGTTCAAACATTCACAAAAAAAGTATCTCCAGCAGCCATTGAATAAAATATAACTTTTACTTTATCAAAAAATAAAAATGAAACATCTTACATGCTCCAGGAACAAGACAATGCTATGACTAAGGGACGCAACAACATGTCCCGAAACGCGTAAGCTGATATTTTTTCTTCTGTCTTGTTCCTGGAGCATGTAAGATGTTTCCTTTATATTTTTTGATAAAGTTATATTTTATTCAATGGTTGCTGGACATACTTTTTTTGTGAATGTCTGAAAAGACCCCCAAGTATAATATCAGCAGCAGTGGGATTGCGGCCTGGCCCAGGTCTATTCACTACCGCCCGCCGCAGCCTAAAGTACAAGGGGAAGTGGGGGCGGCAGTGAGCAGGTCCGGGGAGGTTGGTTAATAGGCCGCTAACTGCTGGTAGATACTCCAACAGGCAGCGGCCTATTCTAAAACAAACAAAAAAAAGAGTTATACTTACCGACCGCGCGCTGCTGCTCCCGCTGTCGGTGCAGCATTCTCTTCTCTCACAGGACGTCTGTGTATCAGCGTAGGCGGCGTGATACGTAGATACGTAGATGTCTGAACCAGCGCAAGGAGAGCGGAAAAAAAACCAAAAACGCCCAGGCTGCTGCCCGAAGCGGGCGCCTCATGTCGCCTCATTAGAGGTGCGGCGCTGGGTTAAAGCAATATGGAAGTGAAATTTAGACATTTCAATTTTTTTCAATATAAAATACCGTATATACTAGAGTATAAGCCGAGGCCCCTAATTTTACCACAAAAAACTGGGAAAACATATTGACTCGAGTATAAGCCAAGGGGTGGAAATACAGCAGCTACTGGAAAATGTAAAACATTAAAATGGTTGGAGTTTTTGTGTGCAGTAGTTATAGGGTATCTGCAGTGCTCCTATTAACCCCTTCCCGACAAAACAGGAGCACTGCAGATACCCTATATTCAGTAGAAGGGGCACTTTCAGACACAGGGATACCTATTGTGTATGTGTTTCACAGTAATTTTCTACTTTTATATGTATTCTGGGGAAAGGAGGGACTCATTTACTTTATTTTTTTATTATATTTTTTTTTAAGCTTCTTTTTTTTTCACTATTTTATGGGAGATTCTATACAATACTATTACAGCTGGTCATAGACCCCCCCCCCCCTTCCAAAAAAGGGGGGCTTTTTCAGCACAAAATCTGTGCTGAAAAATTCGGCTTATACTCGAGTATTCATTTAGCCGTAAAATTAACACATTCACAAGAAGTTAAAGGAGAAAATACATCTCACAGTTTGATATGTAATTTCTCTTAAATAGAAATACCCTACATGTTGATGTAAACTGATGTTTGGGCACATGGTATCGCATGGAAGGGAAGGAAAAGTAGATTTTGCTGGAATAGTTTTCAGGTGCCATGTCTCATTTTACAAGCATCGAAAGTACCAATACAATGGAAACTCTCTAAGGGCCCTTTCACACGGAGTAAACACGCATGTATTTTGGCAAAATACACGTGTAAAAAATACACGTGTAAAAATAAGACTCCCATTGACTTCAATGATATTTTACATATGTATTTTGAGGTGTATTTTGATGTGTTTTTTTGACGTGTTTTTTTTACACGTATAAAAAAAAATGTCATTGAAGTCAGTGGGAGTCTTATTTTTACACGTGTATTTTTTACATGTTTATTTTGCCAAAATACACATGCGTTTACTCCGTGTGAACGGGCCCTTAGTAAAAGTGCCTGCATTTTAGAAACTACACCCCTCAAGGAATTTCTCAAGGGATATTATCATTATGAGCTCAAGACTGCTTCCCAAAATGTAATTTATAAAGGGAAAATTGAAATTTCTAAAGAAGTAAACCATTTCAGTGCCAATACATTGTGCCCACATTGTATTATCAGAAACACGCAATCCTAAAAGTTTTATGCTAAGGCCTCATGTGACGTCCCGCATGATGCATTGCAGTTTACTCTGCAGTTTTGACAATAAGTTTGCAGAGTTTTTCTCTGCGGACTTTCTGCTTCAATTATATCTATGGAGAAACATCTGGTGTTTCTGTAGGTATAATTGACATGCTGCGATTTCCAAAACTACAATGGTTTTTGGAAATCGCTGCCTGACTACAGCAAATATTTTAACGCAATGTAAGGATGGGATTCATTGGGCACTGGTTTAAGTGTATTTTCTTAGTTAAATCTTGCATATGTGGGGCAACACGGTGGCTCAGTGGTTAGCACTGCAGCCCTGGAGTCCTGGGTTCGAATCCTGCCATGAACAACATCTGCAAGGAGTTTGTACGTACTCCCTGTGTTTGCATGGATTTCCTCCCATTCTACAAAGACATACTAATAGGAGAAAGAAAAATGTACATTGTGATCCCTATATGGGGCTCACAATCTACATTAAAAAATAAAATCTTGCATATGTGGGCGTAAACTGCTTTTTGAGCACACAGCAGAAAGGAAGGAGTGCTACTCTACTTAGCTTTTGGAGTACAGATTTAGAGGGACTCTCTAGACACCATGCTGTTGTTGCAGAGCCCTGGAGGTGCCAGTAAATTGGCATTCCCCATGATGTGACCCACACGTTGCAGGGACAATTTTAGGGTCAAACGTGACCTGGCGACCAAAAACCTACATCTAAATTTGCATCCACATGTAAGATATTGTTGTACCCCGGATAACATACTTAATGTAATATGTGGTATATACTGCTGTTTGGGCACACAGCTGGGCACAGAAGGGAAAGAGCTATTTTGGACCACAATTTGGATCTGTGACCACATTTTGGAAACTACACCCCTCGTATATGCTGACTTTTGTTCAATTCATCAAGACCAACCAGTTATGTAAGTTCCTGGCAACCTGGGGTATTGCAGTCTATGGGACTTACAATCAAACTATTGCAGGTTCAAATTTCCTATGGGGACTTGTAAAATTGTTAAAAATAAATAAAATAAAAACCTAAAAGCTCAAATCAGCCCCCTTTCCCTAGAATACATATAAAACTAAGAAAAAAATATGTGAAATTTGTACACGAGTTATTCCTGAGTCTGAGAAACACCCTGTCTACAAACTTATAAAAATATTTTTCCCGTACAGTGAACGTCACAGCTCTAAAACAAAATCAAAAGTACTGAACCGCTGTTTTCGCCACTGATTAGAACAAAAGGTGATCAAAGCAACAAACATTTTCCAAAATGGTATAACTAAAAAAATACACCTGGCACCACAAAAAAAAGATACTCTATGCATCGCTGTACAAAGAAAAGTAAAAAAAAAAAAAAAAAAAAGGTACAAGTGTCCGAATATGGCAACTTTTAAAAAAAATTATTTTTTTTGCAAATTTTCTATTTTTTTTTTTCGCTACAGTCCTCTGCTCTACCAGCTGATCTATCGAAGGAGCTATTTTTGTCAAATGTTTAAAATGTTAATAAACTATATATATTTGGAATCGTACTGAAACATAGAATACAGATGACGTCATTATAGATGCACAGTGAATGCCATAAAAACGAAGCCCGTAAGAAAGTCGCACAAATGCACTTTTTCTCCAGTTCCACCCCATTCTGAATTTTTTTCCAGCTTCGCAGTGCATTATAGAGAATAATAAATGATGCGATTATCAAAAAACTATTTGTCCTGCAAACATTATGCTCTCATATGGTGAATGGAAAAATATAAAATTTATGGGGTTTGGAAGGCAGGGAGTCAAAAACGAAAATCAAAAAATGCCACCAGCAGGAAGGGATTAAGCGTGGGAAAAGGTTATCCATGTCACGCTGGACCCAGACCAAGCCAAAGGCTCATATTTCATTCATATCCTGTGGAAGCTTGGATTGTGGCTAATGGCTATGTAACATACTTGTGATGTAGTCAATCTTCTGGAGATAATTAGCTCCTTACTGCCTGTGCCAATTAACCCCTTTCATGCCTTTTAAAACACTTCCATTGTGTACCAGATAGCCATACAAGTCATTGTGTGAACTTTGCAGAATATCTTCATAATTTATCAATCGCAGTGGCGTAACTAGGAATGGCGGGGCCCCGTGGCGAACTTTTGACATGGGGCCCCCCCGACACCGAAGATCTCGACCGAGTCCCTCCTACGCATTCCTGCGCGCTCTATTATGTCCCATAGTGGCCCCTGCACACAGTATTATACCCAATAGTGGCCCCTGCACACAGTATTATACCCAATAGTGGCCCCTGCACACAGTATTATACCCAATAGTGGCCCCTGCACACAGTATTATACCCAATAGTGGCCCCTGCACACAGTATTATGTCCCATAGTGGCCCCTGCACACAGTATTATGTCCCTTAGTGGCCCCTGCACACAGTATTATACCCAATAGTGGCCCCTGCACACAGTATTATGTCCCTTAGTGGCCCCTGCACACAGTATTATGTCCCTTAGTGGCCCCTACAGGACTAAATACTGTCACCGCTGACCGCTATACCAGGACAAATTGTGGATAAAAAAAAATCTGGTCATGTGCATTACAATTTAGTAACTCCATGTGCCTCATATTAATAGCAGTTAACCCTATCATGTCCCTCACATTAAGCCTTGTGTACCTCACATAAGAGTTACTGATATGTGAGAGACATGGAGGTAATAATAAAGTATCTTCATTACTATTACCCCCAAATGTCTCACATATCAGTAACTCTTATGGTGAGGCAAACAGGGGTTAATGTGAGGGAGATGATGGGGTTAACTGCTATTACTATGAGGCACATGGAGTTACTAAAACACAAGTAATGCCCCCAAATGCCTGATAGTAATAAGTATAGTAACCCCAGTACGTACCTGTGTAGCTTCAGTTTCATTTTCCTGGAGCAGCTTCTTCCTCTTCTCTTCTGTGCAGGACGAAGGGATAAGCCCCGCCTCCTCCTCTCATTGGTGGGCAGAGGACAGCAGAGAAAGGGAGGGGGGAGAGAGGGAGAGCGTCCTGAAGCGCTGACAGGAGCCAGAGCTGCAGCTCCTGTCTCAGCTGTTGCTGCAGCTTCGGGGCCCCCTGTTGGTGGAAAGTATTCCACCAACAGGGGGCCCCGATCATTATACTCGGGGGTCCGAAAAGACCTCCGAGCATAATGATAGCAGCTGTCACCGGGCCCCTAATGTACCGGGCCCTGTGGCAGCTGCTACCGCTGCGATGGTGGTAGTTACGCCACTGATCAATCGTAACTGGATAAATGTTTCTTCAGAGTCACCTATAGGTTATCCCTCAAGAATTCAAAAAAACCCTTTTCCTAGGATTTGAATATTTTTTTTCGGAAGCTTCACCAGGACTCCCTTTGATCCATTACAGCAAACATTTATCCTGCAAGGCTAAGGCCCCATGTAGCAAGCCGCAGCCAAAAAGCGCTGCATGAGTAAACTTGGTGGAAACACATTTCGGTTTTTCCTGCAGCACTTTGCACAGACATTCTGCTTCAATTATACCTACCGTATACAGAAATTGCCAGCGTTTCCATTGGTATAATTGACATGTTGCTATTTGAAAAAAAACACAATGTTTTTTGTTTTTTTTTAATTACTCCATGTCCAATGCTGATATTTTTCTACAAAGTGTGGATGGATTAACCAGAATCCCATCCACTTTGTAGGTACAGTACCCTAAAACGCTGCAGTTTTTGCCATGGTAAAATCTCAGCGTTTACACCACGTGGGGCCCAGGCTTAAAATGGTCTTTTTGGTAGCATCTGCATGAAGAATAGACAAGATCCAGTCCCCTGGGCAGAGAGGGCTAACTCTTTTATTGTTTAGATTTTCAGAGCAGCTACTTGGTCTTCTCACAATTATCGTTTAGATCTTTCTTTGTCTAGTGACCGCTGCTATGGGAGAAAAATATTGCAAACCATAGTCCTGCCCTGAGGTCATGGCCGCCGATAGGCCAGTATTACTGCTACTGGCGTCAGCGGCCCGGCCAAATTCAAATTGGTTTTGGCCCGCTACCGTGTGCCGGCCCCCTGGCACCCGCAGGTACAGTATGTCCTTTACAAGGCTCCCGGCTGTCATGGAAACGTGACGTCGGCCCTGGAGCTTGCTCCAGGCGCTGGCGATCACCGGCAAAATGGCGGCACCCGGCAGCTACGGTGGCCGCCCGGCTCCTGGGCGGTCGCCATAGTTACACACCCGTCATCCGCCGTACTTTTACGGTGGATGTCGGGAAAGGGTTAAAGGGATATTTTGGGACTTTACTTTTGATAACTTAGCGTGGCTACAAGTAATAACAATGCTATGCTGCTCACCTGCCATACCATATGCACCCCTGTACTAAATAAACCCAACTCTACACTATGTATGGTAAGCAAGCAGTGTGGCCCCTGAAATTGTTACAATTAGGTTATCAAGAATATGGTGAATGAGCAGTACAGCACCCAGCATTGGAAACAATACAGGGAGCTACATGTTTATGTAAACATCTGTACCAATAGATGAATGGTAAGGTAAATATGTCTGTACCAATATATATAATATATATATAATTATATACTACGACTAAGAAAGGTCAGTTTGAAACGCATCAGCTCTCAGTAAACAACTGTGATGTGTAATATCATCTATATCTAAACCTACCCTTGGATATGCAGTTTTTAAACATGTTTGTTCAATAACGAAAGGCTTTTACTTAAGTATGGATTCTTCGTATTTCTGTCAAGTTCTCCTGGACAGACATAATTACCTTGCCATTCATTTATATGAAGTGTTTGGCATGATTAACCTATAGTTTCCCCTGGTATTGTTGTGCTACATGTTTTGTCTAATTGTCCACATTTTTATCTTGGATACTAATAAATTTTGATGTTTTATTACATTTTTGGATGTTGTTGTCATTTCATTGTTTTCCAAGCTATTATCATTGTTAAAGGGATCCTATCATTCACACAATATTTTTACCAGGTACCACGTCGGAATAGCCTTAAGAAAGGCTATTTGTCTTCTACCTTTATTTGTCTTCTCCGTGCCGCCGTTCTTCTACAATCCTGGTTCTTGTTGGTATGCAAATTAGCTCTCTTGCAGCACTGGGGGCGGGCCCCAACGCTCAAACAGCACTGGGGGCGTCCCCAATGCTGCAAGAGAACTTTCTCCAGCGTCACCTCCATCTTCGTCAGGAGCGTCCTCTTCAGCCTCTTCTTCCAGCGGTGGCTTGTAACTTCTAGGCCTCGGGCCTTGGGCAGAGCAGACTGCGCATGCCCACAGGCCATAAGAAAATGTCTGCTTGCACAGTATTGAGGTAGGAGACGAATAGCCTTTCTTAAGGCTATTCCAACGTGGTACCTAGAAAAAATAGTGTGTGAATGATAGGATCCCTTTCCCGCCATGGGCATTTTTCGACACCGAAGACCTCGACCGACCTCCTCCTCCGCATTCCTGCGCGTTCTATTATGTCTTTTAGTGGCCCCTGCACACAGTATTATGTCTCTTAGTTGCCCCTGCACACACTATTATGCCCCTCACTGGCGCCTGCACACACTATTATGTCCCTTAGTGGCCCCTGCACACAGTATTATGTCCCATAGTCACCCCTGCACACACTATTATGTCCCACTGTGGACACCCATAAACAATTATTATACTCTGGGATCTTTTCAGACCCCAGAGTATAATAATCGGAGACCCGGGGAAATAAAAACATAAAAAAAACTACTGTTTATTACCTGTCCCCCGGCTCCTACGCTGTCGGCCTTTGCTGTCGGCATTCTTCAATGATGTCGGACGTCACATGACCCGGGACGCAGGCCCGCAGGTCAGAGACATCAGACAACTAGGAAGGTGGTCTGGCAGGATCGTGGAGCGGTAAGTAACAGTGTTTTTTATGTTTCTTACCTCTCCCGGGCCTCCGATCATTATACTCGGGGGGTCTGCAAAGACCCCCGAGTATAATGATAGTGTTTGTGGGGCCCGCGGTGTCACTTACCGATCCTGGCTTACCTGATCCGTAACGGCCTATTAAAAAAAAAAAAAAAAAAAACGCAGCGGTAGCGGCTGTCGCCAAGCCCTAATGTCCTGGGGCCTGTGGCAGCCGTTACCACAGCTACCACAGTAGTTATGCCACTGCCGCCAACAAGTCTGCAGTGTCTAATCCTCTGCGTGTACATCCCATGTAGACTTAATCTAAAAGGGTCTTTCCTATAACTATAGCTTGTCATCTGTCCTCAGAATTGGTGACGTTTGTCTGATCAGTGGCGGTCCTATGACTGAGATTGCCATCAATCACACACACACAAGGTCCTATGTTCTCCTGTCTCAATGGATTGGTGTTCATGCGCATTGCTATTCCATTCAAAGTCCATGAGACAGATGACAACAGCTCACCTCTGACCTCCACTATCTATATCAGTTCCATACACTTTTTACAGTGCGGCAGTCCGCTCACTCACCCACCAAACTATTGACACTGGAAAACAGTCAATAGTTTGGAAAACCGTTTTGGAAATCGCAGTGTGTCCACTGCATGTATATTTTTCTGCAGTGTGGATGGGATTTGCTTGAATTCCATCCACTTTGCAGAGACTGATTGGCCTCAGCAGTAATGCGCAGCGAGGACTTCTGCCACAACAACCCCCAGGACACTGCTAGATCGGACAGCGGTGGGAGACACCAGAGCACCCGGGACATGTGAGTATGGGCTTTCATTTTCAGCTTCCCCGGCTTCCTTGTGCCGCAACCTAGATGGAGGAGACCAGAGGATGGGAGTTATAGTGGCAGATGCTGTTCCACCTTCTAGGCCAAGCACACTCCACCTATCACTCCAGTGCCGGATACCGTCAATGGGGGGTTCTGCAGCTCTACCAGATGGTGGTGGTGGTAGTAGTAGTTCTCCCAGGGCGCTTCTAGTTAGAGTGGAGGTGCAGTGAACCAGGTAACAGTTTATTAATATAACTAGAGCAAACAGAATGGAAGCTTGCAGATGGGGGTTGTAGTACACTGTCCAAATCCCCCTGCCTTGTTTATAGGAGGTTATCCAGGGATGTTACAGGCTTTGTGCTATAGTCCACCACTACTCCTCCTCTCATGCCACTCCCAACTTGAAATGCTGGCAATAGTAATGAGCAGGGAGTCCTAACAGGGATCGGTTGCCTTCTGGTTAGGCCTGAGTAAATTCTTCCTGTTAGAGACTTCCATTGCTCCTCCTGGCATGGCTTACATATGTCCAGACAGCAGTATCCTCTGTCTCAGGGTTGTCTCCAGATGAGCTTGGGACAGAAGATGATCCTCCTTGAGCCTGTAAGGCCGACCCTAGGCTCACAGTCCAGAAGCTGGGGTGCAGGAACGAACTACTCACACAGTACTCTGAAACTGAACTGAATTGAGACCCAATGGTCACCATGGAGACCAGTATCCTACAACCCTGCTCAATGGCCTGTGATTGGCCAGGGCTGAACCAAAGCAAGGGTTCGAACAGTGAGGGGGAAATAACAACGGAAAGCTGCAAAAAAGGTACCTATAAAATAAAACATAAAGGACGGGACATACCAACATAACCCAAAGGCACAATAGACAAACACTCAAGCAGTAGCACTCTGGGATGCTGCACTTGCAGAAAATTGTAATTCCTGGGGAACCCTTTTAACATCTCAATATACTGAGCATCTGTAACATCTTTGCCCATCAGGGCATTGGTGCCATCATCCGGCCACACGCTGCAGCGCAGGAGACGTGTTCGGTTGTAATTTATTCCATTGCTTTCTCCTTGCACTGTCTGAACACTGCCCTATTCTTTACCTTGGTAATTGATTTTCCACCACACCCATCTCCTTCACCTTCAGTTTGCTCTGCTCCCCTAAGGGTTGATCTGGCCGTGCCCTGTGATTGACAGCCGCCTTCCTTTCAACTCCATGGGCGGGTTCTTCCTCCCTATATAGCCTTGGTTCCCATTCAGACCAGTGCTTGCTATTGCCGTGCGCATACCTGCTCTTACTGTCTCTGTTTTGATTACTCTATTATACTTGACCTTTGGCTTTCCTCACTGACTTCTCTTTTTGGACTCTGATTTGGTACTGTATTGCCCGACTGTTACTGACCCTTGGCTAAGTTGACTTCCCATTGTTGTTGTTCGTCTTGTCTGCGTTTTGTGTGTCACATACTCAGGGAGGGACTGTCTTCGTGGTTGCCGCCTATTACGTAGGATAGGGCCTGGCAATAGGAAGGGACAGTAGGGGGCATAAGCTTAGGGCTCACTGTCTCTTGTGTCCCCGTTCCAGGGTTCCCTAACACTGCCTTACAGCATCATATTATAAAATACAATTCTAGTATGTATAATGGTACACATGTACAGAAACTTACACAGATAGATTGGCATTGATATGCTATACACTATATACTCACACATATACATTCATAACATATATTCACACACATACATTCGTATACAATACTAGCAGGAGGACCCGGCTTCGCATGGGTATATTTCATTCTTTGTTTGTGTAGTGGCCCCATAAGAATTGCCCAGGTCTATTTTGTAGGTAGTTTGTGTGTGTCCATAAGCGTCATGTAGTCATGTGTATCTCAGTTTGGATATCAGTGAAAAACCACGGTCAGTTGTTATAGATAACCTGAGTAGAGCTGTGTGTATATGTGACCTTGTGTAATTGTGTCAACAGCGCCCTGCCCCTTTAACCTATTTATGCCGGATGTTGTATTTTTTTAGTTCTAATAATGGAACTCGGCATAAATGGGTTAAAGCTGACTTACAGCAGTGAAGAAAAATGGCTGAGTTGTTATGGAAACCTGGAGTAAAGCTCTGATGTGTGATGGTGTGTGTTGATCTGTGTATCTAATTCCCTGATATGTGATAGTGTGTGCTGAGCTGTGTATCTAATCCTCTGTGTCAGTGTTGGATATCAGTGATGGATCACTGATACTATTATGCTTAACATTTTAAATTTTGTAACAATAAATTATTTAGATTTAAAACTGATTTTTTTTTGTGTTATTTATACGTTGATATTTAGTTGGTGCTTTGAGTTTGTGTTGGGTATCTATGTGTTTTATCTAGTATTAAGATAAGATAAGATATTCCTTTAATAGTCCCACAATGGGGAAATTTCAGTGATACAGTTTCATAGATGGTACAGTAGTATATAACAAGAGAGAAACACATACAAGCTCATGGCAGATAGAGAAATCCTAGGAATCATAGCAACTAAAAAGAAAGAAACACAGACACACTGCAGGATCATTTAGTTCTCTGTGCGGATTGATGTTAACCCCTTCCCGCCGATGGCATTTTTTGATTTTCGTTTTTCGTTTTTGACTCCCCTCCTTCTAAACCCCATAACTTTTTTATTTCTCCGCTCCCAGAGCCATATGAGGTCTTAATTTTTGCGGGACAAATTTTTCTTCATGATGCTACCATTAATTATTCTATATAATGTACTGGGAAGCAGGAAAAAAAATTCAGAATGGGGTGGATTTGAAGAAAAAATGCATTTCTGCGACTTTCTTACGGGCTTTGGTTTTACGGCGTTCACTGTGCAGCCAAAATGACATATCCCCTATATTCTGTGTTTTGGTACGGTTCCAGGGATACCAAATTTATATGGTTTTATTTACATTTTGACCCCTAAAAAAAATTCCAAAACGGTGTTAAAAAAATTTTTTTCTAAAAGTCGCCATATTCCGACGGCCGTAACTTTTTTATACGTAAGTGTACGGGGATGCATAGGGCATCTTTTTTTTGCGGGGTCGGGTGTACTTTTTAGTTCTACCATTTTCGGGAAATGTTATTGCTTTGATCACTTTTTATTCAAATTTTTATCAGAATCAAAACATTGAAAAAACGGCGGTTTGGCACGTTCGACTATTTTTCCCGCTACAGCGTTTACCGAACAGGAAAAATATTTTTATAGATTTGTAGAGCGGGCAATTTCGGACGCGGGGATACCTAACATGTATATGTTTCACAGTTTTTAACTACTTTTATATGTGTTCTAGGGAAAGGGGGGTGATTTGAACTTTTAATTATTTTTATATATTTTTTTAACTTTTTTTTTTTTTTTTGCATTTATTAGACCCCCTAGGGGTGTTGAACCCCAGGGGGTCTGATCACTAATGCAATGCATTACAATGCTAATGCATTGCAATGCATTGCAAAAAAGCAGTTCCAGTTCCAAGGCAGAGTGCTGATCTGCGGCGACCTAAACGCCAGGACTGGAACAGAGATAGACTACCTGTCCTCTGATGGAAACCTGCACATCCCGGTAGGCGAGGTCCACCACCTGGAGTCTGCACAGAGAAGAAGAAATAGCTATGACATAGTCGTCAACAAGAGCGGGAGACAGCTGCTGAACCTGTGCCGGAGTCTGGGACTGTACATAATGAACGGGCGTACCAGAGGGGACACTCAGGGACGCTTCACACTAAACTCCCATGTGGGCAATAGCGCGGTGGACTATGTCATCACAGACGCAGACCGGTCAGACATAGATGCTCGATTAGTCACCCCTGAGACACACCTGTCAGACCACAACCAGATCCTGCTGTACATGAGATCCACTGAAAAGCCACTCACACAGCAGCCCCACCAGATTGGTCTCTACAACCTGCCACCATTCTTTAAATGGGCCAGTCACCGGGCCACCGAATACACCAATGCGGCTAACCGACCCGAAATCAAGGAACTGCTCACAAACTTCTGTATGAGTTCCTACCAGCCAGACCAACAAGGGGTCACCCGAGCAGTGAAGGACTTCAGTAACATCCTGTACACTACGGCAGAACTAGCAGGCCTGAAACAGACAAAGCCCAAGAGACCGACTAACAAACAGTCTCACAAATGGTTTGACAGCGACTGCAAGGCTCTACGCCGTTCTCTAAGGGCAGCCTCCAACCAGAAACACAGAGACCCCAACAACAGAGAGTCGAGGGAAGCCTACAACAAATTATGCAAGCAATACAAGGGCACCCTCAGAGAGAAGAAACAGAGGTACCTCTCCCACAAAATAGAGCAACTAGAGGACTCCCTCCAGGACAGCTCATTCTGGGAGACCTGGCACCACATGGGCACAAAGCCCAAGAAAAACTCTCTCCACATCCAAAATGGCAATATCTGGCTCAACTACTTCAGAGGTCTCTACAAAAACATCCCAGAAGAAGAACTAACTCCAGAACAGCAACAGATAATCACCAAACTGAGGGACATGGAGAAAGTCATCAAAGACTTCCAGAACCCTCTGGACTCGCCAATCACCATAAAAGATATACAGGAAAGAATTGTCCCGCTGAAAGGCCAGTGGCCCTGACGGCATCCTACCAGAGATGATCAAATACAGCTCTCCAGCAATACACGCGGCACTGGCAAAGCTATTCACCCTCGTGCTCAATGCTGGACACTTCCCCGAAGACTGGAACAAAGGGATCATAACCCCTATCTACAAGAATGGGGACCAATATGACCCCAACAACTACAGAGGGATATGCGTCAGCAGCACGCTGGGGAAACTGTTCAACAGCATCATCAATAACAGAATCCTCACCTTCCTCACACAACACGGGGTCCTCAGCAAGAGCCAAGCAGGGTTCATGCCAAACCACCGCACCACAGACCATATCTACACCCTGCACAGCCTCATCAAGAAGCACGTCCACAACACCAGAAGAGACAAGATATTCGCCTGCTTCGTGGACTTTAAGAAGGCGTTTGATTCAGTATGGCACCCAGGCCTACTCCTGAAACTCTTAGAGAGTGGAATAGGAGGAAGAACGTACGACGTCATCAAGAGCTCCTACACCGGAAACCAGTGCAGTGTGAAGGTGAATGGGAAAAGGACAGCATACTTCCAACAGGCCCGAGGGGTCAGACAAGGCTGTAGCCTGAGCCCAACGCTCTTCAACATCTATATCAATGAACTGGCTACAGCCCTGGAGACCTCACCAATCCCAGGCCTCACCCTGAACAATCGAGAGGTGAAGTTCCTGCTATACGCTGATGACCTCCTACTCCTGGCCCCCACCGAGAAAGACCTCCAAGAAAGCCTGTCAGTGCTGGAAAAATTCAGCACCACATGGGCCCTACCCATCAACCAGAAGAAGACCAAAGTCATGGTATTCCAGAAGAAGGGCCACAATAAAGCCTCCACCACCCCACAATTCACACTGAACGGCTCCACACTAGAGAAAACCAACAGCTACACCTACCTGGGGCTGGAGCTCAGCCAATCAGGAAGCTTCAAAGCAGCAATAGAAACCCTGAAAGCAAAAGCCTGCAGAACCTTCTACGCCATCAGAAGACAACTGTACCACCTCAAACCACCGGTGAGGGTCTGGCTGAAGATATTTGACGCAGTCATCTCCCCGATCCTTCTCTATGGCAGTGAGGTTTGGGGCCCAGCCACCTACCCAGACCAGTCAAAGTGGGATTCCAGCCCAACAGAGAACTTCCACCTGGAGTTCTGCAAATACCTGCTCCATGTCCATCGCAACACCACCAACATGGCCTGCAGGGCAGAGCTAGGCAGACTCCCCCTATGGCTCACCATACAGAAGAGGGCGCTAGCTTTCCAGGCACACATCCAGGGGAGCAAGCCTGACTCCTACCACCACCAAGCATGGCTAAGCCACCTGAGCAAACCAGACACTCACCAACCAAACAACAGCCAACCACCAAACCAAAAACACCAACAGATGATAACCAAGGCCGAAATAAAGGCGACCACAGAGGCAAACAGAGAGCGGTACATTGAAGAATGGAGAAACGAAATAAATAACTCCAAGAAACTCACCGTGTACCAATCCCTACAAAGGGACTACACCATGGCCACCTACCTGGAGAGAATACGCCACCCCAAGCACAGACAGACCCTGAGCCAGTACAGACTGAGCGCCCACAACCTAGAGATAGAGACGGGGCGATACAGGCAGACGTACAAGCCACGGGAGAAGAGACTGTGCCAGCACTGTGACCAGGGGGTCCTAGAAGACGAGACCCACTTCCTGCTACACTGCACCAAATACTCAGCTGTGAGGGCCGTCTACTACCAAAGACTCTCTGCCCACATCCCAGACTTCATATCTGCAGACGAGAAGAGGAAACTCTACATCCTACTGGGAGAAGAAGAGGCCACTGTGGAGATCGCTGCCCAATACGTGTCCAGCTGTCACCAAATAAGAGGAAGATGAGACTCCACGGACTGTTATATTTATCCCAAAACACCCGCCCCACCCCACCCCACCTCCCCATATAGCAGTCACCAACGAAGAGGAAGATGAGACTCCACGGACTGTTATACCCCAAACCAACCGCCCCGCCCCACCCCACCTCCCCATATAACGGTCACCAACAAAGAGGAAGATGAGACTCCATGGACTGTTATACCCCAAACCACCCACACCACCCCCACCCCCCACCCACCCGAGTCCAACTCCCCCCCCCCCCCCCACTCTACTAGCTTTGGCAATGCCAAATATCTATTCGGACGTGCCAATAAAGCTTTTCTGATTTGATTTGCATCCTTTCTTTTGCAGGCTGCATAGACCAGCCTGCAAAAGAGAGGATTTGCAGACAAGCCTGGGAGCCTGTACAAGGCTCCCGGCTGTCATGGCAACGGGACGTCAGCCCTGGAGCATGCTCCAGGAGCCGGCGATCCCGGCCAAAATGGCGGCGCCCATGCGCCGCCGGGAAAATGGCGCCTCCGGCGCCTTTGACTGCGGCGCCGGAGGGGTTAATGCCTCCGATCGGTCCGGGGACCGATCGGAGGCATTAGAGCCGGTTGTCTACTGCTTAAAGCAGTAGACACCCAGCGGCTATGGCGGCCGCCTGGCTCCCGGGCGGTCGCCATAGTTACAGACCCGACATGCGCCGTACTATTACGGCACATGTCGGGAAGGGGTTAATAATAATAATACAGCCGACTGTGGTTGTAGGACACAAGGAGGGGGTCACAGCATGTGGATATAACAAGCAGAAATTTTGCAGAGGTGGGGGACATAGTCAGCTATGATACATGTGGTAGTTCTTGGTAGGAAGTGAGATCTCCTGCTCACAGCTGATAGTTTGGTATCTTGCATCAGCACTATTGTCCTTTTAACCACAAAAAATGCCCCAAATGTCCTTCATCATATTGAGATTGCTTTGGGTTTGACGGAAACCCTCAGAGCCTACCCTCATTTCTATCGCCCAACCCATGACCTCTATTATCAGAATCTCCCACGGTCGTATACAAGACTTCTCCGAGCTGCACCACTTCTCTGGAATGCTCTACCACAGACAATCATATTAATTCCAAATTTCTACAGCTTCAAACGCAAACTAAAGACAAGCTTTTCAGACAGGCCTATCACAATTCCTAATGTAAAACCTTCCGCAGTTAGACTCACTACAATGAACCCTCCTGATCATGCTTGGGGTGGGCCTACTGATAGTATTGTGGATTTATTTATGCTGTAATATGGGTATGTTTTTACTGCTTTTTCCATGACAACTTCATGCATACTTATCTTTATAATTGTGACCTACTGATGCTGCTCAGCCACTGGGATGCACCTTGTGTATATTTAGCACATATTTACTATTCCTGTTCCACTCCCCACATTTGGGGTCTGAACTAATCATTTGTACTTTTGAGGATAGGTATTACTGACCTACTGATGCTGTCCAGTTATTGGGATTTATAGATATTTTTACTCTGTGTGTATTTAGCACACTCATTACCTCTCCACATACTTGGGGCTTGAACAAGTCATCTGTATTTTAGTGGATAGGTACTGGCATCTTCAGATATATGGGTGTTTCCCCTTCGTTGAATGTGCATCATTCTTATGTGCAGTATAATCATTTTTCTATGCATGTGTGTTGTTATATTTGATACATTTATTGGAGTATATACTGTATATAATGCAGTTACTGACCCCACCCCTGTCAGTGACCTGTTTTTGCTGCCTATCTACTTGTATGTGTTTCCCTCATTTGTTTTTTGCATTTATTTACTGATCAATAAAATATGTTTGTACATTTTTACTTATGTTGAACTCTTCCATCCTTTTTTCTTTGTGTGATTGATGCATTTGGTAGGTTCTTGGAGAGCGATTTTATTATTATACCGACATACATTGTTCTTTGGGCCACATGTGGCTATAGAGGATTTTCTTCCTATTTTCCCAATTATGCCATGCTTTTGTTGGTATTTATCCTGGACAATCATATTAATTCCCAATTTCTACAGCTTCAAGCGCAAACTAAAGACGAGCTTTTCAGACAGGCCTATCACAATTTCTAATGTAAACCCTTCCGCAGTTAGACACTAAAATGAACCCTCCTGTTCACGCTTCCACATTACCCTACAGGATATGATGTCATATCGGACTGGAACTTTATGTCCAGGTACCAGCTAAAGGACACTGACTGGTGATGGCTCACACAACTTTATTTATGTGTATTGAATGTAACCTCTATGACATAAACAGCTTCTCTACTGTGTAAGCAATGCTACCTCCTATGCTTTCTCTGCTAGCTCTGGTGTCAGAGATTCTATCTCATAGATTGTAAGCTCTTGTGAGCAGTCTCATTGAGTGAATTGACTATTACTCTGTAATATATCTTTCTGTCTGTACTTGAAACCTACAATTTGTACAGTGCTGCGGAATATGTTGGCGCTATATAAATAAAATGTATTATTATTATTATCTCTCTTGCTTCTCTACTGAGGACTGTACTTGGCTTTTCACTATATGTGGTGTATGGGTTTATGTGTAATGAAGAGAAAATGAGAGTGGGGTTCAAACAATCATACCTTGTACATTATAAAACGTAAAAATGTTCTTCTGTGAAATAGGAGATTGAGAGCAGCTGCATATAAAGATGCCAATCCCAACTGTGTTTTCAACTGATATCTCTGAAAATAGTACACATAGAACCTTAGTGTTTTATAAAAGATAAGAATCTTCTCTTTCATAAAACAACACAATTAAGTTTCTATGTTTTATAATATCCAAGATATGACTGTTCAAATTGACCCTCCCTCCACATACAGTGAAAAGCATAGAACTCTCAAAAAGAAAAACTAGGGAAAGAATAAAGAGTGCAGGATTTTACATAAAGGAACCAAAAATTGCTAATATAGTATATTACAAAAATAATGCTCACATAAAAGGTTGTTCAAAAAGGTTAAAGATTCCTGTCAGTAGCCCCAGGAGGATTGGATAAGATTTTGCAGGGTCTGAAAGTTAAAATGACTCCAAAGGACTGAATAAGTGCATGAGATCATCAATCCTAGAATTTGATTTTTTTTTATGTTTATAATCCAACCCAGATCTTCTAATAATGAAAGAACTTTGCTCCTTTCTTCTTCTAATCGGGAAAGAGTTTCTGCCACCAACAGAATGTTGGCTAAGTATGGAACAGTTACTATATTTTGTTTCCTTTAGTGGGTTGTGATCTCCACACCAATCTTTGTAAAGACCCCGGGGGTTAAAGAAATGCCAAACATCTAAACTGGTCACTACCAGGAGAATGGAGGTATTGTACTCAATCTACTGTTATGGATTTTTGATAATTAGGTTGGATAGGAACGTGATAGTATGCATTGTTTAGGTTGATAGGTCCTAACTTTGATGTGATCTTTAATTTTTGGTATTTGAAACATCTGTTCTAAAATTTTAACTTGATTATGGTCCTGTAGGCTCTGTTCATTTTCTTTGCTAGAACAATGTAATATAACTGATGGTAAGATGTTATCTTGAATTTCTCAGGGGGATGTTCTAAAAAAATCTTGTAGTCTTCTCTGATGATTTGAAGGTTCCAAGGATTTACATTATCCTAGCCAAAGTGGCCCGAAAATACAGTAGTCTTCCTCCCACACCTCAAGCTTATTTTTTAGGATACCATCTAGGTCAGGACCAAATACAGTATATTCAGAAGAACCTGCAGACTATTTTCTTTGTGTCTATTGTTTAAAGGGATTCTACCATTAAACTACCTTTTTTTTTTCTAATGAACACGTCGGAATAGCCTTAAGAAAGGTTATTCGTCTCCTACCTTTAGACGTGGTCTCCGCCGCGCCGTTCCGTAGAAATACCGGTTTTAACCGGTATGCAAATGAGCTCTCCGCAGCAATGAGGGCGGGCCCCAGCACTGAAAGACCGATGAGCGCGTCCCCATTGCTGCCTAGAGCTCTTTCCTGCGCCGCCTCCATCTTCTGCAGCAACTCCGCCTCTTCTGGCTTCTCTTGCTCTTGTAGTTTGATACGTGAGGAATTGATACAGAAAGTATATTGGAAAATTGTACAACTTTTTATTATACAAACAATAACATTCGTTTCCCAATATTGGTCTGAAAGTGGCCAACCCCTTTAATACTTGGTGGCAAAACCCTTGTTGGTGCGCACAGCAGAAAGACGGTTTTTGTAGTTGATTATGAGGTTTGCGCACATGTCAGGAGGAATTTTGGTCCACTCCTCTTAGCAGATCATCTCTAAATCATTAAGATTTTGAAGCTGTTGCTTCTCAACTCAGAGCTTCAGCTCCCTCCATAAGTTTTCTATGGAATTAAGGTCCAGAGACTGGCTAGGTCACTCCATGACCTTAATGTGCTTCTTTTTGAGCCACTCCTTTGTTGCCTTGGCAGTATGTTTTGGGTCATTGTCCTGCTGGAAGACCCAGTCATGACCCATTTTTAATGTCCTGGTGGAGGAAAGGAGGTTGTCACTCAGGATTCTACAGTACATGGCTCCATCCATTCTCCCAAAGATGTGGTGAAGTAGTTCTTTTTGTAGTAGATAATAAAAAGTCTGGCTGAATGGTATATAAACTGGTAATAAGATATAACTTTTATTAGTTGCCACTTAGGCTAAAAACGTCCACACATACTACATATATAAAACCCATATATGTAAGAACCACTGAATGGGAGCAAGATTTTATCTCCCTCAGTAAACATTCAGCCTATTCTGTGTGTATTGATGAGAACTAAAAGTGGATACACTATTATGACACAGTGTTCCACCATAGATATACACTCACAACTATTCAGAATTGGCTGAGAATAGAGTTACATTGACTCACTGTCATATGCCTGAGCCAAATTGAACTGGTAACATATATGGTAAATAAAATAAAAGGAGCGTGATAGCTTTAAATTAGGTGCTGTAGGATCATATACAGCAAACCAACACTGCTGTGGTAGTTCGAGACAGCTCTATTGTAGCTACCTTTTGTGATTTCCTATAGACTGTCGCTGCTGCCTCACTTAACCCTATTCCCACAAAATCACAGGTATATGATTCTTGTTATTACCCTGCGCTTATTGGTAGGAATTGGTGGCTAGTTGGTAACTGCTAATAGCACAAATAAAGCTCCAATGAAATCCCAGGGAAGCAATATATACCCCTGTCTAGGACTCCACGGTTACTACAGACTGGCTCTACGCGTTTCGCCTGTAAACTCAGGCTCATCAGGAGCTGTGTTTTGGGTATAGTAACCCTGAAAGATTAAGGAAAGCACCACTAACGATGTGCAGTAAGAACTGCAGTTCTTGAGGCACTGATGGTGTGCCCCAATACTTAGCGTGTCTGATGTCTTGCCTCCGTCCTAGCGGCACTATATAGAGCCGTGCGCATCATGGCCACGCCCCCATCACGCCGACTGCGAGACGAGCGGCCAATAGAATGTATCACCACCCGTCCAGCCCATCCGCATCATCATAGGGGCGTGCCTAGTCCTCCGGTCAGCTGTTAGCTAAAGTCACATGATCGCTTCTCACAATACTCGAAGCAATCAGCTGTATTGAGCGATCTCTGACATCATAATACAGGCAAATAGCCTTAAAAACAGATCGGGAACTGCAGAATCATTAAGGGTTCCCCTACTGTGAGTATTGTATGTGTCCATTATTCAGGGATTAATACATGGTCCGTCTTGTGATATACTGGATGTCAAGGGTCACATGAATCATATCATGTCTGTAAATACAATCGATATATGAGGAATATTATATCCAGATTATTAATTAATTACCACCTCTAATAGATGCAGTATATGTCAAGGTAGATATGAAAAACCCTCGACCACTTATAATCCCATATACTATCATATGTCCACCATTTACACAGAGTATCTTTTGCATAACCATCCACATGAAGTAAACTATTATAAATCCACATATCCATAAATATAACTATCCTGAATCTATTATCTATTATCAATATTCCTATTCATTAAAGACATGAATAATCAGTCCGTACCCCCACACCCATATATTATCGCTGTTCAATAAAAGGCACAAATGATATCCCGTCATTTAACCCATTCGGTTTGACACTATCCATACGAAAAATCCATTCTGCCTCCTTTTTGAGAATGAAATTGTCCCAATTCCTACCAATAAGCGCAGGGTAATAACAAGAATCATATACCTGTGATTTTGTGGGAATAGGGTTAAGTGAGGCAGCAGCGACAGTCTATAGGAAACCACAAAAGGTAGCTACAATAGAGTTGTCTCGAACTACCACAGCAGTGTTGGTTTGCTGCATATGATCCTACAGCACCTAATTTAAAGCTATCACGCTCCTTTTATTTTATTTACCATATATGTTACCAGTTCAATTTGGCTCAGGAATATTACAGTGAGTCAATGTAACTCTATTCTCAGCCAATTCTGAATAGTTGTGAGTGTATATCTATGGTGGAACACTGTGTCATAATAGTGTATCCACTTTTAGTTCTCATCAATACACACAGAATAGGCTGAATGTTTACTGAGGGAGATAAAATCTTGCTCCCATTCAGTGGTTCTTACATATATGGGTTTTATATATGTAGTATGTGTGGACGTTTTTAGCCTAAGTGGCAACTAATAAAAGTTATATCTTATTACCTGTTTATACACCATTCAGCCAGACTGTGAAGCATAGATATAGTGGTTGAAATTAACCCCTGTGACAATAGATAATAAAAAGTTAATCATTTTTGCAAATATAAGTAATTAAACACTTAGTTTTAGGGAGCCTTTACATGGAGTAACGCGCCGCGCATTTTGTCCCAAATACACGTGTAAAAAAACATGTATAAAATCTAGTAAGCCATTGAGTTGAATGGGATCTTTTTTTTCCTATAACGCACGTAATTTTGCACGCGTAATTTTGTGCGCATAAATTTACTTGCACAAAATTATGCGCGTTATACGAAAAAAATTTTTTTAACTCAATGGCTTACTAGATTTTACACGTGTATTTTTACACATGTATGTGGGACAAAATGAGCGGCGCGTTACTCTGTGTGAAGGCTCCCTTGAAGATTTTCTATAAATATCTGGTGGTAACAAGTTGTTGTCTTGATTGGTGGCCAGTGGATACAACCATGAATGCCGATCTTTTTAAAGGTCAGAAAATCAGCCATGATTTCTTTATTGTGATCAGGATATCTTCTCATACAGTGGCGTAACTACTGGGGTAGCGGCTGCCACAGGGCACGGGACGCTAGGAGCCCCGTGACAGCTGCTACCCCTGCGGGTTTTTTTTTCCTTAATAGGCCGTTACCAGCTAGCTAACTAGTCACCCATGTGGCTCACTGCATAATTCCATCTATGTAAAAATGCTTGCTGAAGAATTTTGTGATTTTTAATTGCATCTTTATTAAAAGTTAAATTTTATGGAAGAAGTCTTTGCTGGACTTTTTACACTGCGATGTCTCCAATAAGATGGTTACAGAAAATATTTAGAACTGAGTGGAATTTTTAACTACTTATATTTGCAAAAATTTCTCATTTTTAATTATCTACAAATATAGATATGGGAATACCCCTTTAGGTTTTATCTTATTTAGTGTAACCATTCATGACCTGTGAAGTTTGTTAGTTTGGGATGGTTTGGAACCCTCTGTGAGAAAATATCAGTAAAGGCATTTTATGTTCTTGCAATAATTTGTTGATGAAATATACTTAGCTGTAATATGAATGGGGAATATGAATACACCCTTTACTTTTAGAAATGTAAGAAGCCCAAACATCTTTTTTCTTAATCCACTGGGTGGCACTCTAATCATTAAGATAACAATTTGAGAAATACTGTTACTATGTTTGTTCTACTAGTTTTGTGTGGAAAAGCGAAATTCTGCAAAAGGCAACCTGCCTATACAGTCCTATGAAAAAGTTTGGGCACCCCTATTAATCTTAATCATTTTTAGTTCTAAATATTTTGGTATTTGCAACAGCCATTTCAGTTTGATATATCTAATAACTGATGGACACAGTAATATTTCAGGATTGAAATGAGGTTTATTGTACTAACAGAAAATGCGCAATATGCATTAAACCAAAATTTGACCGGTGCAAAAGTATGGGCACCTCAACAGAAAAGTGACATTAATATTTAGTACATCCTCCTTTTGCAAAGATAACAGCCTCTAGTCGCTTCCTGTAGCTTTTAATCAGTTCCTGGATACTGGATAAAGGTATTTTGGACAAACAATTCAAGTTCAGTTAAGTTAGATGGTCGCCGAGCATGGACAGCCCGCTTCAAATCATCCCACAGATGTTCAATGATATTCAGGTCTGGGGACTGGGATGGCCATTCCAGAACATTGTAATTGTTCCTCTGCATGAATGCCTGAGGATTTGGAGCGGTGTTTTGGATCATTGTCTTGCTGAAATATCCATCCCCGGCATAACTTCAACTTCGTCACTGATTCTTGAACATTATTCTCAAGAATCTGCTGATACTGAGTGGAATCCATGCGACCCTCAACTTTAACAAGATTCCCGGTGCCGGCATTGGCCACACAGCCCCAAAGCATGATGGAACCTCCACCAAATTTTACAGTGGGTAGCAAGTGTTTTTCTTGGAATGCTGTTTCTTTTTGGACGCCATGCATAACGCCTTTTTTTTATAACCAAACAACTCAATTTTTGTTTCCAAAATGAAGCTGCCTTGTCCAAATGTGCTTTTTCATACCTCAGGCAACTCTATTTGTGGCGTACGTGCAGAAACGGCTTCTTTCTCATCACTCTCCCATACAGCTTCTATTTGTGCAAAGTGCGCTGTATAGTTGACCGATGCACAGTGACACCATCTGCAGCAAGATGATGCTGCAGCTCTTTGGAGGTGGTCTGTGGATTGTCCTTGACTGTTCTCACCATTCTTCTTCTCTGCCTTTCTGATATTTTTCTTGGCCTGCCACTTCTGGGCTTAACAAGAACTGTCCCTGTGGTCTTCCATTTCCTTACTATGTTCCTCACAGTGGAAACTGACAGGTTAAATCTCTGAGACAACGTTTTGTATCCTTCCCCTGAACAACTATGTTGAACAATCTTTGTTTTCAGATCATTTGAGAGCGGGCTGTCCATGTTCGGCGACCATCAAACTTAACTGAACTTGAATTGTTTTGTAGAAAGAAATGGTCCAAAATACCTTCATCCAGGATCCAGGAACTGATTAAAAGCTACAGGAAGCGACTAGAGGCTGTTATCTTTGCAAAAGGAGGATCTACTAAATATTAATGTCACTTTTCTGTTGAGGTGCCCATATTTTTGCACCGGTCAAATTTTGGTTTAATGCATATTGCGCATTTTCTGTTAGTACAATAAACCTCATTTCAATCCTGAAATATTACTGTGTCCATCAGTTATTAGATATATCAAACTGAAATGGCTGTTGCAAACACCAAAATATTTAGAACTAAAAATGATTAAGATTAATAGGGGTGCCCAAACTTTTTCATAGGACTGTATATCATATTCAGGACAGTTTCAGTTACTTTGGGCCATTACTATTTATTAGGATATGTTTACATATATCAGTTGGATCTGTATCAGTTTTTGTCCTTTAAGTAATTACGACTCATGCCAAATCTGCTGCAGTTCTCATAAGGTAGTATTTATTTTTTATACACACACACACACACACACACACACACACACACACACACACACACGTATATATATCTTTTAACAAATTTCTACTCCAAAACCACCATAAGTTGTCATCAGTTTTTACCGTCCATTTTTACCATGATGGTTCATGAAAAAACATATTACTGAACCCCTCTTCCCATCCCCCAATAACCCATTCTACCTCTCACCTGGTCCCAATGACGGCTAAGATCAGGCAGCTGTCAATGGGACCAGGCCTACTATAAACAGCATAGATCTCTTTTGTCCCATTCACTTCTATGGGAGTTACAAAATAAGGGTGCGTTCACACGATGTAAAATTGAGCGTGATCTGGTGCATACACGGCGTGTCAGAGTTTGAACGCTCAAACTCTGACACGCCGTATACGTGCCAGATCACGCTCAATTTTACATTGTGTGAATGCACCCTAACCCAACAAGAAAAGATGACTTTTTATATGCTAGCAACTTTTTTTGTTGTGGTCTAGTTTTGCAGGTTTCTAGAATTGTTTAGACTACTTCGGAATTGTTGATCTCCATCTATGATTGACCATTTTATTTAAATTAAAAAATGTCAATGAGGGAAGTGTGGGAGAGTTGTTATTTAAAAAAAAAAAAAAGTTTTTTTTTTTTAAATACTTTTTTACTACCTTTGCAGAGGCACAGTTAGGGTTTAAGGATGAAGGGGGTGGGGCGGAATTGAGGAAAACCTGTCCAAGTGGGCCCTCAACTTAGGTATAACAATATTATCACTATACGGTGATCACGATCAACTCTACACAGGGCTCTGCAGACGATTTAGGAGATACATGGCAGTAACATTTAGAGAATTTACCGGTGACGTCTCGTCTGATCATTCACATTTCCATTCCATTTCTCTTCCATCTGGACAGCCATGACCACTTTTTCCAGTCTCTGTAAAGTTTGCAACACAGACATCTTCGACTCGTCACTTTTCCAGGCACCTGAGCACATTGTCCACATTGACACATCCATCCTGCTGATACCTCCAATTATAAAATATATAATATAACCCCCCATAATGAATTAATATTAATATTGCCCCAGGCCTTTCCTTATTAAAAAGTAAAAAAAAAATAAAAAAATTTATATATATATATATATATATATATATATATATATATATATATTTGGGGTTCCAATACCCGGGATCCCCAAGATCACCTGTTTGAATGAACTGTGGTACCTGTGTTAGCGCAATGACTCTACTATGTTTATATAGTCAGGGGATAATCATACACATCAGGGAGAGTGTTTGCCTACATAGGCAGTATGGAGACTTACAAGTCATTCCTGCTCCGCTAGGGATTCTGGGTAAAAAATATGCAAATCTATTCTCCAGGATGTAATTAGGAGAACAGGGTACTCTGTACGCCACCCTATAGAGGGCAGCATCCTTGTTATATACTACTATATATATACACATCTATGAAACTGTATCACTGAAATTTCCCCATTGTGGGACTATTAAATGATTATCTTATCTTAACATCTTAACATCATGCATAACTCAGTTATAAAGTCTATTTAATCATGATGTGGATTTAATTGCTAAATTAGTATTTCTATCCCAAAAGGAACAGATTCCCAGCTATGGACAGCGCTGTTTCAACCTATTGGGCCATCCTCAGCATGGCGTAGGGATACTGATTTGGCAGAGTGAGAGACTATAGACCAGGGTTAGGGGATAATCATATACATCAGGGAGAGTGTTTGCCTACATACTAATTTGGCAATTAAATCCACATCATGATTAAATAGACTTTATAACAGTCATGCATGATGTTAAGGATGCTGCCCTCTATAGGGCAGCGTACAGAGTGCACTGTTCTCCTAATTACATCCTGGAGAATAGATTTGCATATTTTTAACCCAGAATCCCTAGCGGAGCAGGAATGACTTGTAAGTCTCCGTACTGCCTATGTAAGCAAACACTCTCCCTGATGTGTACAATTATCCCCTGACCCTGGTCTATAGTCTCTCACTCTGCCAAATCAGTATCCCTACGCTATGCTGAGGATGGCCCAATAGGCCGAAACAGCGCTGTCCATAGCTGGGAATCTGTTCCTTTTGGGATAGAAATACTAATTTGGCAATTAAATCCACATCATGAGTAACCCCTTAGAGACACAGCCCAAAAGTGCGTTAAGGACCAGGCCTCTTTTTTCAAATCTGACATGTGTCACTTTAAATGGCAATAACTTTGAGACACTTTAACTTACACAAGTGATTTTGGGATTGTTTTCTTGTAACACATTATACTTCATGTTAGTGGTAAACACTAATCAATATTTTTGTATTTATTTATAAAAAAAAAAAAAAAAAATAGGAAATTTGAAGGAAATTTGGAAAAAATTGCAATTTTCTAAATGTGAAATTCTCTGCTTTTCAGGCAGATAGTCATAAGACCCAAATACATGAATAAATATTATCTCCCATATCTCTGATTTATATGGGCATCATCTTTTGATTGTCTTTTAATTCATTTTGGACGTTACAAGGCTTACAAGTGTAACAGAGATTTTCCAGATTTACAAGAAAATTCCCCAAACTAATTTTTTAGGGACCACTTCAGTTCTGAAAGGAATTGTAAAGGCCTGTATAATAGAAACACCTCCAAATCACCCCATTTTCAAAACTACACCCCTAAAATAATTAAAAACAGCATTTGAGATGTTTGTTAACCCTTTAAGCTTCTCATAAGAATAAGGCTGCATTCACACGGAGTAAACGCTGGCGTTTTTTGTGTGTTTTTTGCACATAGCGCCGCGTTTACGCCGCGTAGCGTCGCGTTAACGCCGCGTATACGCCGCGTTAACGCCGGGCAACGCCACCGCTAAATAGCGCGGCGTTAACGCGGCGTATACGCGGCGTTAACGCGACGCTACGCGGCGTAAACGCGGCGCTATGTGCAAAAAACACACAAAAAACGCCAGCGTTTACTCCGTGTGAATGCAGCCTAAAAATAATATGGCGGTGAAAATTAGACATTTAACTTTTTTTCACTAATGCATTAATTTAGACCTAAAATTATCACATTCACAAAGGGTTAAGGGAGAAAATGCATCTGACAGTTTATCACGCAATTTGTCCCGTGCACAGAAATACCCAAAATGTGGGTGTAAACTGAGTTTTGGGCAAACGGCAGTGCACAAAAGGGAAGGAGCGACACTGGGCTTTTGAACAGCCGATTTTGCTAGAATAGCTTTAATGCGCCATGCCTCAATTGCAGAGCCCTTAGCGTACCAAAACAATGGAAACCCCCAAAAGTGACCCCATTTTATAAAATACACCCCTCGCAGAATTCATCAAGGGGTATAGTCAGCATTTTGACCCTACGGCTGTTTCACAGATTTTACGAACATTGGAATGTATAAATGAAAAAAATGACTAAATGTCACTTTATCCCCAAAGTCTTCCTTTTCACAAGGGGTTAAAGTAGAAAAAGCCCCCCACAATGTTAAAAAATTTCTCCTGAACACAGAAATACCCAATATGTGGCCATAATTTGCTGTATGGGAGCATGACGGGGCTCAGAATGGAAAGAGCGCCATTTTGCTTTTGAAGGGCAGATTTTGCTGGGATATTTTTCAGGGGCCATATCGCATTTGCAGAGCCCCTGGAGTACCAATACAGCGGAAACCCCTTAAAAGTGGCCCCATTTTGGAAACTACACCCTTCATAGAATTTATCTAGGGGTAGAGTGAGCATTTTGACCTCACAGCTGTTTCACAGATTGGACGTAAAAATGAAAAACTACTTTTTTTTCCAATAAATTGTCAATTTAGCACCAGATTTTAAATGTTTGCAAGTAGTTTAAGAATTAAAAGCCCCCACAGTTTGTTACACAATTTCTCCTGAACACGGCAATACCCCAAGAAGGCTTTGAAGTGTAACAGCGATTTTCCAGATTTACAAGAAAATTTCCCAAACTAATTTTTAAGGACAACTTCAGTGCTGAAGAGGATTAAAAAGGCTTAAATATTAGAAACCCCCATAAAGCAACACATTTGTAAAACTACACCCCTCAAATAATTCAAAACAGCATTTGGGAAGTTAGTTAACCCTTTAAGCATTTCATAGGAATTAGAATATGGAGATTAAATTTAGAGGGTTCATTTTTATCCAATAATATATTCATTTATGCCTAAAATTAACACATTCACAAAAGTTCAAAGGAGAAAATGCATTTCACAGTTTGTTATGCAACTTCTTCCGGGCACAGAAATACCCCACATGTGGGTGTAAACTGATTTTTAGGCAGACAGCAGCACACAAAAGGGAAGGAGCGACACTGGAGGTATGGAAAGCAGAATTTGCTGGAATAGTTTTTAGGCACCATGTCTCATTTGCAAAGCCCCTAGAGTAGCAAAACAATGAAAACCCCCCAAAAGTGACCCCGTTTTGGATACTACACCCCTCATAGAATTTATCAGCGGATAGTTAAAAGTGAGTACAAAGCTGTGTGGGGTACATTGGGTACACAAATTTCCTACTATGTCCCCAATAACTCCTAAGATTGGGGAGGGTCACTTAAGTTATTTTCCCTTATAAGCTGTAAATATGGAGATGTCCCCTGATATATGCTCACACAGCTTATACAGTACATTCCCTTCCTGTCACAGCCAGTTGTGTTGTAATGATTTGGCGATTTTTGGGGGTTTTGTCTTCATATTGTTAGATGCTATATTTTTTTTATTTTTCTGGTAATGTGGCCATATAAGGGTTTGTTGTTTGCAGGATGAGATGCATTTTGTAATGACACCATTTTTGGGGTGCCTACAACTTATTGAATACATTTTATTAACTTTTTTTGTTGGATTTAAAAAAAACAAAAAACAAAAACAAAACAATTCTGGCATTGCGTTTTACCCTTTAGATTTTTTGCCATGCAGCGTACAGCATAAGAAACATGTGACCTTTATTCTGCGGGTCGGTACTGTTACGGCGATACCTCATTTATATTATTTTTTTATGCAATACTAATTCTGCAGAACAAAAACACATTTGGGGACATAAATCTGTGATTTTTGCATCTTCATCTTGTGAGAGGAGTAACATTTTTATTTTTCGGTTGACAGTGTTGGTTGAGGGCTTATTTTTGTGGGACAATCTGTGCTTTTTATTGATATATATGACTTTTTGATCATTTTTATAGCATATTTTTCAAGGTGAGATGGCGAAAAATGACTACTTCCTGCGGGTTTTTTGCTTTTTTTCCCCAACGTTCACCAATGTACATTAAATATTATTTCAGTTTTATTGTACAGGTTGTTATGGATGCGACAATACCAAATATGCATTGTTATTATAATTTTTTTTTTATATAATTCATTTTCTATAGAAATAATGGATTTTTAGGGCTTTATTACATTATTTTTTTCATACACTTTTTTTTTACTTTTTCATGTGTCCCTTTAGGACACTTGAATCAGTTGTATTATAGATTACAAGACATGAGCCTGCTCTCACTCGCTGGCAGGATCAACCAGGTACTGGGGGCACCAGGCAGCCTGGGGTCACTGGCCAGACCCCAGGCTGCATATTACTGATACTGGCACTCCCCGATCTCTCCACGGGAGGTGCTGGGGGGGGGGGGGGGAGCGGACATTCACATGGTGGAACCCCTTGGATCCCACCATCATTTTTGACGGTGGCATCCAAGGGGTTAAAACATCAGGTAGGAGCTCAGCTGATTAAATCTATATGCCACTAATTTAACCCAGTATTTATCGATTCTAATAAGGAAAAAATATAATAATTTACAATACTAATGTTGTTCTGGGCTGTAGTATGTTATAGCAGCTATGACTTCTTAAAATACACTTGGTGATCTTATTGGAGGTCAGGTTGGGGAATAATATAAATAAAATACATTAAAAAGGAGGGTTATATTTCTTCTCCTCCTTGTATATTCCCCTCCCCCTCTTTATCCTTCTCTCCCTTTGTTATTTAAAGTATTATTTATGCATGTGAATGTGGAGAAAGGGTGGGGTTATAATTTATATTTGGTTTATCTATACACCCGAGATTTTTATCTTTAATGTACACTACCATTCAAAAGTTTGGGGTCACTTAAGGAAATTTCTATTTTTGAAAAGAAAGCACAGTTTTTTTTCAATGAAGATAACATTAAATGAATCAAAAATACACTCTATACATTATTAATGTGGTAAATGACTATTCTAGCTGCAAACGTCCATTTCCAGCAACCATCACTCCAGTGTTCTAATGGTACATTGTGTTTGCTAATTGTGTAAGAAGGCTAATGGATATTTAGAAAACCCTTGTGCAAGTATGTTAGCACAGCTGAAAACAGTTTTGCTGTTTAGAGAAGCTATAAAACTGACCTTCCTTTGAGCTAGTTGAGAATCTGGAGTATTAGGCTCCGTTCTCATGAAGTAACGCTTCAAAACAGGTCCCATTGACTTCAATGGCTGCCATCTTATGCGCGCTACACATTGAAATCAATGGGTTACCAAGCCTCCTATTGATTTCCATGTGTAGCGCGCATAAGCCAGCACCCATTGAAGTCAATGGGATCCGTTTTGAAGCGCCGCGCTCTGACACGTGTTTATGTGTCTAAATGAGCGGCATGTTACTCCATGAGATCGGAGCCTAACATTTGTTGGTTCGGTTAAACTCTCAAAATGGAAAGAAAAAGAGAACTTTCATGTCAAACTCGACAGCCTATTCTTGTTCTTAGAAATGAATAATAATAATACATTTTATTTATATAGCGCCAACATATTCCGCAGCGCTGTACAATTTGTAAGGTTCAAATACAGACAGAAAGATACATTACAAAGAAAGTCATTTCATACAATGGGACTGAGGGCCCTGCTCGCAAGAGCTTACAATCTATGAGGTAGAGGGGGTGACACAAGAGGTAGCAGGGCGATATTGCTTATACAGAGGTCAGACACTTTTGTAATAGAGGTGACTGTCATTACATAAACATAAGACTTTATGAGCCGTCAACAGTCGTGTCCTTTAATATGTGGATGGAGCTTGGACCTATAAAGTTAGCATGAGATGACATATCATGTGGGGAAATGTGGGAGCGGGAACAGAGGAGGGTTAAGGGTTTACATTAGGAATTGTGATAGGCTTGTCTGAAAAGATGTGTCTTTAGTTTGCGTTTGAAACTGTAGAAATTGGGAGTTAATCTGATTGTCCGGGGTAGAGCATTCCAGAGAAGTGGTGCAGCTCAGGAGAAGTCTTGTATACGAGCGTGGGAGGTTCTGATAATAGAGGATGTAAGTGTTAGGTCATTGAGTGAACGGAGAACACGGGTTGGGCGGTAGACAGAGATGAGGGAGGAAATGTAGGGAGGTGCAGCACTATGGAGAGCCTTGTGGATGAGAGTGATAACTTTATATTTTATTCTATAATGAATAGGCAGCCAATGAAGGCTATTCCATGCGAGAAATTGCCAAGACAATACAGATTTCCTACAACGGTGTGTACTACTCCCTTCGGAGGACAGCACAATCAGTCTATAACCAGTCTCAACTGTCAGCTTCATTAAATAGTACATGGAAAACGCCAGTGTCAATCTCTACAGTGAAGAGGCGATGCTGGCCTTCAGAGCAGAGTGGCAAAGAAAAATCCATATCTGAAACTGGCTAATAAAAGGAAAAGATTAATATGGGCAAAAGAACACAGACATTGGACAGAGGAAGATTGGAAAAAAAAGTGTTATGGACAGACAAATCGAAGTTTGAGGTGTTTGGATCACACAGAAGAACATTTGTGAGATGCAGAACAACTGAAAAGATGCTGGAAGAGCCTGACACCATCTGTCAAGCATGGTGGAGGGAATGTGATGCTCTGGGGTTGCTTTGGTGCTGGGAAAGTGGGAGATTTGTACAAGGTAAAAGGGATTTTGAATAAGGAAGGCCATCACGCCATTTTGCAATGCCATGTCATATCCCATGGACAGCGCTTGATTGGAGCCAATTTCATCCTACAACAGGACACTGTCCCTAAGCACACCTCCAAATTGTGAAAGAACTATTTAGGGAAGAAGCAGGCAGCTGGTATTCTGTCTGTAATGGAGTGGCCAGTGCAGTCACCAGATCTGAACCCAATTGAGCTGTTGTGGGAGCAGCTTGACCATATGGTACAGTACGCAAAAAGTGCCCATCAAGCCAATCCAACTTGTGCGAGGGACTCCTGGACGCATGGGGTGAAATTTCTCCAGATTACCTCAACAAATTAACAGCTAGAATACCAAAGGTCTGCAATGCTGGAATTGCTGCAAAAGGAGCATTCTTTGACATAAGCAAACTTTGAAGGAGAAAATTATTATTTCAAATAAAAAGCATTATTTCTAACCTTGTCAATGTCTTGACTATATTTTCTATTCATTTTTCAACTCACTTGATAGATAAAAGTGTGAGTTTTCATGGAAATCACCAAATTGTCTGGGTGACCCCAAACTTTTGAACAGTAGTGTATATCAATAAAGACTAGATAATTTTAATTTTCGGCCATTTTTCATATCGGTGACAAGAACTTTATCTGCAAACTGCAATTAGCTAAACTGATTCTCCTGACCGCAGAGCAGTGAGAACTGAGCTTCTCCAGGAAGCAGTGACTCATCCTTTGTTCTGTGTTATCGGATACTAGTCATGCACCAAGGAAACGCTATGTAAACAAAGGGAGGAATTATATCTAACATAGCTGGCAAACAAAGCAGCATAGCTAAAGCAATATATTTAGGACATCTCTTGAATTTAGATAAACAGCATAGCTAGGTTCCTTGAGATGGGAATACCCCTTTAGGCTGGGGCCCCATGGGCCGGAAATGCCGCAGGAAAAATCTCGGCATTTTACGGTAACTGTGGTTTTGAAAATCACAGCATGTCAATTATATCTACGGAAACGCCGGTGCCTTTCCCGTAGATATAATTGTAACAGAAAGTCTGCAAAGGAAAACTCTGGGAACTTTCTGTTCAAAGTGCTGTAGGAAGAACTGCGATGTGTTCATGCCGCAGTTTTTCCCGCAGCGCTTTAGTGCTGCGGATCGTCCCATGGGGCCTTAGCCTTAAGGAGCATTATGCAGTGGGTGGTGGCAATAAGGAGCATTACATGGTGGGTAGGAGCACTAAGGAGCATTATATAATAGTAATACATTTTATTTATATAGTGCCAACATATTCTGCAGCCCTTTAAAAACTATAGGGTTCAATAACAGACATAGATACATTACAGAGTAATAAGTCAATTCACACAATGAGAATGAAGGCCCTGCTCTCAAGAGCTTACAATCTATGAGGTAGAGGGGGGTGACACAAGAGGTAGCATTGCTTATACAGTGATCCAGACATTTTTGTGATAGAGGTTATTTTCATTACACATAAATAAAGCTGTATGAGCCGTCACCAGTCAGTGTCTTTTAATGTGCAGATGGAGCCTGGAAAGTCATATAAAGTTACAGCCCTATACTGCATCATAGCCTGTGGGGTAATGCGAGAGCAAGAATTGTGGAGGGTTAGTTTTAGGGATTCTAACTGTGGAAGGGTTCAGATTAACCACTTCCGGACCGCCCATAGACTACCGTATTTTTCGGACTATAAGACGCACCCAGGTTTTAGAGGAGAAAAATAGGGAAAAAAAATTTTCAGGCAAAAAATGGTAAAATATTTAATATATGGGAGTTGTAGTTTTGGAACAGCTGCAAGGCCACATTGACAGGTGACCCTGCAGCTGTACGGGGATGTATAGGGCGGTTTTTTTGTGGGGCCAGGTGTACTTTTTAGATATACCATTTTGGGGAATGTTTATTGCTTAGATCACCTTTTATTTAATTCAGAGGCAAAACAGAGAAAAACCCGGCAGTTTAGCACTTTTGATTTTGACGTTCACTGTACATAAAAATATTAGTAGACCGGGCATTTTCAGACACAGGGATACCTAATGTATATGTTTCACAGTAATGTTATACTTTTATATGTATTCTAGGAAAAGGAGGTGAACTTTTATTTATTTTATTTTTTTTAAATGTTTTTTTTTTTTTTTTTACTATTTTATTATCCCCCACCTAGGGGGCTTGAACCTGCAATCATTTGATTGCAAGTCCCATAGACGGCAATACAAGTGTATTGCCGTCTATGGGAGATTCTATACATTACTATCGCGGAGGGTCATAGACCAGCCGCGATAGTAATATATATCTATGACAAGCCTGGGAGCCTTCATTAGGCTCCCGGCTGTCATCGGAACAGGCCGGCTCCTGCGGCCTCGCCGTGCAGGAGCCGGCCTGCATCACTAAAGGTATGGGGCCGGTGGGGGGGGCTAACTAACTGCCGGGACCTGTAGAGGAGGAGTGGGTTTGCAGCATGGCCGCGCTACTGTCACCGCTGGTTTTCTTCAGCGGCAGTAGCGCGGCAATCTGCAGGCCCCGGCAGCTAAGACAGTCCCCGGCATCTGCTGTAATAGACCGGCGGATGCCGGGGAGTGTCTTAGCTGCCGGGGCCTGCAGTATTGTCACACTCCTGCCGCTGAAGAAAACCAGCGGTGACAGTAGCGCGGCAATCTGCAGGCCCCGGCAGCTAAGACACTCCCCGGCAAACGCCGGTCTATTACAGCAGATGCCGGGGCCTGCAGATTGCCGCGCTACTGCCGCTGAAGAAAACCAGCGGTGGCAGTAGCGCGGCCATGCTGCAAACCCACATTCAGACTATAAGACGCACCCTCATTTTCCTCCGAAATTTGGGGGAAAAAAAGTTCGTCTTATAGTCCGAAAAATACGGTATATACGTCCGGGAAGTGGCTGCCTTGTTCTGATAGGACATGCCAGTACGTCCTGTCAGAATACAGCTATTGCACGAGATCGTGCAATTGCTGAAGCTGGGAGCCAGCTGTAACTTCAGCCAAAGCTCCCAAAGAGAAGACAAGGAAGGTTTATTCCTGTCCCTGCCTTCTCGATCACTGTGTATACATGATGCGGCTGCCCTCTGACCCGGCAGTCACGTGATCCACCGGAATCAGTGTCTTGTAAGAGCTGCTGGGGTCCTACAGGACCCAGATCAGCTCTGTATACAACTTGCAGGAGGCTGTATTCCTCCTACAACTGGGGCTAAATGTGCCAGCCCCAGTTGCAGGGGAAATCAGCCTCCCTAACAAAGAAAAAAAGTGACCAGATGTCCCCAAAGGTCTCTTATGACCTTATGGGGACACCATCTGAAAAAAAATAAAAAAATTAACAAAAAAAAGGTTAAAAAAAAAGAAAAAAAAAAGTAAAATAATGTGCCAATAAAATGCTGTTATTACCCCCGACGACACCATATAAAATAAAAATTACCGTAATGGAGAGGAAAAACTTTATTATAAATAACAAAATTGGCCCGGTACTGAAGTGGTTAAAGAATTGTGATAGGCCTGTCTGAAAAGATATTATACCGTGGGTGGGAGCATTAAGGGCATTATACTGTACAATTGCCAGATCCACTGCTGTTAATTGATGGACTGTTAACATGTGAAATGCCCTGCTTTTCAGACAGTCATACCATCCAAATAAATTAATTTATATTTTCTACCATATCTCTGCTTTATATTGGCAGAGACCTCAACGCAAGGACAGGCACAGAGATAGACTACCTGCCCCCGACGACAACCCACGGAAGTGAGATCCACCACCCAGAACCCACACAGACAAGAGGAAACAGCCAAGACAGAATTGTCAACAAGAGTGAGAGACATCTGGTGAACATGTGCCGAAGCCTAGGACTATACATAATGAACGGACGTATCAGAGGAGACTCCATAGGACGCGTCACACTAAACTCCCAAGTGGGCAACAGCGTGGTGGACTACACCAATGTCGTGGTGGACACAGACATTGAAGACTTCACAATCGCCCCCGACTCTCACCTATCAGACCACAACCAGATCCTACTCTACATGAGACACAAACAAAACACCTGCACAGGAGCCCCAACAAGCCGGCCTCTACAACCTACCAAGACGGGGCCACACGGTGGCTCAGTGATTAGCACTGCAGCCTTGCAGCGCTGGAGTCCTGGTGTTCAAATCCCACCAAGGGCAAAAAACCATCTGCAAGGAGTTTGTATGTTCTCCCCGTGTTTGCATGGATTTCCATCCTATATTCCAAAAAAGACATACTGATAGGGAAAAAAAATGTACATTGTGAACTCTATGTGGGGCTCGCAATCTACATTTAAAAAAAAACAAACAAACAAAAAAACCCCTACCAAGACATTTCAAATGGAACAACCACCTGGCCATGGAATATACCAACGCAACCAACCGACCCGAAATCATGACACTGCTCAAACTCCCATACAAACACCTATCAGTCAGACCAAAAGGGAGTCACCAGAGCTGTGAAGGATCTCAAGTACATCCTACTGACCACAGCAGAACTAGCAGGCCTGAAACGAACCAAACCCATAAGACAAACCAATAAACAGTCCCACAAATGGTTCGACAGCAACTGCAGAGCATTACGCCGTTCCCTAAGGGCAGCCTCCAGCCAAAAACACAGAGACCCCAACAACAAGGAGGCGAGGGAAGCCCACAACAATCTACGCAAGCGATACAAAGGCACCCTCAGAGAGAAGAAACAGAGGTACCTCTCCCACAAAATAGAGCAACTAGAGGACTCCCTCCAGGACAGCTCTTTCTGGGAGACCTGGCACCATATGGGCATAAATAACCAAAAGAACCAGAGACAATAGATGATCCCATTGGTGGTGTACCTTAAACACCCCCCTCCCCTTTATTATCTATTGTTGTTGTTACCATCTAATCGTGGAAGTGATATCTGTTGTTACAGATATGTATATGTGATCCCCTAGGGGACACTCCTTTTCATCTTACCCTATTCATTATTGTTGTCTTGATCTATTAAGTATCAACATTAATCAGTATATTTATTCAGATAGGTTGATATTATAGGATTTATGCTTATTACTTAGCATACATACCTGCTAGTATTATAGGACTTCCTTCCTTACGTTTGTAATACATTGTTACTGTTATTTTGGGGGTGAGGGATAGGTTCCACCGATGGGAGGGTGCAGTGTTATACCGCTACTGCATGTGGGGGTTCCCACTTGTCTCCCCTTGTTAGTGTAATGTTTGTTTGTATATATATTTTTAATTTAGCATAATAAAGTATCTATTAATTTTATCTTCTATTGTCTCTGGTTCTTTTGGTTATATATTGTGTTGGTTCTTGAGACTTATATTGTTACTTTTTGGGCTGTTAATGTTGGTTGTTACCATATGGGCATAAAGCCCAAGAAAAACTCCCTCCACATCCAAAACAGCAACATCTGGCTCAGCTATTTCAGAGGTCTCTACAAAAACATTGCTGAAGAAGACCTAACCCCAAAATAGCAAGAGAACCAAACTGAGGGATATGGAGAAAGTCATCAAGGACTTCCAGAACCCTCTGGACTCACCAATCACCATAAAAGACATAAAAGAAAAAATTGCCCTGATGAAAAGCAGAAAGGCCCGCGGCCCTGACGGCATCCTACCAGAGATGATCAAATACAGCCCTCCAGCAATACACGCGGCACTGGCAAACCTTTTCATCCTCATCCTCAACGCAGGACACTTCCCCCAAGACTGGAACAAAGGCCTCATAACCCCCATCTACAAGAATGGAGACCAATATGACCCCAACAACTACAGAGTGATCTGCGTCAGAAGCAAGCTGTTGAAACTGTTCAACAGCATTATCAATAACAGAATCCTCACACAACATGGGGTCCTCAGCAAGAGCCAAGCAGGGTTCATGCCAAACCACTGCACCACAGACCATATCTACACCCTGCACAGCCTCATCAAGACCCACATCCACAACATCAAAAGAGGCAAGATATTTGCCTGCTTCATGGACTTTAAGAAGCATTCGACTCAGTATGGCACCCAGGCCTGCTCCTGAAACTCCTAAAGAGTGGAATAGGAAGAAGAACGTACAATGTCATGAAGAGCTCCTACGCCGGAAACCAATGCAGTGTGAAGGTGAATGGGAAAAGGACAGCATACTTCCAACAGGCCCGAGGGGTCAGACAAGGCTGTAGCCTGAACCCAACGCTCTTCAACATCTACATCAATGAACTGGCTACAGCCCTAGAGGCCTCACCAACAGCAGGACTCACTCTGAACCACCGTAAGGTGAAGTTCCTGCAATACGCTGACAACCTCCTATCCCCCACCGAGAAAGACCTCCAAGAAAGCCTATCAGTGCTGGAAAAATTCTGCACCACATGGGCCCTACCCATCAACCACAAGAAGACCATAGTCATGGTATTTCAGAAGAAGGGCCACAATAAAGCCCCCACCCCACAATTCACACTGAACAACTCCACACTGGAGAAAACCAACAGCTACACCTACCTGGGGCTGGAGCGCAACCAATCAGGAAGCTTCAAAGCAGCAATAGAAACCCTGAAAGTAAAAGCCTGCAAAACCTTCTACGCCATCAGAAGACAACTGTACCACCTCAAACCACTGGTGAAGGTCTGTCTGAAGATATTTGACGCAGTCATCTTCCCGATCATTTTATAATGGCAGTGAGGTTTGGGGCCCAGCCACCTACCCAGACCAGCTAAAATGGGAGTCTAGCAGTCTAGCCCAACAGAGATCTTCCACCTGGAGTTCTGCAAATACCTGCTCCATGTCCATCTCAATACCTCCAACATGGCCTGCAGGGCAGAGCTAGGCAGACTCCCCCTATGGCTCACCATACAGAAGAGGGCGCTAGCTTTCCAGGCGCACATTCAGGGGAGCAACCCTGACTCCTACCACCATCAAGCCTGGCTAAGCCACAGAGACCTGAGCAAACCCGATACCCCCAACCAAACAATAGCCAACCACCAAACCAAAAACACCAAGAGATGACCAAGGCCGAAATAAAGGCGGCCACAGAGGCAAACAGAGAGCAGTACATAGAGGAATGGAGAAACGAAAGAAATAACTCCAAGAAACTCACCGTGTACCAATCCCTACAAAGGGACTACACCATGGCCCCCTACCTGGAGAGAATACCTCACCCCAAACACAGACAAGCCCTGAGCCAACCGGTACAGACTGAGCGCCCACAACCTAAAGATCGAAACAGGCCGACACAGGCAGATGTACAAGCCACGGGAGAACAGACTGTGCCAGCACTGCGACCAAGGGGCCGTAGAAGAAGAGACCCACTTCCTGCTATACTGCACCAAATACTCAGCTGTGAGGGCCGTCCACTACTCTACTACCAAAGACTCTCTGCCCACATCCAAGACATCACATCTGCAGACGAGAAGAGGAAACTCTATATCCTACTGGGAGATGAAGAGGCCACTGTGGAGATCGCTGCCCAATACGTGTCCAGCTGTCACCAACTAAGAGGAAGATGAGACGCATGGACTATCAAACCACCCATCCCCCATGGACTATTAAACCCCCCACCCAAACACCACTAAGCCCCCCCCCCCAATCAACTGTCTACCCCATACCCACACGCCACAAACAAGAACGACGGGACCCTAAGGACACTCAAACCCCCAACCCACGAACCCTGTAGCCACCCCCCTCCACCATCCCTAACCTCCTTTTTGCTTTGGCAACACCAAATGTTTTATTCTTTGGTAATGCTAATAAAGCTCATTTATATCTTGTATCTTTGTTGAATGCCCTAGATCAAGCTCACAGTATAGTGTGAGAGTTAGGTTGCTTGTACATCATTTTGGTATTTACCACTTCCTACATTTCTTGGGAATTGCTCCAGTGGCGAGTCCTTAACAGCTGCATTGAAAGTTTCCATTGTATTGCCCAAATAACAATTTCATAACATGCCATTTGTTATCAAAATTATGAAATGGTCATGAAAATGTTAACCTTCCATTCTTCCTTGGCTAACCAGCAGCCTCTTTTCACCACCCCTGAACTGCTTTCCAGCCACAGTAGTTTGTATGTTCTTAGCAGCCTAACATTCCTATCATGTCTGAGCTTGTGAGGCAGATTCTTTTTTAAACCTTCTAATAGGTGACAAACATATTGAACAAGATTATAAGGAAAGGGAATACAGGCAATTTGCTCTATATAAAATAAGCAACCTACAATGATTTGTAGTAGTCATAGTCAACCTCTTAAATGGTGTCATCTGAACAGGAAAGACTAATTGACTATTTACAGCTACATAAACCCCTATGGGCCCTCATGTGTGAAATATAACACCTCAAAGGTTCCACTTGTCTACTAGGTTACTTTAGAAAAAAAAAAAAAAAAAAAAGAAGAAGCTACATCAGGCCAAAAGGCACTATTAAGTACTGTATATACATATCCCACTGAATCAGGCCTTATGTACAATTTATGCTATATAGCTAATAAAGATGCACAGTATATTCAGCTTCTCTTTATCCATCAAAACAAAAAAAAAACAAAAAACGAAACATATAAATATAGTGTATAGAAGAAAACTTTACCCACAAAATTTTTCATTTTCTGGAGTATGTAGACAGCACAGCACATATGGCCTGACTGGGCCCCTTTCCATTAAAGCTAACTCATGAGAGGTGTATAAAAATATCCGCTCCGAGGATCTTCCTCCTAGATGTTAAATCCTAGTGGGTTAAAGGACCTTTGACAACGTCATCCAAAGTTTGTTAGCCCACTAAGATATGATCAGACTCTCGGGCCACACGGTGGCTCAGTGGTTAGCACTGCAGCCTTGCAGCGCTGGAGTCCTGGTGTTCAAATCCCGCCAAGGGCAAAAAACCATCTGCAAGGAGTTTGTATGTTCTCCCCGTGTTTGCATGGATTTCCATCCCATATTCCAAAAAGACATACTGATAGGGAAAAATGTACATTGTGAGCTCTATATGGGGCTCACAATCTACATAAAAAAAAAATATAAAAAAAAAAATGATATGCTCAGACTCTTGTGTGGGCGGAGCTATTCTGGACAGGACATTGTGAAAGCTGTTCGGACTGATGGAAGGAAAGAAGAGAACATTTGTGAGCAAAAGGGGGACATGTGGGTGCTGACTGTGTGTGAGCAAGAGGGGGGAATGGAGGGGTTCAAACTCTGCTGGGGGGTAGGCACAAGTGAGCATATAATACTGTGTGTGGGACACTGTGGAGCACATAATACTGTTTGGGTGCCAGTATGGAGCACATAATACTGTGTTGGGGCCACTGTGAGCATATTATACTGTGTGTGGGGCCACTTTGGAGCGCGTAGTTTTTTTTTGACTACTTTTTCAAAGGAAGAACCCTTTTTGCAACAATTTTTTTTACTTTTTTCACTTTCCAAGACCTATAACTTATAAAAATAATTATTTCTTTGTTAACAAAATTGTACGACAGTTTATTTTTTGCGGGACCTGATTTTTTTTTTTTTTTAAATTTGTGCCATTTTAAGGAACATCACAGCAGTGCCTATTGCGCTGTACTGTGTGAGCGGGGAGGAACGTCCCCTCCCTCTCCTCACCGCTCTCGTCCATAGACGAGTATTATCGAGAGGGGTCGTGAAAGCCGACAGTGCGCTGAATTCAGCGCGCTGTCGGATTTCCAGCAGTATATAGAACTGCCTGTGCCCAAACCCATGAAAGGTCCTCTTTAACATCATACAGAATGCTAATAAAATAATACTGCAGATGTATTGCTTGTGTCAAGAGTGTCAATTGCGCTCTTTACATCTTTACGGTTGCCATGTCAACCTGGGGAAGCTTGTAGTTCAGAGGTTCCTGGTTTGGCCAAATAGTGGCTGAGGAAGCCTGTATAAGACCCTCCTTCTTGACTCAGGTTGGTGACTAATTTTTGCACTACTCCTGGTTTGGCTCTGTTTCCTGGTGTCTATTACCTTCATGCTGACCCCTTGGCTTGTTTTCAGTTTCTCTTTTGTCTTCTAATTCTGCTTATGACATGCCCATTTGGATTCCTGATTTTGTATTTGTCTCTTGATTTGATCCTCGATGTCCTCTCCTGATTCTGGCCCATGCCTGTACAACTTGTTTCCTGCCTCCACTCTGCCTTGTAAGTTATAGTGGGTTTTGTTTTGGGTCTATCCAGCAGTGCATTTTTGGTACATCCTTCTGTTTGGTGACAATGCAGACTCCCAGATTCAGTGAAAGTCCTCCTGGCCTTGGGGCAGGGTCTGGTGATGGCGTCTGTCTGGGATCGCAGACCTGTGCTAGTTTAAAATAATTGTCTCTACTAATTGAGTTATCAGCTAAACACCTGCTATTGCTTTTTTTGAGACCGTACAATACCCAATACGTGTGTTATATTTGAGTTGTTTTTTATTCTTTAACCAACACATCCCAAAGCATTTATTAAATAATGTGTTTTTCGTGACTTTGACATTCTTCTGAATGCTTTTATAATGCATTGCACTACCTGCATTTCTGATGTTCACCTGTTAACCCACATATGGAGCAGTCGACTTTACTGCAAGGGACCACCAGGGGCTACATTAAGGAGTAGTCCTGGTGTTAGTGACAGTTCTCAGGCAAATCAAAAGTGTGACACCAAGGGAAAGTCAGAAACCTGGTTAGTGGACAAAGCTGATGCCAGGGTAAGCAGAGTTTGTTCATCACAATAATCCAAGCAGTGCTCAGGGCAGAAGAATAGAATTAGTTGCAAGAAGCAATCCAAAGTCAAGAAAACAAGAAAAAAAAGGCAGCATACAGAGAAACACTTTTGTGCAACACTAACAAACTAGGAAGTTTTTGTCAGCTTCCTTTGAAAAGAGCTGCTTTAAATATCCCACAGGTGCAGAAGATTGACTGGAAGCAGGCTGCAAAGTTAGTTTCTAAACAGCCAACGCATCCTACAGGCAAGGACAGCATCTAGGAAATCAGTACGGTTAGCAGAGATAGAATGCCAGCGACTGGGGCCAGGTGGTGCTACTGTATTCTCTCTGTACACCTCTTCTTGGCTTTAGAGTGCTGAAGAAACTTCTTGAGAAGGTTAGAAACATTGATGTTATCCTCAAGTTCCCAGAATCTTTCTTAGGAGCCATAGCCCTTCCAGTCTGCGAGAAAATATATATATATATATATATATATATATATATATATATATATATATATATATATATATATATTTTACCTTCTCTCTTGCTGTCTTAACTAGAGATGAGCGAACAGTGTTCTATCGTACACATGTTCGATCGGATATCAGGCTGTTCGATTCGAATCGAAAATCACGTGGCAAACTCCAAAAAAAATCCGATTCCCCTCCCACCTTCCCTGGCGCTTTTTTTCACCAATAACAGCGCAGGGGAGGTGGGACAGGAACTATGACAACAGGGGCATTGAAAAAAAAAAAAAAAAAAAAAAAAAATATGACTAAGAGACAGGGATAGCTGTACAGGCAGGGATAACCTTTATTTAGGCAGGAATGTTATTAAAAATAACTTTTTGGGGCTCTATCGGGTGTGTAATTGTGATTTTTGTGAGATAAACTTTTTCCCATAGGAATGCATTGGCCAGCGCTGATTGGCCAGAGTACGGAATTTGACCAATCAGCGCTGGCTCTGCTGGAGGAGGCGGAGTCTAACATCGCTCCACACCAGTCTCCATTCTGGTCCGACCTTAGACTCCGCCTCCTCCAGCAGAGCCAGCGCTGATTGGTCAAATTCCGTACTCTGGCCAATCAGCGCTGGCCAATGCATTCTATTAGCATGATGAAGTAGAGCTGAAAGTGTGTGCTTAGCTCAACTACGCCGGTGGAGTAGTTGAGCTAAGCACACACATTCAGCTCTGCTTCATCAGGCTAATAGAATGCATTGGCCAATCAGCGCTGGCAAATGCATTCTATTAGCGTGAGCAGAGTGTGCACAAGGGTTCCAGTGCACCCTCGGCTCTGATGTAGCAGGCCGAGTGTGCACAAGGGTTCTAGTGCACCCTCGGCTCTGATGTAGCAGAGCCGAGTGTGCACAAGGGTTCTAGTGCACCCTCGGCTCTGCTACATCTGATGGGCTGACCGGCACACGGTGTAGTTGAGCAGAACTGGCTCAACACTGCTGAGTCTCTGCATACCCATAGGAATGCATTGGCCAGCCTTCGGCCAATCAGCGCTGGCTCTGCCGGAGGAGGCGGAGTCTAAGGTTGGACCTGAATGGAGACTGGTGTGGAGCGATCTTAGACTCCGCCTCCTCCAGCAGAGCCAGCGCTGATTGGTCGAATTCCGTACTCTGGCCAATCAGCGCTGTCCAATGCATTCCTATGGGAAAAAGTTAGCTTGCGAAAATCGCAAGCTGACAGGGATTTCCATGAAATAAAGTGACTTTTATGCCCCCAGACATGCTTCCCCTGCTGTCCCAGTGTCATTTCAGGGTGTTGGTATCATTTCCTGGGGTGTCATAGTGGACTTGGTGACCCTCCTGAGACGGATTTGGGTTTCCTCCTTAACGAGTATATGTTCCCCATAGACTATAATGGGGTTCGAAACCCGTTCGAACACTCGAACAGTGAGCGGCTGTTCGAATCGGATTTCGAACCTCGAACATTTTAGTGTTCGCTCATCTCTAGTCTTAACCTTATACTTCTCTACAGGCATAAGCAGAGGTCCTGGAGAAACAGTGCAGGATGAGAGGTTTCAGAAGGAATATATGAAAAGAATATGGATGATATAGTATAACAGGCAGACATAGCTTGTAGCAGACTGGGATGATATGTTAAAAATCAGATATGAACCGAGGAACCAAATTTGCAAACTCGTAAGATGGTACCTTCATCTGCATGCTACAGGAGGGCAACAAAATTTTGCCAGTAGGAGAGAACAGTGGAGGAGGCCTACGTCTGTGGTCCTCTTCATTCTGGATAATCCTTTGCTCAAGGATAAATTGCCTTCTTGGTAGCCCTTGAAGAGAGTAGCGAAAAGAGCAGAGACTATGGGGGTTTTAGGTCTCCTGCTGCCTTAATGCTTGTTTAAGCAGACACCTCGTTTTTGTTTTTATTTGAAAAAAGGTTTACCTCACCTCTCCCTCCCCGTCGCCTTTCCCGCTTCACTTTCGCACCTCTGAGGCGGAGTCAGGGGCGGTACCATGGCGGAGCCGACCTAATTTATCTCGGGTATGTGGGCAGAGCTTGCACCTTCTGCCCCAGCGTAGGCGAGAGGAACTCCCTCCCACCCTACCCATGCGTTTTTTTTCTGGTGATTTTGTTTTGTTTTTCTTGTTTGCTGTTTCTCGTTTCCTTTCTTGCAGTTGTCACAGCGTGGTGGAAGGCCATGCCCTGCGGTGGGGAGGAGTTTGCCCACAAGTCCACTGTCCACCAGTGGGCAACCTCTGGAGTAGTCGCACAGGAAGAACGCGGGGCATGAAGGGCTTGTTTTTTGTAAATTTTGTTAATAATCGGTTAAAATTATAATAAATACGCTGTGACCAATCCCAGCTTTAACCACACCCAAGGTCTGTGTGCTCATTTATTAGGAGGTGTCTGAAGGTTGGAAGCTGGTTATAATGTTTATTCACATCCCAATAATCTGCTAGATTTTGAGAAAGTTCTATAAAGTCAAGTCAGCTGCTTGAACTAAGGAAGAAAGGGAAACACAAAGCAGTATTTATGGATTCAAACCACAGGCTATATAGAATGGTGAACATCTGGTTGATTCCCGTGCATGACTATTATAGAAGAACTCTGCCCCAATCATCTTGACACAATGAGATGAAATGATGCAAGTAATTCTGTTTAGTCTGGTTCATAAATTCCACTGCTCATTTGCACTAAGGGTCCAGTCACATGGAGGAAAATGGTGAAGAATTTGGTATGGAATTTCAGCGCTGAAAAAAAAAAAAATCCTCCCATTGACTTCAATGGGTTCCTTTTCCTGCTAGCAGAAAAAGGAACCCATTGAAGTCAATGGGAGGATTTTTTTCAGTGCTGAAATTCCATACCAAATTCCTCTCCATGTGAATGCAGCCTTAGGGTAGTAAGCAGATGTGATGTCCAAACTGATCTTGATGAGGTTACACAAGGATCTCCAGAATTTAGATATGAATTGCACTTCACAGTCTGACATAATAAGGTGCATAAGGCAATGTAGACTTATGTGTGTAATAAACAGGTTTGCTAAACAGGAAGCCATGGGAAGATTGGTTAATGCAATGATATAGGCCATTTTCAAAAAAAAAAATTAAGAACTCCACAGCAATCCAAATGGTGTCCAGAGGAGTCAAACAAATCTATGATAAAAGCCATGCAGATATGCTGAAAGGGAAATCTGGAAAAGTATGCCATGAAACCTTATTTTATAGAAAGAAAGAAAACAAAACAATGAACTCATGGATATCTTGTTCAAGTGTGGGCCACCAGTAATGTCCATGATGCCCCACAAACTTAGAATTATGACCCAAAAAGAGAATAAATTTCCTTTGGATGACAGATTCAAAGTAACTATGCTAGTTATCGGATCTGGAGTCCTAATGGCGAGGCAAACTATAGAGTACTTAAATAGTAACAAATGCCGGAATAGTACCTCAGGAGTAGAAGAAACTGTGGACGTTTGCAGAGGTAAGTACACAGGAGCAGAAGATCATCCATAGTCAGACGTTTGCAAAGTTCAGAACACAGGGGCAGTAGATCAGCCGTAGTCAGACATTTGCAGAGATAGATACACAGGGGCAGTAGATCAGCCGTAATCAGACATTTGCAGAGGTTGGTACAGAGGAATAGTAAAGTAGTGGTGAAGCTCAGGGTAAATAAGGATCAGACAGCCAGAATAATCAAGCACAGGATGGAGTAAGCTGTGGGTTTATATAGGACTAGATAAACTCTGATTGGCCACAGAGCAGGTGATATCCATAAGCCATTTACTCCAATGAAAGAGACCAGACCAGGCAAGGGACAGAACAAACGTGATTCTCAATGGTATAATGGTCAAGGCTGTAGAACATAGCCAGGATGTCATGGGTTCAAGACCCAGTGAACTCAGTTTGCGACACAAAGGTTTTACCTGGAGGGATGTCCTTCACTTTAACTTGAGAGACAGAGATGATACCAGTCGAATCAACTTTCTGGTTACTGAATCCATACATATTTCACCAGTTAGTGGGAACTATAGGAAACCCAAGAAATAGGCTTGATATTAGTGACACAATGCAGTGCACCGTTAGTGAAATTCTGCGCCATTTTCAGTAAGGACAGTCCTTATACAGTCAATGTGTTCTCAATTCCATGGACTTTCCAGCTTGTGTGTATTTTTCCTCCATTACCAGTGATGCTAAGAGTCGTGGAAAAAATTGTCAAACCAGGCTTTACTGTTCTTATATTCTGGCCCATGCAGGCTTGGTTCTCACAGTGCTTACAAATGAGCCAGAGAAACAATTACCAGTATCAGAACAACTTCTGTCCTACATTGATCAGACTTGTAATCGTTACAATCTAAATTTACCTGCATTGAGAAATAGTAGTGTTGAGTGAATAGTAGATAGGAATACCTCGCTCCCATAGGAATGCGTGTTAGCGGCCGGCAAATCTTCACAGCGTTTAACCCCTTGGTGTTCGCCACTTCCACGCATACCTATAGGAGCAAGGTATTTGACGAATAGTTTCAAATACTATTCACTCATCTCTAAGAAACAGGCTTTTATTAGAATACTATGTGGCGCATACTGGAGTTTGCCCTGTGAATTCATATAACACTAAATGTTGGACCGTAAGGCAGTACATGAGGCAATTTTTCATAGAATAATTCACCATCACTATTTTTGATTTCCTTCTATCTTTCATTTTCTGCTGCTGGATAAAAAAGAAAAGCAGTTTTTTACTCACAAACAAAACGTCTTCCCTTCTATCCCATGTAGCAGCATACATTCCATAAATTATTATTGGCATAAATTAATTCTTTATGCATATTAAGTTACTTTTCAATTACCTCCCAGGCAAGGACTATAGGCTGTACAGCTTACCTAAACTATCAAACTTGATTTTCAAGCAGCTTTTGTGACTTACAACATACATAACATATGTTGGCTCCTTTATGTGGAATCCTGCATTTCTTTCTTCTTTCCCTTGCTTCACTATTGAGAGCTGTACTCTGCTTTTCACTGTATATTGTGTGAAGAGAAAATAAGGGAAGGGATACTTCAGTTATATTTTTGGCATTATAAAATATAGAAATATGTTTCTGGCATTGTATGAAGGAAGAGCTATAGTTGCAGTTCTATCTGTATTATTTCCAGTCAGGATTTGGATATTTATATGAAGCTGCAGCTGCTCCAAGTCCTGACTGTGTTTTCAACTGTTGATGTCTCTGGAAATAATACAGACAAAACTGCAACTTTAGGTTCATATGAAAGATGAAACTTTCCTTTTTAATACTAGATGCATATTTTATGTTTATGGGAAATAGTTTCCTTTGTGTGGAAATAGCTAAGTGCTTCTATTCTTGCCATATTTTCAGTGGATTCACTAGATTCATGGGTCTGCTTTACAACCTTAAGTAATGTAGGAGTACCTCCTCTGCAGACATAGTAGAAACTTGAGTTAATGATGAAGCTGTAGAGACGTTTTTTGAAATTAGTAGAAAGTTGGGTTTTAAACCAAGTAGCCCTCAGGGCTTCCACAAAACAGGATACCCTTGCACATCAACTTCATCGGTGTTGAAATACATAGTAGAATCCTCTTGCTTTCTGCTCTACTAAGCAGCTCAGCAGCGACATGCCACTACAGTCCTGTGTCCTAAAAACTGCCTTTAGACTAATGCGTCTTGGCGCAAACGTCTTGACGATGACGACACTGTCCGCACCAGGATGCAGAAGTCATGCTGCTTTACAGTAAGCAGTGGCAATGGCACTGGTAGAAGCTGCTCCTTGGGGGATCGGAGGTATTATAAATATATATATTTTTTTACTCACTTTGGGTAGGGATGGGGAATACATATAATAGGCTAATTGGGGGCATTGTAAATTGAGCAAGATAAGAGGCATGATTGGGCCCAGGGCCAGCTCCAGGTTTTTGTGGGCCCTTGGGCAACAGAGCCTCAGTGGGCACCTTTTGGAGCAACCTATGCTCACTGCAGAAAAAAAACAAAAAAACAAACAAAACAAAAACAACAATCGAAGTTAAGTGTAGATACATGGCAGACACATGCCTCGGATTCCTCTTTATTTTCTGCCCCCTGACTCACAGTGGTGGACACACAGTATACAAAGCCCTTGTGGCTTCCATCACTGATTAGGCCCAAATTAATGGATCTAAGCAGTGGTAGGGGGTCTCAAGCCACAGCCTTCAAATCAGCTGCAGGATCCGCAGCAAGATCCAGCAGGACACTTTTTTTTCCCAGCATCCTGCACTAATTGTTTTCAATGGGAGTCAGAATGAGGGAATAATCTGCTGCTGATTTGGCTGCGAAATCTGCTGAAAAATCAGCGCCAGATTCTGTTAACAGTGCATTTCTGTTAACGCTTTCATTGGTATTAATGGAAATGCTTAATGCAGAGACTGAATGATGCCCCCACGAATACATATATAAATAATATGCACAGACAGGGTATAATACACAGTCCGGTCACATGTAACCACCGCCTACTTATGACGTCAACGTTAAATAGCCAATTGCAGAAGGCATGTGTCATCAGCCATCTGGGTGCACTCATCATTGTTTACTAAATGTACTTATTACTGTACTAAAATGTGCTCGTCTATCTGAAGAGACAACAATCCCTGAGCTAATCCCGTTACAGTGTGTAGACCAGGCTTTTTCAGACACAGGGATACCTAATGTGTGTGTCACAGTATTTTAAGTACTTTTATATGTGTCCTAGGGAAAGGGGTGTAATTTTTTTTTTTTACTTTTTATGCAAATGAATGGCATACAAGCCCTGGAGCCATATTTAAATACCTGTCATCCGCTGTACTTTTACAGCAGATGTTGGGAAAGGGTAAAGAAGGTGTAACTAAACATTTTCATAGCAAAAGAGTAGGTGTGATTGGTATAACTTGATTTGTCATAAAGCAGCAGGGGGTGGGGATAATAAATATTTTTTTTTAAAAAAGTGTCATATCCTGTAAGATAAGAAGAGTTTCACTTCTCAGGAAAGACACACAAAACAACGACCTAGTAAGGAATGTAAGACGGCCGTGGACACAAGGTGGTATCCTTCACTTGTTGTTACTATTTTAAATGCACATGCACTTATGATTGTCAACATCATCTTGAAGTGCTTGTGTGCAAATATAATTGCACACATGTACCTTTCTTTGTCTGTCTTGATGCACGTGCATAAATTGTAATATTTGTGCATGCGCCTTTAATTATTTCATTGTTATGTATGGATTTCTGCTCATGTCCTGTTTTCATTTACAATCACTATTGCTCCACACAATCTTCACAGGTGGGTAATATTTGTTAGCATTTGACTATATATTTAAGGGGCATGCTTGGTTTATAGTTTAGTACCCTGATGGAGCTGCCAGGTTCAGCTATATATGTGGGGTCTTTGTCTTAACGCTACAACATTACACCCTATAAGGGGTTGTCCAAGAAATACATAAGTGGAGCAGGAGGCTACAGAAAGTCAAACGTGACTCACGTATAAATATATTATAAATAAATATAGTATATTTATTTGGACTGTTTGCCTGGGCCGGGTAGGTTTTTTTTTTTTTTCATCCACATATGGTCGTGCTGATTCATATTATTAGTGAACTGTGGACTGCATTTCCTTTGTTTGTGACTCACGTATGTCATGGTCAGTGGTCACATGCAGTGAGAACGTCCGCTGGAACAAGCCCTAGGGCTCCCCTGGATCGGACAATAGCGGGGAAAAGCGGAGCGCCATGGACCGAGGTGAGTACGTTTTTTGTTTTACCTTCCCCGGCCTTCTGCCCTTTTTCTGTATTTCCTGGAAACCCCTTTTACAGATGGCTTCTTATATTTCAGTTGTTCCTTACTTCCATGTTGTTGTTTTTTTTATTGTGAGTGATTCTTAGTTTGTCTCTTTTTTTGTGGCTTAATAAAATATATCTATCGTTCTAAATTTTTGAATGTTTTTTTTTCTTTTTTATTTTGTTGTAGGTGTTCCTGTTTACTATATTATATTTTTCTCTTCATATGGATCACTCCATGTATTAATTTTTACATTTTCTTTCTGCCATTATATATACAACATTGCTAAACCTGGAATAACCCGCTGAAATGGTTTAGAATTGTGTGTGTGTGTGTCTCTCTTGACACAAAGTGGGCACAATATATTGGGCTGTGAAATGCATATTTCTTGAAATAATTAAAATTTCCACTTTTCACCATCTGCTGTGTCTTTATTTTTGTTAAGCACTCCTGGTGTCAAACTGCTTACAATATGCCTTTAAAAAAAAATGGTTTGAGAACGTAGTTTCTAAAATAGGGTCATATCTTGTTTTTTTGTTTTTTAAATCTCACCTCAGTACCTTGCCATTTGCCCACCACTGAAGTGTTATGACCAAATTAGGCCTCCAGTGAGTGTGCTGCTCTTTTTTACTGATGAATTTTGGCCTTATTTCCAGTGAAACGTTGTAGGTCACATATAGGTTGTTTCTAAAATTGAGAAACAGGCCATAATAACTAGAGATGTGACTGTCACAGTGCCTACAGCACTATGGTTAAGGAATGTGATAGGCTGACTTTAATCGTTGATTATGTAGATAATCTGTTTTCCCTTAGTCCTAACAGCAGCACAATATGAAGCTTGTGCTGCTGTAGGACGAAAGGGAATCATTGATTTATGTAGATAATCTGTTTTCCCATAGGGCTCGTTCACACGGAGCCAGTGGGGTGGAAGCCGCCTCCAAATTCGCCTCCATACAATAGTGGTCTATGTAGACTGCTGGCGTTCATTTTTCCGCTAGCAGTTTTTTGCTGCTAGCGGAAAAAAGAAGCGACATGCCTTTTCTTGAGGCGGATTCCGCCTCAGGAAATCAATGCAAGTGAATGGGAGGCAGAGAACCGCTAGTGTTTTATTGCCAAAAAACGCAAGGTAGTTTTTGGCGCAGTTTTTGGCAAAAACTGCCAAAAAAATGCCAGGTGTTTTTATCAAGGTCCATTAACTGTGCTGGAGGGAAAAAGTGCCTGGCGGTTTTTTGAGGCGGTTTTTGTCAAAAACCGTGCCAAAAAAACACTCCAAAAACCGCTTCATGTCCAAAAACTGCTAATTCCTGAAACGTTTTTTTTCACGACCAAATTACGCCACCCCATATTCACGTGTGAACTAGCCCTTAGTCCTAACAGAAGCACAAGCTTCGTATTGTGCTGCTGTAGGACGAAAGGGAATCAATATTTATTGAGAAAATTTTAAAATATAACAAAGAACAATATAGCAATAACAGGCTGATGAGCCTAAAGTACACAAATTAGAATGGTATGTGGGTACAAGTACAATGTACAGGTATCAGAAGGATAGTACATTAATGCAAAAAGAACAGCACTGGAGATGCCTGAGCGAGATAGTAAACTAATGACCCACAATAAGACCAAAGTGGAGAGACCCACTAAAACATGTATACAGACATGTAAACAGAAATGACTGTTGTGGGAAGCCTCAATAAGGAAACTAGAGATAAATTCAACCATAGAACAAGGGATATGGGAAGACCGACTAACAAAATATGTCACAAAAAGATGGAGAGAGGAGAAACATAAGGTAGGCTAAAAGGAGTAACAAGGCAAGAGTTAGGGATAGACAATCCAGGGGAGGGTTCTAGTGGAAGCACAATGATCAGGAAAGGGGATTAGAAAACTCCATAGACTCCTGAGACATCAACCATCACCACCAGACAACGTTAAGCTTAGAGGAATCTGATGAGACCCCACTAACAGGGCCTCCATTCTTTGTATGTGAAGAAGCTACTGAAGCAGTAGAGTGGGAACAGCCATCCAGCGCCAGTATCTGGGAATGACCAATCTGGCAGCCGTGAAGAAGCATCGCAAGAGGTCTTTCTTCACTGCAGAGATTTTACCCAGAATAACTGAGGACAGCCAGTTGGGGGAAGGTACAATTGAGCGGCTGCTGACACTATTATAGAATTTAGACGCAAAAGTTCTAAAAGAGTTTTATCACCCCCCACAATTCCACCAGATATGCAAAATAGTCCCCTTCTCAGGATCACAGTGCCAACAACGATTAGAGACACCAGGGTAGAACCTATGGAGAAGGTCCGGACAACAATACCAGAGAGTCAATATCTTATGTTCTTTTGCATTCTGCAAGGCATTTGCAACTTGTGGACAGAAAGAAAGGACCTATTCCAATTAGCAGGAGAAAGGCACAACTAGAGCGAACATATCCCAGGGTCGTTGCACGAAGGATTATGCTATACTGCCGTTTAGCTATGAGTAAGGGACTTTAAGAGTCCCGAAACGCGTCAGCTTTTGCGGTTTTAATCACGTTTTTTCCTATCTATCCACTATGTTTTTTTGAGTCTGTTTTTGTCTGCCTTCTATGGCAAATTTTAAAAGTCTGATGGATTAAAGGTTATTTTTTAACACACCCAAGTGCTGCGGATCCTTCTATCTTCTTGAAGTATTGCTTTATAAATATTGTGTTCTCCCTCCATCCAGCAGTTGAGGTATATTGGTCAAGCTATTTAGAGGGTGAAGGCGCCCACATTTATCTGCAAGCTTATAATAGTGTTTTCAGGTTATATCTCGGACATGATTATACAGTTCATTGATGTATGCCTGGAGCTCTTCCCTGGCATTAAGAAGTTCATTTAAAGTAGTCTGGGCAAGGGTTTGCTTTCAAGTTAGTGAATCTTTGTCAACTGATCTGTAAACCAAACCAATCTGTCTGTTTCAAGCAGCACTCTGTGTTTAATGAGTACACCCCTACGCACACATTTAATTGCCTCCCAACATAATGGGAGGGGGGGTTGGATCACTGGAATATGTGAACTTCCAGAATGAAGAGCAAATATTATCCTTAGAAGCCACGTCTTTAAGGAGGCCAGGGATCTCAAGGGATAGAAACGCTGGGGCATGGTTGGACCAGATGGTTGAATCAGTCTGAGCGTAGAGGGCATGATGGCTAATTAGGAAAAAGTTGAGGTAAGAGCAGTGAGAAGGGGAATCATATCTATAATCTCAACCCTGGGGATGTAGGATCTGCCACATGTCCACTAGATAATGATTGTGTAGCACATTTTTTCAGTTGCATGGCAGTATGGGGTAGTGGAATTGATGGATGTCTAGAATGAAGTTAAAGTCACCCCTAAGGATTACCATGTCTTCACTGAATTCTGTGAACCTACGGAGAAGGCTCTACTAGTTGCCGCTGACTGGAAAGGTAGTACCCTGCTATAGTAGCCACTGTGGGGCCCCCAGAAGAAATTGAAGATTGTGCCAGTTTTTGATGCTCAATAGATTCAAGAATCCCCTTGATACGGATATTGTTCTGCCTGTTCCTATTCAGCACACCCCATTATAGTCTATGGGCGGGTTCACAACAGCGCCCAATCTCCGTTATGCAGGTTTCCATTTTCTGTTGGCAGAAGATGGAAACCTGCATTCAGTGTCCGCCGGTGAGCGTCTTCTGCTCTCCTTGGCAATGAGTGGGTTTGAAAACTTCCTGCCGGTTTTCGTCTCCTGTCCAGTTTCTCTGTCAGGAAACGGAAACCTGCAAAACAGAAATTGGGCGCTGGTGTGAACCCGCCCTATGATGTACAGGAATAACCGCTTTTTAAGTGGATTAGGGCGGTTCACAATGCGTTGCGGTTACCGTTTGGGGAGTCTACTTGGGGACCCCCTGAATGAATCCTATTCTCATTAAAAAGGGATTACCTATAGGAAACAGGTTTCCGTTCGAAAAGGGGGGGGGTCCTCAAGTGCACTTCCCGAATAGAAACCTGAACGCAGATGTGAACCGGGCCTTAGTTTTCCCTTTTCGAGTCCCCAAGCAGATCTGAAAAACGGAAAGCCGAACACTAGTGTGAACCTAGCATACCATGTGCAATCTCCACCTGAAAAAGTGTGTACACTATCACTGCAGCCAAAGCACTTCATACGTTTCTTATATATGTGGCGCTGGGTGACTTCTGTTATCTTACGTCCATAGCCCGTGAGTCATTTCACCCGCTCGCTTTGTACTTCTATGAAGTCTCCTCTTCACCTAGCGGACTGCGGTCTGTCACCACTTGCAGACACCAGATGGCGCTCGCTTTCCCGCTTCTCTACAATCGTGATAAGCTAACATTTACCTGAGGGCACAGGGTGAGATAGAATGTGGAAGGCCGCGCCCCTTTTCAGCAGCGACCAATGAGGCTTTTGACACGGACCAATAGTAATGGTGAGGGCGGTACGTTTGGGCTGTCAGCGAGCAGGGGGTGGGGTTACGCGTTCACTGTGGAGCTGGTGTGCAGTCAGGAGGGAGTACGAGAGTCTCGTCCAGTGCAGTAATGCCGCTCGCTCAGCTGGTAGATTTGTGGCCCGACGTGGAGCTGGTGCCAGAGGAGACTGAGGTGAGGACAGTCCCGCCACTTGTGCTCCTGCGCCCACCATGCGTGTACACATCGCTGCCCTTAGCACTTCACCCTGCGGACGTTATGTGTGTGGCTTCTGCCGGTGATCGGTTGTGTGTGACCGCGGGACTGGAGTAAGGGTAGCCTGCTGTGGATGATTGGCAGTCGTTGTATGCTGTGGGAATATGCTCCATGCTGGTGCTGGCACTACTACGGCTCTGCATTGCTGGGAAGTAACAGGTGGCGGATTTGCCTCGGGGTATACTTGCCACATTGTGCAATGCCTTCTTAGACCTGGCATACTTGTAGGATTCTGCCCTGAGACTTGCACATGCCCAGCTCCTTCGTGCTTCCTTACATTAGGCTGCTGGCGCTGTGTGCGTGTCTTTGTGTCAATTGTGCACAAATTGTCATGGCAATAACAAGAGAGTAAATGAAAGGAGCCGAAAGTGTAGGCACCTTATGTGCTGGCCTTCGCTCCCTCTGCAGTGGTGATGTGTATGGAGTCTAGGAACCAGATCATAGTGTGAAGTCTACAAATGCCCAGCAATCTCTGCCCTGAGGTCTTTAGGGCTGATGTGAAGGAACTCTGTCACATGATAGCCCTTTGACGTCTTATAAGAAACTTGTCATTCAGTCAGGTATGTCTTCTAGATTTGCTTATTACTACAGCAAATTGCTGCTACACAGGTAGAGAACGGTCTTATCGTCCTAGCATATATTCTTTACAGATACCGTTCTGCTTGCTTAGCATTTTTCCAGGGTGCTATTCAGGGGCTGGAAATCGATTTGCAAGAAATATGTCTTACGTTAGGATCACACCTTTGGGCAAATCCGCCCGAGATTCTGCTTAAATTGGCGGAGGGAAGCAGGTCTTTTCTCTCTGCCAATATCATATCAGTATAAAATCAGCAGAAACCCAGCTGACTCCATTATAATCTATGGGGTTCGGGGGGTTACTGCTTTTTTTAAAGAGGACCTTTAATGGTTTGGGGCACAGGCAGTTCAATATACTGCTGAATTCAGCGCACTGTCGGCTTTCCCGATCTGTGCCCCGGATAAAGATCTTTCGGTCCTGGTACCGTAGCTCTTTACAGTCAGAAGGGCGTTTCTGACAGTCCGTCGTCAAGAACGTCCTTCTCCACAGCAGCGCCTATCGCTTTACAGTTTGGGCGCTCACACTGTACAGCGCTATAGGTGCTGCTCTGGAGAAGGACGTTCTTGACAGTCTGTCAGGAACGCCCTTCTGACTGTAAAGAGCTACGGTACCGATAGCTCTTTACCCGGGGCACAGATCGGGAAAGCCGACAGTGCGCTGAATTCAGCGCACTGTCGGCTTTCCAGCAGTATATAGAACTGCCTGTGCCCCAAACCATGAAAGGTCCTCTTTAAGCACACAGGGTTTCCCTCCTTTGGGACCCAAAGGATGGAAACCAAGCGCTAGTGTGAACCCAGCGTTAATCTAGTAAGAATCTTAGTTTGAAATTTAGGGAAGACCTTTATGGAGCACATGGGCCATCTGGTTTACTTGCTATATTTACTGCCATATACCGCATTCCAAATGATATTTTTCTCTAATTTTCCTAAATGGTCTGACAGTTATTATAAGGTTCAAATCTTCAACTGATCATGAATCAAATTTTATTGGACAAACCTCCCAATGATTACCTTTTTTCCATAAATTAAAAAGTCAAACCCATTGTTCCAAATTTACGCAGAACAGAGTTTCTAAACATTTTATAGGTTATAAAGAACTGTAAATGGTCACTAGTTGAATTTGCTGTATTAAGAGGTCACATTTATGAAATAAAAAAACAGCTTAACAGGCCTGGTTATATATTATCATAAGACCCTTTTTTTATCATCTTTACAATTCTTGCATCCATTGAACTTGTAAGTCTTTGGATAGTTTCTGCTTGAATTTCTTTGCAGAATGTCAGAATATCCTCCCAACACTGATATTTTGATGTGAACTGTTGCAACTCATAGATCTTTTGCTTGAGGATACTCCAAAGGTTCTCATGTGGGTTAAGATCAGGAGAGTTTGGTGGCCACACCATGAGTTTCTCTCCTTTTTATGTCCATAGCCGCCCAAAGCTCAAGGTATTCTTTATGCATGAGGTGGAGTATTGTCATGCATGAAGATGATTTTGCTATGGCAGGCATGGTTCTTCTTTAGCGACTCTACAGGGATCTACCAGCTCTCTCCCCATGATTGCTGCCCAAAATGTGACTCTGCCACCTCCTTGCTGACATTGCAGCCTTGTTGAGACATGGGGGCCATCCACTACTCCATCCATCTGGACTATCTAGGGTTGCATGGCACTCATCAATAAGCAAGATTGTTTCAAAAGGAGTCTTCATGTATGTCTGGGCCCACTGCACTGTTTAGGGGTGGCTGCAGTTCCCTGTGTATGATAGCATAGATCTACTGTGCACATGGAGATCTATGATAGACACAGGGAGCTGCAGCCCCTGCTCTACATACTGTAGATCACTACTTAGAAGACGACGAAGGACCTTGTAGTCACGTGATCACAGGGACAGGCAGGAGGAGGGACTTGCATACAAGAACCACAGGGAAGGGCGTGAATAGAGTATGAGGTGAGGGGTGCACGGGAACGCCTACAGTGCACGGAGGGCTCGTTTGCATGTAAATTTAAAAGGAAATTCATTAAAACGGGGGGGGGGGTCTTTTAACAAATGATTGGCAGGACTTGAATAGCCTTCCCAATGATAGAGCCGCTTTTAAGTCTGTGGCCTGGCTGACCTCTTTCTCACATTCACTGTAATAGTACTGTTCAGTTGGGAAAGACTTCCTACATACCGCCATACTATTATGGCAACCTAGAGGAGGACATAAAATGTGGGGGCACCCTGGAAGGGGGACTTTATGAGAGGCTTTATATTGTATGGGGCCATTGGTGAGGCATGATACTGTGTGAGAGCCACTAAGGGGTGTTATACTGTGTGGAGACCATTGAGGGGGGATATTATAATTTGTGCCGGTCAGGTACTTCTAAGTGATGGTGGTGGGTACCCACTTATAAAAACCTTTGCACAGGGCCCACCAATGTGTTAAAACGGCCCTGAAATCATCTCCTAATAGTTTTTGGTGTGTGTCTCTGCTGAGACAAGCTTGGCACTGAAACAGTATATCTCTGGTAATGATGCAATTTTAACTTTTCATTATACATTTATTTCTGGAAATTTAAAATAATTCAATGCTCGAGGGTTAAAAAGGCTGCTATTCATCTTGATTCCCGGGGGGTATTGCCATATTCAGGAAAAGGATGTTAGTTACTAGAGATGAGAGAGTACTATTCGAAACGGCTGTTTCAAATAGCACGCACCCATAGGAATGAATGGAAGCGGCTGGCACGCAGACTCTGCCGGTGGCTGGCCGCTTAACCCCCTGCGTGCCAGCTGAGTCCATTCATTCCTATGGGTGTGTGCTATTTGAAACGGGAGTTTCGAATAGTACTCGCTCATCTCTATTAGTTACCTTTTCTCCTTTTAACCCTTTATGAAAATGAAAAATATCATGCTAAAGCGAAACTCGGCAAAAAATTTTTTAAAAAAATACTGCAGAAAAATATAGCATTTTTTTACCGCATCTTTTCATTGCGATTTTAGAGTTTTCCTGTGCAAACTTTCTGCCCCTATTATACGTATACAAAAAAGCGCCAGTGTTTCTGCAGGTATAGCTGACAAACTGTTTTTAACAATACAGCTTTTCTGCTGCAGATTTTTTTTTTTTCTACAGTGTGTGGATGGAATTAGCCTTTTGCTGGGTTTCCACATTGTGAAAACGCAGTGGCAAAAAAACGCTATGTTTTACAGTACCCGCAAAGTGGATGGGATTCTGGTTAATCCCATCAACACATTGCGTAAAAAAATCAGCAGCAGAAAATCTGCATTTTCAAAAATGCAGGACATCAATTCATGGGAACTGATGAAGCCTAGAGGTCGCAATCCATATAATACCATGCAGGGACCACTATGGAGCATTATACTGTGTATGTATGTGTGTAATATATACGCATACATACATAATATTTGCCAAATGCCAAAATCAAGAATTGACTAAAGCCTTTCCTGAGTTACTGTAATGATATATGGAGATGATTACAATGTTACAGCCAAAACACAACGGTTAAGTGAGTGAGAACTAGGAGTCTAAAGATGGCTGCTGAGGGTGTAATGGGCAGGCTAGCTAGGGAAACAGGGAGGTGGTGTGAAGCATCATGGTAGTTGTAGGAAAACACAGAACAGGAAGATGACTATGTTAACAAATGCTTAAGATGCCAGGAGCTCCCAGATAATGCACAAATCACTCAAAGCACAGCTAAAGGTATTTGTGTGCACTTCTTAACCTACTAGCATCTCCCTGCGACTTCGTCTGCTGTTGTGTATGATCGGCGGCGTGCGCCCCCGCGCCGTCCCCCTGCGCGCCTCTACCTACCGCTTGCCCCCGGGCCCCCCTCTCCCCCACAGCCCTCTCCCCTGCCCCCCCACCGCGCGTCCCCGCATGAGGACCCTCCCCCCGGACAGAATACAATCACAACTGCAAGCGTCACTTGTGCGTGGCAAGCACACGGACCCCATTATAGTCTATGGGGTCCGTGTGCTTTAACTGCACAGCGCTTGCAGTTGCGATTGTATTCCGTCCGGGGGGTCCTCATGCGGACTCCCCCGGATGGAATCCAAATGTTAATGTAAACCAGGGGTAACGTAGGTTTCCTTTAATTTGGTTCACTTGGCAAACTAATTATCACAGATTGATTTGTGATCCAAAGAGCCCTGAAAGCTTTGACACTTAAATTCAATTTGCATAATAATTTGGACCTGTGTAGCTGTTAAACAGCTTGCCTACTTCTTAAAAATTGATGTCTTAGTCATAATATAGGACGTCAGCTTTAGATGGGCAGGGGTCCAATTGTCAGCAGGGCTGTGGAATTGGTTGGCCAAACCACCGACTCCTCTATTTTCCTATAGACTGAGTCCTCCTTAAATGGCTGAAAGCCATTGTCAGACAGAGGTAATGCTCTCTAATTGACTAAAAGCCAGTGATTGAATTCCTCTCTAAATGAATATGTAACAAACTGTGCATATTAATAATTGCATAATATAAATAAACATGATGTTATTTTGAAGCTGTAGGCGGTAACTGTCTTTTTTGACACTACTTTTTAGGACCCTTGCAGACCAGCTGTATATCTATGACCCTACTTGTGCCTTTTTACCATACTTTTAAAGGAATTCTGTCAATAGGAAAATTATCAGTGTATCAAATTAGTGCCAGTACCTTGTAGGGCTTGTCTGCTCTTGATGACTGCCCCTAGGCTGTAGACAAAATGGCACTCAAGCAGTAGGGCTAGGTGGAAGTTATCTAGAACACTAGAGAAAAGCCCCAGCAAGAGAAGAAATTACCCTAAAGCCCCTTTTAGTTAATTCGAATACAAATACTGATTTTTATGAAAGGGATGTGCGGTGCAGAATAAAATAATTTAGAAAGCTGCTCTACAAGGTACTGTCATTAGTTTGATACCGACTTTCCTGGTGACAGACTCCCTTTAACTCCTTCCTTGACAATTGTGAGCACTCCAGCAGTGTCCCATACACTTGAATGTGACACAGGTTGAAGTACTCACAATGTACAATGTACATCGAATGAGCACTGCAGATCACTTGGTAACAAGTAAACATTTTAGTTTGAGTGCGTCCTGAAAGTTGGACCCTTGCTGATCTAAAAATAAATGCCCTAGCTTATGCTAGGTTCACACCTGTGTTCAGGTTTCTGTTCGGGGAGGGGGGCTGCTTTGGGACCTCCCGAATGGAAACCTAATCCGCTTAAGAAAGCGGTTACCCTTGGACCCCATAGACTAAAATGAGATCTGCCGGGTTTCCACCCAGCTGCATGCAGGACTTTTCTCTTTGCATTGTTAAAGCAGAAAGGGGTACTGAAGAGACCATGTGGCATGTGTGAACCTAGCCTTATGCATAAGTCATTGTTTTATTTTCTTTTTCTTATTTTTTGTGAAAGTTTTAAAACAGTACGTTTGTGTAAGCGGCCACAAAAAAATGGCTGCAGACATGCGCAGTCAGCTCTGCCCGATGGCAGAGCTGACTGCGCCTGCGTCAGTTTTAAATCCAGAAGAAGCCGGCAGAAGAAGGCATTGTGGGGAGGCGTGCCAGTAGAAGACAGAGGCCGGCGCCAGAGAGTTTTCCGGATGTCCCTATAGTGCTGTGGGAAAACTCATTTACATACCAAAGAAAACCGGGATATCTACGAAATGGCGACCCGGAGAAGACTTCTAAAGGTAGGAGAAGAATAGCCTTTCCTAAAGCTATTTCTATGTGTTACGGAGAAAAAATGTGATTCAAAAGATTGAATCCATTTAAAAGGAGCCTACCACCTCCCTCAGGCATTATCAATTACCTCCATCGTGTTACAGAGCACGTGAACGTGATAAACATGTGAAGTGGGGGCAGGCCTTCAACTCTTGGAGCATAGCTTCTGATCCTCAGACCCCTACTATCCTTTGCTTGTTCCATCCCATGCTGTGGAGTTGATTCTTCCAGTGTTTTGACCTCACCCACCCTACTTGAACAGTAAGAGTAAGTCTCCCATGGCTGAAGGTCTCCCTTAGTGCTGCAACTGCTTCATTTACATAAGACAAAATTTAGTTTGCAGGGTTGTTAGACATCCCCTTTGACAAAGAAGCAGCAATTTATCGGTCAATGAGGGTCATTCTCCTTATACCTCAATGAATACCTGCTTTTGATTTGTGAAGCTACTGCCAGACAAATGGGCAGCTACCCTGTAGCATGTAGTATGACAGACTCGGCTGGTGTAGGAAGGAGGGGTTTGGGTTCTGGGAAACCTGGGCTGACTTCTGTGTTGGCTACAGGGTCTTCAGCAGGGATGAGCTGTATGTCAGTGGGGAGGGTACAGTTGTGTTGGGGAGAATGTGGCTAGAAGGTTGCAGTGACTGAATTCCTCTCCAAATAAATGTAACAAACTGTGCATCTAATTATGTAAAATTACGAATTAAACATTTTAATTTGAAGCTGTAGATAGTAACTGTCTTTATTTTTTTTAACTCTACAGCCCTGTCAGGACCGTCGCAGATCGGCTGTTTATCCATGACATTGCAAGCTTCTGTGCTTATTCACCATAATTTTAAAGTGTCTATCACCGCCCCCAGCTATTTTAAACCACTCCCATACTGCTGTAGATACTGTTAGAAGAAAAAAAAAACAAACAAACCTTTCTTATGTTTCAGGGACCCAGGGATGTGCAGAAAAGGCACTTTTTTTTATTTATTTTTTTATTCAAATAAGGATCTTGGAGCACAGGGGGAATTTTCTTCAGGCACTGAGCACTGCTGCATCCCCCTGGGCAGTCAGGATCAACTGACACTGGGAGGAGCAAATCACAATTCCCAGGGGGAGGGGCTGAATGCTTGATGGGTGTCTTTAGTGATGATGCAGCAGTGCTCAGTAATAGAAGAAAACTCCCCTTTTTTCCAGGATCCTCATTTAAAGAATAACAATACTTTTTCTGGGGCTCTGAAACTCAGGAAAGGTATGGTTTTTATGTATAATCGGTTTTTATTAAAAGTTTTATGATAAAAGAGCAAAGACAAACAAGGAAATCTGTAAACGGGGCACGCAGGCCCCAATCAGGAGGACACCCCCAACTGATAAGGCTCAATGGAATATGCTTATTGCTAAAGCAAAAAATAAAGAAGGTACAAACTGGCCACACAGGCTTGCCAATATGAGCGGCAAAAACATATAAAGGACAGGGAAAGGGGGCAGGGCCCCAGAAAGACAGACAGACATGGCCACAGAGCCACACACATGGACAAAAAGAAAGGGGGGAGACCAGATGAGAAGGCAAGGGGTGAACCAGGAAGGGAAAAAAGAGAAAAAGAAAGGGTAAGGAGGGTCAGAGATGCAACCAGGTCCGCATTCAGGAGAAAGAAGAGAAGTCAGAGGACTCCTGGAACATCACCCAGGGCCGCCAGAGCCGCTCAAACCTAGAGGGGACAGGAGAGTCCTCGGCAACCAGAGCCTCCATTCTACGAATAAGGAGGTATTCCTGGAGGAACTCGAGAAGGATAGGTGGAGTAGAGCTACGCCAATGCCTCGGAATAACATCCCTGGCGGCCGTGAGAAAATGCCCCAGAAGATCCCTTTTGATGTCGTACAACTTACCAGGAATGACCGATAGAAGGGCCAGCTGAGGCGAAATTACAAATGCGCGCTCGCACACTCTAGAATACAAGGAGAAGACCGCATCCCAAAATGGTCAGAGAACAGCGCACGCCCACCAAATATGGAGCATGGTGCCTCTCTCGGTACCACAGCACCAACACCGTTCAGATACGGTAGGGAAAATCCTATGGAGTAAGTCAGGGCATCTGTACCATCTGTTGAGGATCTTAAAGCTCCTCTCCTGCACACTACAGGGCAAAGCCAACTTATGGGAAAGAGTGAAGGCCTTACCCCAATCAGCAGGCGGCAGACCTGAGGAAAGTTCAGCGTTCCTTGAGGCCACATACAAGGGAAGCCTCAGTGTAGCATCAGTAAGGAGGAGATTATACAAAAGAGACAACACACGTCAGTGAGGATCCGAGGAGGCAGTGATGGACTCCAGAGCTAACAAGGGCGTAGAGAGCTGTGACAGAATAGAGAACTTTCTCAGAAAGGACGATAACTGGCCATACTCCAACCAGGAGAGGTGAGGGTCTGGATGGGTCAGACAGAGCTGGGCAAAGGGAAGGAGGGAAGAATAGCCAAAAACCTGCTGGAGGCGAACATCATCATTTCTGCCCCAGCAAAAGATTCTGGACCCCGAACAACCTTGGGGGGGGGGGGGGGAACGACATGGGATTGTCAAACAGAGGAGTCAAAGGGCCTGGAACCCGTGCCAGCCTCTCAGTAGAACACACCAGGTCCCAGATCTTAAGAAAATGCAGGGAAAGAGCTGGGTGTCCGGAGGAAGTGCGGCGGGATCCACGGCAGGGCAGATAAGGTATGGTTTTTGTTCTGCTAACAGTGTCTAAAGCACTATGGGAGTGGTTTAAAGTAGCTGGGGGCAGTGATAGACTCCCCTTATAGGAATGCTGTCAGCAGGAATCAAACTATGACCAGTACTTTGTAGGGCTTCTCTGGTCTAAATAGCTGCCCCACAAATTGACTTTCACAATGAAATGTCTCCTAAATCTATCTTGCTATAGGACAGAACATCATGTTACAGCTCACAATTCAAGTCTAGGGAAATGGGAGGGGGCAGTGGGCAGGTAACCAGTGAGTGAGGAGAGACAGAGGCACCGAAAAGACAAGTGCTTTATTCATATGAAAACAAGCCAGTACTTCTGTGTCCTATACAGTCTTTGTGTGAGCGAGAGACAAGTTATACTCATTGGAGTCCTTCATGACTGAGATGAGAATAACCATGTCTCCAGCCACCTGAGGTCACATTAAGGTACAAGAAGCAATGTATCACGGCAAGCTGAACTGTATCTGTAGTTACCAGGTTATGTGAAAAACAAAGTTCACAGTGCTACCCTGTTTCCACAGCCCCCATTTACTTTTATGGGACTTAATGCACCTCAATTCCTCTTCATTTTCCAGCGTGTGAATGGGCCCTTACAGCGGCCACAGCTCACCAATGTAGTATGGCATAAGTAATCGTATATCTAGGTTTTTTGGTTTTCATGTTGCTCTGACTTTACGTTTTTAGAATATTTTTATTTTTCCTGTTAGTGATTTATGTTGCAAACAGCCCTGATCTATTTGACACGTATAACATACTCTGCATCTTCATTCTGCTGTCTAAGACCCATATTATGGACATGTGATGCTGGCCTAGAGGGAAATTTTAAAAGATGATCAGCCACATTCCAGTGCACAGTTCAGTATCACCGTTTTATAAGGAGGTCAATGGGTATAATGCATTCAGTGCACTGTCTGTGCTGGCATAGCTTATAATACAGCCTGTAAGAAGCCTAGCTCGAAATAAGATGCAAAAGGGTAATGCTGTAGAATCACGAGCGTGCAATCTGTCATGAAACCGATGGCAAGTGAGTCTCTTGAGTGGAGTGTGCAGTGGCTGCTGTTTTATAGTGCTGTATGCATTGCTTGTACTCACATCAGATATGAAGGTATTTGCCCATGAGGCGTTTGTCTTCTAAAGTTTGATACATTACTGTTTTGTAATGGATAGTTATAGGCACATGTCGTGTGTATGGTGGCATGAGATATCGCAGTGGGCCTCAGGCCCATCTTCTTTCCTAGAAGCATTGCTCTGTAAGACTTGGAGTGCACAGTATGGACATACTGCATGTTCCTCTGCAAGCCACTGTAGCAGTTCTTGCTGTGGCTTACCCTTCGTTTTCATGGCAGGCTCCAAAGATTTCAACTTTTTATCTGATCTGATGGATCAGACCAATAGACAGTCAATGGTAGTGTGCATTTTGATCTTATACTGGATCCACTTCTTTCTTGAATTTAATGGGGTTTATGGTCCTTATTGTATATTTCATACTACTGACCACTAATGGCCTATCCAGAAAGGTTATGCGTATGTGATCTGTAAGGGTCCAACATCCGGACCACAACCTCACTATGGTGAATGACACGTTCAGGCTGCTCTCAGCATATCTTTCACCACAGTGAGGACATGTCTTGCTGTTTATTGTGGCACCTATCTACCAGTGTGGTTATCTACTCCACCTACTCCTGATTATTAATGGAGGTGATAAGGAAACAAAGATCCCCTGACGCTAGGTTCACACTAGCGTTCGGGTCTCCGTTCTGTGGTTTCAGTCTTCTGCATGCAGAAGACGGAAAGCTGTCAGAGCGGGTCCGGTCGTGAGCGGCGGTGAGCGTTTTATGCTCGCTTTTTTAAATCGGACATAGAGTACTGCCTGTCTGACTCTGTGTCCGGTTTAAAAAAAAAACCAAAAACTGTTTTGTGGCAGAGAGCATAAAACGCTCACCACCACTCACAAACGGACATCTTTCAAACCCATTCAAATGAATGGGTTTGAAAGAGTCCTGCAGGTTTCAGTCTCCTGCCTCTGTTTTGTGCAGGAAACTGAAACCTGCCGAACGGAGACCGGGCGCAGATGTGAACGAGCCCTGAGACGTTTAATATCCTCTGATAAGTCCTGGAAACGAATGGCCAAATCGCGTGGATTTAGAGAGTTGTCGGGGTTTAGAATTGGTGTATCTGCCTCCACTTTTTCATTTATTTATTTATTTATTTTTACTTGCTAGTCCAATTTAGCAAGTATTTTATTCTCTTGATGACATGTATTGTATTGTATACAATATAAACGTGTAGGGATAAGATTACAGCTACTATATAGGAACAGGTAAGTCAGGGACACATCAGAAATGTACGCTCTGCAGAAAACCATTCATTATACAGCATCTGGGTGATAGTCTCAGTCTGGACTAGATGTGCCGACAACTAGCATATTTTATACATACTCTTGACCCTACTATATAATTTTTTTTTATTTGTAGATTATATATATATATATATATATATATATATATATATATATATATATATATATATATATATATATATGAGAGAGAGAGAGAGAGGATGGTGATTCTGGACTATGTGGTTCTCCTTTAAATTGGACCAACCCAATGTATGAAGTGCACCTTGGGTGGGCTTAATATTGTATCTAGGTAGAACACCTCATACCCACATTATTAGAGCAGTTTTCAGTTATGTAAGCAGTGCAGTGGCTCTGCGTAATCTATCAGATCATCACTTTGACACTTTTATTATCTGTTAATAGACATTATATTTAAAAGTTTGGTTTTAGATATTAATCATCTTACTTTATTAGCCTTTGTTTTAGAAGTGATGTTCTAACCCTATAGTATATCATAGATGGGATATGTTACCATTGTTTCTGATACTGATAATTTATAGTTTGCACCCCAAAATCAGTGCTAAGGCCCCACATTTCTGAAAAGCTTTTTTTTTTATTTTTTTTTTTAATTTCTTTCATTTAGTAGTGGATTGAGTAGAAAAGGGAGAAGTATAAGAGCGCTTCCTATATATTTCCCATTCTCTTTGTGTGCACTCTGGGCTTTGGCTGTAACTGCAGCAAAATCTACAAAAAAAAAAAAAAAAGCAGCATTTTTGCAACCCCCCCCCCCCCCCCATCCATTCACCCTTTACCTGATTGTCTCCTGGCTTCTTTAATGTACTGATACCCTTGGTTCACATCTGTGTTTGGTAATCCTTTCGGGGAGTCCGCATGGGGACCCTCCCCAAACGGACTACCGGTATTCAGGCACAGGCACCGCTATTTTAAAAGCTCCCCCTGTTTTTAAATAATACCGTAAAAACGATTATAAAATCATACTTACCCGTGGGCGGTTCGTGCACTGGTGGACGTCATCTTGCTGTCACGCCTTCCTCTTCTTTCTTCTTCCAGCGACATCCTCCTGTCCTCGCTCTTCCATGCCTTGATCTTCTTTTCTTCCGGAATGAAGAAGTTCACGAGCATCTTCGCATTCTAAGGGGAACTTAGAACTACAACAAAAATGGCGCTGGAGCGTGCACAGTAGCAGGGATTTGAGCACAACCCGCCAGCAGAAAAGAAGATCAAGGCGTGGAAGAGTGAGGACAAGAGGACGTTACTGAAAGCGTGCCAGCAAGATGATGTCCACCAGTGCATGAACCGCCCACCGTGCACGGGTAAGTATGATTTTATAATCGTGTGTGGGGGGGTGCTTTTAAAATGAGATTAGCAGAGCATATTCAGAGCATATTCAGGCATATGTTGGGCTCATACGGCATAATTTTGCTGATAGAGCCCCTTTAAGTTGAAAAGGATGGAACTGTTTTAAGCAACAAAAAAATCCATGCAGAAACTGTGTGAACACTGCATTATTCAAGCATGTAGTGTGTTAAGTATTAAGTGATGACCTTCATGTTAAGCAATCAGAAGGTCATAGAAACCAAGCAATTGAAGTAATATTTAGAATACTGACCAGGCAGTTTTACACATGGTGAGCGTATACTAGCCAATCAGTTAGTCTGTTGGATAAAATGAAAGGTTATAGAAGAAGAGTTGGTTCAAGTATGGGAAGGTAAATTCTCTTTAAGGACACATTGAGATTATCATGATATGTATTTTGTGTGAGTGGTAAATTTTGGTCGATATGTTTTGTCTTTCATTATGAATTATTAAATATGGTGAAAATTTTAAAAAAAAAATGGTTTTCATAAATTGAAATTGTATGTTTTTCATATAAAAAAAATCATAGTACACAAATAACTTCATAAATTTAATTTACCATTTCTCTGCTTTATGTTGCAGTCAAACTTTATTCGTCCTTTTGTGTTTTTCAGATACAAGTAGTAAATTTTCCAAATTTTCTAATATTTCCAAATCACATTGTTCGAGAGATCAGTTCAGTTTTCAAGGGCCTTGAAAGGCCTCTTTAATAGAAACCCGCATATAACCCTCCCCTTCCCCATTATCAAAACTATATCTGGAGGGCGGTGAATGTTCAAAGATGTCGGTGCCCATGGCAGCTGTGCACTTTAGATGCTGTGGTTGCGTTTGACTACGGCATCCCAAGTGTTAACAGTGCTGCGGATCCTGGCTGTATTATAAAGCTGGGATCCGCTGGGTATGGAGAGAACATGTTCATAAATCAGCTGCAACTGTGCAATGAAGATCTAGACTAAGGCTAAAGCCCCACGTTGCGGAAACGCAGCTTCTTTTGTTGCAGATTTTGCTGCATTTTTTTGAGCCAAACCTAGGAGTGGCTAAAAAAAGGAATGGGAAATATATAGGAAGTTCCTATACTTCTACCATCTGCTCAATCCACTCCTGACTTTGGCTCAAAAAACCGCAACAAAGTCTGCAACAAAAAAAGCTGAAGCCAGGTGTGGATTGAGTAGTGTTAGAGTAAAGGCTTTGTGCCAGTATACATCATAATATCACAAAACTTGCTCAGAGGAATTGATAAATTCCCCCAAAGTGTCTTGCGCTGTGGGTTTTGAACATACAGTTATTGTTGCGTTTTCTTGTATGGATTTTCAACTTTTGAATTGCAGAGGTTTAAACCAGGCCTGAGAATGAAGGCTAAAAGATAAGAGTGAAAATCCTGCAGTAGACACATCGGAGGTGCCCTTAACCATAGTTCTTCAGGGTGTAATAAGTCTGTTCTCTTTACTGAGTTATTCTATTCTCTTCTGCTCCAATTAGTTCTTCAAGGTGTCAGTGCACTGCATATTTTATACTGCAGCATTGTTGTGTGTGTGAAAATCAATAATCGTGTGAAAATATTGCTGTTTTACAGTGAATCCTTAAAAGATGGCCAAGAAGTGTAATTAAAATATCTTACAAATTGTGAGCAACGTTTGCATTTTCTCAGACTGTGGAAAACCCACTACATGTGAAAGCCAAAGGGGAATATTGGAGCAATTTGAAAATGTCTAAGTTATTAAAGTGTTCACACTGCGGTTTAAGGCCCCATTCACTAGGCAAGAGGGGGCGGATTTTGGTGTGGAATCCATGTTAGAATCCGCCCCCTCACAATGGTGGTTTATGTAGACTGCATGTTGCCACTCACTGAAAAATAAGGCGATCTGCCCTTTCTTCAGGCGGATTCCGCGGCTCATTGAGCTGCGGCATCCGCCTCGTGGCAGCCCGCTCCGGACAAGGCCCATTCATTTGGACCTACTCTGGAACGGGAAGTCGTGGCAGGCGGATTTTGGTCCTATTCTGACACTGCTTCCCGCATCAGAATCGGGACCAAAATTCGCCATCCGCGCCCCGGGGCCTAAAGGGCAGTTGTTGCTAAAACTGGCATTTACATTCAGTACATATGTTGTGAGCCGGTTTGAAACGTGTTACTGTTTGTGATGGCATGTTGAGGGAATGGGTGATCTTCGTGGTTTAAAAAATTATGCCATGTAAAAGCAGCTTCAAGGGATTGTCTGGAAGTAACTTAAAGGGGTTGTCCCATCACAAGGATCCTATCTATACTGCTTGTTAATGTGGATGTAAGACTTTTCCTAAATACACTGCTTCAGCAAAACTGCTTTGTTTGTCCACTATCTTACTTTATTCATTTTTTTTTTTTTTTTTTTTTTTTTTTACACCTCCCTTGTTGACTTATCTGGTCATAAGTCAAGTGATGTATCTGCCTGCTCTGAGGGAGGAGGGGCTAAGTGCAGGGAGCAAGCCTGTGTATCTAGCTATTCCTGTGTCTACACCACGTGACCTAGCTTCCTGTTAGCAGATAGGGGAGAGGAGCTGCTTTCATTTCTTCTGTTCTCCCAGTTATCAGGCTAGCTAATTCAGTTGTGTTCATTATGGCAGAGACAGGCAGAATGGAGTTGCTGCTGCCTGTACGTCATAGTCCAATATGGGTGGGTGGAGCTAATCGGCAGGTTGCATGTGAAACCCTGCCCACCAAATGATGCAAGAAACCAGGAAGAAAGAAGATTTTACAACATTAAAGACTGTTGAGTATGTGACGTGGGAATACCCCTTTAAGGCCGGGGCAAGGGGGGGCGTATTTTGGTCCTGATTTTGACCCAGGAAGCCGGCCGCGTCAGAATAGGACCAAAATACACCTGCCAGAAGCCCAAATGAATGGGCCTAGCCTAGAGCATGCTGCCACTAGGCGGACGCCGCAGCTCAATGAGCCGCGGAATCCGCCTGAAGAGGGCAGCTCGCTGCTTTTATTTTCTGTGAGCGGCAGCAGTCTACATAGACCGCTGTTGTGAGGGGGCAGATTATGATGTGGATTCAGTGCCAAAATCCAGCCCCTCTTGCCCCGTGTGAACGGGGCCTAACTGTTGTCAATGTTCTAAAATAAAAAAGAAAAATTACTTGGTTAAATTTCCCACTGCTTCAGTGCTCCCTGTTTAATTTTCCTGTCGCAGTAAAGTGCAATGCAACCAAAATTGGTGCTGCTAGCGTGTATGGCACAAGATCATTGGTTTGTTACTTCGGCCGTTCAGAGTATTTATACTGGAATGGTGGAGAATTAACTTTTTTTTTTTATAGTACATACAGTGGCTTTAATAGTCGTGTGACAAATGTAGGGAATGTAGGCTACCACTCGTGTCTTCAGAGGAAATGGGCATTAGTTTTTTTTTGTGTTTTTTTTTGTTAATTTAAAACCATGTGGACAGTGTATAAGGATGTATGTGAAGAGTGGTTGCAATATATGTGAAAATACTTGATGTAGAATATACAAGTAGAGAAGGTTTTGTGTTTTTTTTTTTTTTTTCAATTTTATTTATTTTCCCACTCATAAGCAGATTATTGACAATATGGAAAATGTTGCGTTAATCATGATTAGGCTTCTTGTAAAACAAACTGTTTTACTATAGTCACAGTGAAAAAGCACTTCTAATAGATGACATTTTATTGCTTTGGCTGAAATTTGATTACTATGTATATTAACTCCGGTGTATGGAATTTCCTGCTCATGTAGACTGCTCATACAGTGCAGCTTATAGCCTGCAGGAGTTACAAATAATGCCTCCTGTAGAAACTGTACTCTAGGGACTGAATTTTAACACTATCCATATGATGTTATGCTCACAGATACATATAGTGGAATGGATCTGGAAACCTGATTTGGTTGTGTTGTATGTTGTCGTAAGTAGACTATAATTTGCATAAAAAACTGCATCGGTTACTGAATATTAATAAGAGAAGATGATCCTTTAAAGAGGACCTTTCACCTCCTGGGGCACATGCGGTATAATACACCGCTAGTAAGCAGACTGTGCGCTGAATTCAGTGCTTTATTGGCTTTCCCGTTCTGTGCCCCCGATGAAGAGCTATTGGTGCCGGTACCTGAAGCAGATTTTCTCAGTCTGCAAAAAAAAAAAAAACTCTGTGTGAACATACCCTTACTGTGACATGGGACACTCATCTGGGAAATAAATGAATAAAATTCCCTCTCTAGGACCTCCCCCTGGACTCTTAATCAATCCGTTACTTCAGAATGTTCTCAAACAAAACGTTATATCACTTTGCTCAGCTTATCCTGCAGTACAACATGATGGTAGATTGGATAGTTTTTGTTTTTTTCTATTCAGTATGCTGCAGTCCATCTATGAAGGATGTGTCTCATATTCCATGTATGCTTTGCCTCAGTTATGTAATGGGCCCCCTTTTCAGAATTTGCAGACACTGGCAAAATTATCTCGCTCCTTACCTCAGTCAGATGAACCCAATGAGGTCAAAGAGGAAATCTCAAGTAGACACAAAATTATTGCCTACTGGTTTTGTCTAGAGCTTGGAATATCTGCCCTGGGCGATCGGATGCAGCTGCAACAGTACATAGCAGAAAAGGGTTAAGTCTCTCCAAATTTGTACCCATGCTGGAGCACTTCACCACTGCATTGGATTATTCAATAGATAAGGAAATGTTCAGCCTGCTCTGTAGCTTTGCACAAATACTTGCATGGTGCGGATAATGGTTGGATCAAACTGACAGCACATCTTGGGGGATGGGGAACTGCCAAGAGATAAATTGTCTCCTCACTTTTCATGATCTGTCAGCTTGTGTAACTAGAGGGAACTTTCCTCATCTCCCAGTTCCATTAGTCACTTGTAATGTGATTGCCGGAATGACAGATACACAGATCTTCTTCTTCCTTTAGGTGTGTACCTGTCCTCAGAGCACTTTACTAGTACCCAGAAACCTCACAATTTTTTATTTTTTTTGGTCAATGTCTGTGATTCCTATTTATTCCAACAACTGCAGTTCCTAAACAAGTGCATTACCGTCCTCAGACATGTAACACAAGGTCTTTTACACTTTTTTTTTCTTTTATTCATTGTACCTTCCATTTCCATGGCAATGTGAAAAGGAGGGAGTACGTTGCTCAATACAGAGTCGCGTATTTAACTGTTGTAGAGCTGACACCGCATCACGCTAACACTTTCATAATCTAAGATCTAAACCATTTTTCTTAAGAAGTTACACCTAGACTAAGGGAACCTGCCGATGCGTTTAGGGACACTGTATCACCCGCATTTCTGTATGGATTGGTGGTTTATCGTACCGTGTTTGCCCATCCTTTACTAATGACAGGACTATAACCACTTTGCCCATATTACAACAGCAGAATAGTAAATAGAAACCTTTCAGATTTAATCCTCCAGCCAAATACTACCCCCCCCCAATACTATGCATATAATATAGCAAATAACCCCCAATTAAAGCGGTTTCTAAAATGCTTATTTTTGGTGAGCAGCAATTAATTCATGCAATATAAAAACCACCAAAGACCCACAAATAGTGACAACAACACCCTGTCCGTGTTATCAGTTGGAAGAGCACAGGCAGGTCGCTGTTGGTACGTCTTCATCAGCAGTGTTTGGATTGTGTGTAAATTTTATTTTTTTGGTTGGTAAGGAGAGAACGTATGGCTTGATACATGGCCTTGCATAGTTTCTATTCATCATCCTTGCTTAGTATGTGTCTTGGATGTATGTATATTGTTAAATAAACAAGAAAACTTGAATATAAGAAAACCTCGCCTCATCAATGGGTTATTGCATAATTCGGAAATTGAATAGTAAAATCCTTTTAGATCAATTACATTGGCCTCTCTGTTGGATATTTCTCCAAGAACTAAAGGATTGGGAAGTTGAAATCGAAGCTCCTAATTCTCATCTCCCCTGCCATATTGTTTTTGTAATCTCCCTGGCTCTATAGTCTATGGAGTCCGTGTTTCATAAACTCTCCACTTGTCATTGGGTTCTGTATTCCATTCGGGGGTCCCCATGTAGACTCCCCAAACCGAATACCCAATGCAGATGTGAACCAGGCATTACTATCATAGGAATTCTGTATATCTTTTTACTGAATAAGTGCTTCTGACTGACCATGGTGGTCAGCCATTTTTGACAGAGCCAGGGAGTCATGCAGAGAGGAAAGTAGTTCATGAAGTACTTTTCTCTCTGCATGTTCCATACGGAAACTGCAAAGAAAACACACAGACTCCATTATAGTCTATAGGGTCTGTGTATTCCATTCGATGGGGTTCCCATGTGGACTCCCCAAACGGAATACCCAACGCAAATGTGAACCAGGCCTTAGTATGCAGAAAACTATGCATCAAACTCATTATATATACAATATTAAAAATTATCTTTTTATTTTGAAGCGAGTTAGTACATTTTTTTTTTTTTTTTCAACATTGGCCCCAGCTCAAGCTCTGTTGTCACAGCCCTGCTTATACCCTTGTATAGAGAAGCCTAAGAAGAAGCATTTATAGAATTACCTGAAAGTAAAATGGTCGTTGTTGCCATTCGCAACAACACCTAGTGTTCTTTCTAAATAAAAGCTGCACGGTTGGGTTAGTATGGACAGTCACAATCTAGCTTGTACTATTCCATCTTTCACACAGCACAGTTGGGAGACTGTTAGGTTAGGTATATGGACCTGAGAACAGATCATTCACTCTCTTTTTGTAAGGTGGTTACTGCCCATAGAAATGAATGGGCTTGTATGTAAAATGGGCCTTACTTGAGATTTTCATGTGACTCTAGGTTCACTCTTCCACTTGGTTTCGTGGACCCCACAGACATAGGCTTTCCACCCGGAAAATGCATAGAGAAAAGTTCTGCTTTTCTCTCCGCACTTTTGAATCGAATTTGGTGCTAGAGTTTAAGCGCTGATGTGAATCCATGCTATCTGGGATGCACAAGCAAGTAGCAGTAAAGTGGGTGATCTGGGATATGCATAAGAACAGTGCTGCCCCCAACCATCAGAGCATAGACCTGCTAAGGCTGGGATAACACTAGCGCTTGGATTCCGTTCTGAGATTCTGTCCCCGAATCTGCTTGAAAAATGCGGAGAGAAGTCCTGCAAGCAGTACTCTTCTTCTCTGCCTTTTTCGGGCGGAAACCTGGCGGACTTCTTTTACAGTCTATCTCCTTTGTGGATAACCGCTTTTTAAGCGGATTGGGTTTCCCTTTTTGCGGGTACCCAATTGGATCCGAAAAAAGGAAATACAAGCACAGGTGTGAACCTAGAGTAAGTTGTATTCCGTTCAAAAAGAAACCGCTAAAAACACAACATGTTTTTCCTTATTTTTCCTTGACATCTGGGACTCTCTGAATTCTGGTGATAGTAAATGAACCACAAGATAATTAATTGATCTAACTAATTCTGCAATATTGTTAATTGTATAATTTTAAGATATTTTTTTTATTTTGAAGACAATCTGTCTTTTTCCAACTGGTCCAAACTCTGACACCCGTTCTGATTCCATAGCCCTAGACACATAGCCCTAGACGCAAGAAATCCATCAGACCCTATAAACAGTGGAGTCAATACTGTGAGGGTTCTGGCACCGCTGGTTTTTCCACTTTTCTGTTTCTATAATGGAATACATAGATGGAAATATGAACCAACGTGTGATCCCAGTGTGTGTATGGCCGCCTAAAGTTTTCAGTTCTATACAATACATTTAGGATTTTGGCTAAGCATATGCCAATACTATAGGGTCATTCTGTAACTAAAATCAATTTCCCAAGTCTGCAGCCAATGCATATAATTTCATCACAGCACTTTATACAATTGTTCAATAAACCTATACCAAACTTAGGATTTTTTTTTTTCTTCAGTGACTACATTAGAATAGAAGTAGAGATGACAGACAATCCTTTATACATTACTGTTTGTATGAGGGGTTATTCTGCATTTTCTTTAACGTGTCTTTATCTATTGCAGAATGGGCATGCTGGCACAGAGGACACAGGGAAATCTGCAAACAAGGTAAGGAGACTGGTACTACTGGTGTGCTTCATCTATTTACATGTTTGGTATGCCGTCATCTCAGGGGGTCCCGTAACCTGATAGCCCTACAAGATGATCATGTGTTTGACCTCGAGGTAAAAGTGCTTGTTAATGCCTTTAATGGTAGTAAGATCTTGAGAACTATCTGTATAAAAGGCACACTGTATTTACCTGAAAGACGGTCATTTAGAAATGTCAAGTCCATTGGATTTTTTGCCGTATTATATTCTCTATCAAACTTGACATCAGGAGTTGCATTACATGCAGTGCCATTCCTAGAGTCAAATGGAACACATGACGTTTATGAATGTAAGCTGCACTGTAAATGTGAACACAGTCAAAAAACCTTTTGCTTTGAGACTTTTGCTTCGTACTAAAGTTTTCAGACACTAAATCCCAAACTTTACCGCAAGACCTTTGGTAATGGGTGAGATTTGCTCTCCAGGTGACACAGATTCTCTTACTATCCATATTGCCTGCCTTTCGTTGCTAACATGCAAGTATAACCTATTGGCTAAAATTAGGCAAGTGACAGATGGGCCAGTAGACAAGAGGATTGTTTAATAATGCTCTTTATGAATTGTTTCAAATGTTCAGTTTTTTTCTGTATTTATAAGAGTCTCTACTATTACAGAATGGGCTTTCTGGCGCAGAGGACATAGGGAAATCTGCAAACAAGGTAAGAAGCCTTCAGTCTTCATATAATAAGTCTTTTAAATGTAGTTTGCCAAACTGATGTAGAAAACAGAATTGCTGTCTAGCAACATGGTAGTCCACTTTCTAAAAAGTGTATTCAGTAGTTTCCTTTGTTTTGTTCAATAGGTTCTCCTAAATTTTCGTTGAGTTAAGCTCTTGAAAAGCTACTATGGCATTGGAAAGGAATAAAAAGACCATGTAAAGCTTTGTGTTGTAGTTGTTTGTAAATACATATCTAAACTTTTCTTTACTCAGTTGTCATAGCACTCTCACAAAGTACATTTGCAGAGACCATAACCATACCTGGTGTAACAAAAGAAGTGCTTTTGTGCACACATGCATGTTTGATTTTGGAATACCTGCACTTCCTCCATTTTGTCAAATAATCTGGGCATTGAATTAAAATTGTATGTGTCTAGCTGTGCTTGATGACTAGGCAGAGGGCCCGATTCTATGGGGAAAAGGCTGAAAGGCAAGCACATATGTTTTCATGCCATTCACATCCTGGTATAACAACTATTTTGAACACTGATGGCTGTTTTTGTTAACTTTGTAAAATTCATTTTGGATTTGCTGTGCTGTTCCTGGGTATCCTTCAGAGAGTGCATGCTGCTGCCTTATACCACTACAACTACTGCTGAAGCTAAGGGGCTTTGAGAGCAGCTACCATCCAGGTGTCCTTAGTTTTGTAAGGAATGCATAGTTCTAGTCATTTTATCTCCCCTATATGACTTAAATGACTGAGAAGGAGCACAACCATAGGTGAATACATTTTGCAGGTTTTACTGAGCCAACTGAGTGCCGCTTCTGTGTCATGAATTGATTTGTGCCCATTGAGGCTTTTGCACCCTCTAGTAAAAATGTATATCTACTTCTGTACTACCCAATTTGTTTTCGCAGTTGGTAGCTTAAAGGGATTCTACCATAAAAAGTTTTATTCTCCCTAACACGTTGGAATAGCCTTAAGAAAGTCTATTTGTCTCCTGCCTTTAGATGTCCTCTCCGCCCCGCCGTTCAGTTAAAATCCCATTTTCCACTGGTATGCAAATGAGTTCTCTCGTAGCACTGGGGGCGGGCCCCACTGTCAAACAGCACTTGGGGTGTCCCCAATGCTGCGAGAGAACTCTCCAGCGCCGCTTCCATATTCTTCAGGAACGTCCTCTTCACCGCATTTTCTTCCGGGGGTTGGCTTCAATCTTCTAGGACTAGGGCAAAGACGACTGCGCATGCCTGCGGCAACAAGAAAAATGGCCCCTTACACAGTATTGTAAGTGGCCATTTTCTTGTGGCCGGCCTGTGTCCTTTGCTGAGACCGCTGATTGGCCTCAGTGATCCTGTCTGTCTGTCAAGCATTTGTTACAGACAATTGGCCTATCTAATCGTGTCGACAGTCAGTACTTATTGACTGGTAGCATCTTGGCTGAATCTTATGTATGGCTAGCCCTTGTCTCTGTGACAATACCTCTTAGGGGACATCATTGGGAATTTGGCACAATAGTGACTTGTGTTCTTACACATCTCTGGTTACATTTACAATCGGGGAATTACAAATAAAATGGAAGATAGTCTCACTTGTAAGACCACTGAGCTATTTACACACACCGATTTGTGGATTTTACAATTGAAAGCAGTCACTTTTGAGTCTATACTCAGTGAGATGGTCAAACCGCGTAACTGAGGCTTGTAAAGCCACCTCAGAGGTTGGAACGCCACACAGTCTCTGGAGCAAAGAACTCCAATTCCTCTTCCGTCTGCTTTGCTCCTTTAATTTTAAGCTTTAAGATCTTTGCCCCTCTGAAAGATAAATGTTGTTAGAACTGTAACTAGCTCTAATGTGGATGTGTTTTTTGGAACATTGTCAGTAAAGAACAATGTGGAGATCTCTGAGCCAAAAGCTGAATGGCATGAGGACTCTGAGCGAACGACTATTTTTAACTTCATTTACAAATTCTCGGATCTATGTTTTGGTCTATTAAGATCATGAGTTTGTTTGTAAAAGGTTACCTTAGTTTGATCTGAAGTAATTCACCTCTGTGTTTGGTAATAAATCAGAAATATGGCTTTATGAATGCAGCTTCCATTTTGTTTTCAGTTATTTTGCCTTTAACCCCTTCACTCAAAATCAGGAGCTGAGCCCTGTCCTTACACTGCAGATACCAGTTGTATAAGAGTCAGCACTTGCCGCGGTTAGCACTTTAGATGCTATAGTTAAATGCAACCGCGGGTTCTAAAGTGTGCAGGCCATCTTTAATTGGAGGGCATTGATTGGTTGCCATGACAGCCGGGAGCCTTTTGAAGACTCCCAGGTATGATGATAAAAAAACCCAAACCTTTATTTCAATGAATTTTACTATACACTAGTATTCACTATGAAACTCCTATGATTCAAGGTCCCTGTGGGGTGTGAAAATAAGTTTTAAAAAAAATTTGTGAGGGAAGGGGGTGGGGAGTAAACAAAACCACACTATTCAAATATAAAAATATTTATCCCAAACGGTGAATGTCATAGCAAGAAAAAAATCAAAATGGCTTTTTTTTTTTTAAACATATAAATGAAATGCAGATCAAATAACCTGACCTCCCCCCCCCAAAATGGTATCAATAAAACGTGATTTTGTCCTGTGTAAAACGATTCCATACCCAGCTTCATAAACATAAATATGAAAAATTAAAGGTGTCTCAATATGTTGACACACAAAAAATTATATTTTGATAAGATTTAATTTTTTTTAAAAGGTACTAAAACATTACAAATCTCAGATCTGTCCCTTTTCAGCCAATAGAAGCTCGTAGGTGCTTAGTCTCCACATGCACAAAGCTGTACTCCAGGTTTCCATAACACCCTAGCCATTTTTCTCCACTGCTGTAGGTCAGCTTTAAAGGGGAACGGTGCTGTAGATGACACTTACAGAAGGTCACATACACACAGCTTTACACCAGGTTTCCATAACAACCGATCGCAGTTTTTACACTGATATGCAAACTGAAATCCATATGATCACATGACTCTTATGGACACACACACACACACACACGACATACAAAATGGACCAGTGCAAATATCTGCAATGCTTATGGGGCTACTACGGAAACAAAAAATTAAATATACCCATGCAAAGCCGGGTCCTTCTGCTAGTACTATGTAAATTTGGTATTGCTGTGATCGTACTGACCCATAGAGTATAGGTGCCATGTAATTTTTACCACATAGTGAATGCTGTAAAAATTTAAACCCATAAGACATTGGCGCAAATTGTTTTTTTCTTTCCAAGTTTCATTCTGAATTTCAAACCTCATTCTGAATTATCCAGCTTCCCGGTACATTGTACAGGATATTTAATGGTGCCATTACAAAGTACAATTTGTTTTGCAAATAATAAGCCATCATATGACTCTGAACTGAAAAATGAAAAAATTATGGTGCTTGGAATGTGGGGAGGGAAAAATGAAAATGCAGGAACTAAAATTGGCTTGGTCATAAAGGGGTTAATAATGTTTGTCATTCATAAAACCAGAGTAATCCTAGGAGAGTGTAATGGAGCTCCCTAAACACTGAGGTACTCTGCTGAAATTTTGATCTGAAGTGGTTTTTCTTGGGAGAGGCCCATCAAAAAAATCAACGAATGTGGTATACGCTTCTCTGTTTGTGTTGATTCTTCTAGGCCAGTGAAATGCTGAAGCAATGTGCAAGGAATATGTTGAATCTTACCAGGAGATAAGATAATCTCCTGCTCTGCAGTGAAATGAGAACCACATCCAGATGCAATTTAATTCCACAATTATGTTTCTTTGCTCTAAAAGATGTTTTGTCAGAAGCGAAGGCTGCACAGTTGGTAATGCTTATGTGAGCCGCGGATAGACACTTCTCAATAGCTTCAACAATGGATTCGATCAGTATGATTAACAGCGGACAAATCGAGAAAGCGCCTGTATTAACACATGAGAATCTTCAGGGCTGAGGAGCATTGGGAAACATTGATACTCCTGATCTCAGCTTCCATTAGCGCTCTGTGAATACCGTATACACTCGAGTATAAGCCGACCCAAATATAAGCCAAGGCCCCTAATTTTACCACAAAAACTGGGAAAACTTATTGACTGGTGTATAAGCCTTGGGGGGGGGGGGAAAGGTGTAAGGGAAGGGAATGCAGCAGCTACTGGAAAATTTCAAAAATTAAAATGGTCAGAGTTTTTGGGTGCAGTAGTTTCTGGGTGCTGGGAAAGGGGAGGGGGTGTTTTGGTTGTCTGTCTGCCCCTTCCCTGAGCTTGAAGACTTTTTTTTTTTTTTTTTTGTCTCCCCCCCCCCACTTGGAATTCATCCTGGCTGAATATAGGGAATCTGCAGTGCTCCTATTAACCCCTTCCCGACAGAACAGGAGCACTGCAGATCCCCTATATTCAGTAGAGTGGGCACTTTCAGACACAGGGATATCTAATATGTATGTGTTTCACAGTCATTTTCTACTGTTATATGTATCCTAGGGAAAGGAGGGTTTTAGAACGTTTATTTTTGTAAAGCTTCCTTTTTTTCACTATTTTATGGGAGATTCTATACATTGCTATTGCGGCTGGTCATAGACCCCCCCCCCCCCTTCCCAAAAGAAAAAAAAAAAATTTCTTACTTGACACGAGTATAAGCCGAGGGGGGTTTTGTCAGTACAAAAACTGTGCTGAAAAATTCGGCTTATGCTCGAGTATATACGGTATCTTGCTGTTTGCTATTTTCGGACAATATACTTCACTAAAATAGTACACAATGTTTTCTAATAATGAAACTTTACTGTGTGTGAGATATATTGGATAGAGATAGATACTAATCCATATCAGTGTCTATCCGAGAGATGTCTCTTTCCGAGATGCATGTCTATCCGAGATGCATGTCTCTATCTGAGATATCTATCTGTTATATTCTAGTACAGTATTTCAGAATGAATAATTCACTGTTACAGGCCAAATTCTTAGCTGGTATAAGGCAACTCCAAACAAGTTCATTTCTGAGAACTGCTGTGTGTGTGTCTGGACTTGTACATGAATATATCAGGAATATGAAAACACCAAGGACTAATGTGACCATGTTTGTCAGTGCTGTTGGATCTGGGAGGAGGGCTGGAGCTGCAGTGTCTGTCTCCAGTTGAAAGCATGGGAGCTTTGATGGATATTGATCCTTTCTTGGCCTCCTCCTCCTGTCCTGCTCCGTACAGCAGGAGGTGACACAAAGCTTTTATGTGATCCGGTTACTGGATCATTACAGGCAACCACCTCCTTTACCGCTACCTCAGTGGCAGGAAACTGTAGATAAAGGCCAGGGGTTTTATTCCTGTAAATGCTCTTTACATTTTTTTTAACTTTCAAAATGAAAGGGTGACCTCATGGTGCGTAGCCCACTTATCCGAAACCTAGCGATTTAACTCGCACTGCATACACTATTTTTCACTAAGAAATAGTGCAACGAGCAACCGTTGTGAAACACATTTGTAAGACGCTTTATTCTTAGACTATGTTCACATTTATGTTGAGACTGCCAGACTTTCTGCATGAAATTGGCAGGCAAAAAAGTCCACATTCAGTTTAAAAACATTCCCAGCAAGACTCCATTATAGCCAGAGAATAACCCTTTTTACGAGTGTTGCTTTCTCACTACAATTTGTATCATATTAGTCGGACAAACTTGAATTCCAGGGTGATCCTTTTATGGCCCATGGGAGCGTGCTATTTGAAACGGGAGTTTCGAATAGTACTCGCTCATCTCTATTTATGGGTAAAGTGTAGTTATTAGACTTTGTCCATATATGAAAATATGCATTTTAATTGGAAAATGGGACTGGTGAAAGCTACAAGCGAGGAAGATGGTAATCTCAGAATACAGCTGTGGAGCTGCGCACGTCACATGCTAACAGACCAAATTCCTAGGATAGTTTACATTAGGAAGCGCTGAAGACAGAAGGGAGGACCTCTAGAAAGAATGCTACACTTGGATGAACATGTTAAAGTGGGAAGTTTCTCCTGCTTCAGACCTATCTGAATATAGGTGTGCCAGAATAACCTTTGTACAAGCTGCAAGCTTGTAACTTGATATCTTTATCTCTAAATTGAAGCGTGAAAATGAATCCTGCTCAATATATGCCGTTTACTTTTAATGGGTTGAATGGCATAGATCGGTCTTTTTACCAGCCGTACAAACGAACAGAACTTTATTACGTCACCTGTGTGGGTTTTTATGGTTTTGTTTTTACTACTACTACTACTACTACTACTACTACTACTACTACTACTACTACTACTACTACTACTACTACTACTACTACTACTACTACTACTACTACTTCTTCTTCATTCTCTTATAAAGCTGTATAACTGTTAAGGACGCACTGACTGCAGCATTTATCCTCTCTGTGTTGGAGATTGTTGCATAACTTGTTGTTGTTATTGTTGCACTGTTTATTATTATTATTATTTATTTTTTATTTTTTTTATAGCACCATTCATTCCATGGTGCTTTACATTTGGGGGTTTACATACAATACACAAAATATACAGGTAGATATAATACTGACAATGTCCGACTGGCACAGTGAGGTAGAGGGCCCTGCTCGCGAGGGCTTACAATCTATGAGGGAAGGGGGGTAGAGACAGAAGGAGAGGGCAATTTGCTTCTCCCTTTCCTTAAAGGGGGCATGGCGTTGTCGATTTAAGATTTACATTAGTTTATTGTAGTTGGTGCAAATGTTAGTGTGGCCTAGCAAAAGATTTGCCTTTGCAGAAAATATGAAGACTGACCTAAATCTGCCCATCCCCTGTTTGCCCTGCATAACGAAATGAAAAACTATCCCCTTCTGTCAAAAGAATGCATAATTTCAATGCTGTTGGATGGAGTAGTGCCAGCAAATGGTGTCCATAAAATGTCTCGCATTATGATCATATTTGTAGACTAAAAAAAAAATATATATAATTTTTTTTTTATTTTTTTTTTAACTTCCCATGCCAGAATACGTTTAACTGTTCTTGGAGATCTGCGGCATTATATACTACAAGAATGCTCAGTTCACTGAATTCAGCATATTGCTAGCTTTGCTGGTATATGTCCAGGTGCCGGAGATATCACTGCTCTTAGTTTCGGCACTGGTATCCCTCCACTGTCAGAAGGGCGGGCCTTACTGTACCACCCAAAAGTACTCTTGATTAAGGAAGAGCACAGTCGGGGGGAAGGGCATTCCTAACAGCTCTCTAATGGCGCTAGGCTGTAGGACTCGCCCTTCTGGCAGTGGAGGAGTATTGATGCTGAAACTAACAGCACCGATATCGCCGGCACCTGGGTGCATACTGGCAAGGCTGACAATGCATTGAATATAGCACACTGTCAGCTTTCTAGTGCTATATAATACTGTTGATCAGGGGAGTGCATAGAAGAAAGTGCTTATAAATGGGATCTACGTTTAGAATCGCCATCTATTAGGCTATATTCTCATGTCTGTGTTGATTCTTAGCTGAGTTTTTCACAGTCAAGATGACATTCTGAGTGACATTTACTTTTTTTCAGAGCCATTGATTTTTTTCAAAGTAAGAGTTGAATCCAAAATTCACTGAAGGGAGAGTAATCCCAAAACAAGTACCAAAAATAAAAATAAAACTTCACCTTTATTTTTTTGCAGATAAAAAACAACAAAAAAGGTAAAAACACATCTCCGGCAGACCAGGCAATGGAAGCGCCAGATAATTACTGGGTGTGCACTAATCTTTGTGCCACATCCCCTCGGAGGATAGGAAAAGTATGGGCGAGTAAATGTGGTATAAATTCATCTATTCAGCCCTTTCACTAAGAAATCCTACCTCCCTAAAATATACAAAGTATGTCCGGAGTATATTGGAACTGAATTCACACTAGTATCAACCTCCAAAACCCAATATTATAATACAAATAGTGGGAGTATCCACTATTGAGTATCCACTATTGAGGACGATTGATACAAGATAACTGCTGGACAATTGTTTGCGGACAATGCCGCGATGTAATATGGCAAGAGAAAAGGAGGGAGGTACCTGTCAGTACGTAGCCATTCAAGGAGGGGGTGTGTACTCTATTAACATATGGAGCTATTGGTGTGTCATGATAGGCGATGCCAGATTGGCTGAGTAGTATATCGGGGGGCGTGGTTACTGATATAAAAAGACCGGCAGTAACAGGGCACTTCACCGCTGTCTGTGGAGCGGTCCTGCCGGCGGTCAGTGCATCGTACCGCCAGACACTTGCACTATCGTGTGGCTTATGCCACTTTTTTGCAACAAATTGACATACTATATACCCCTGAGGAGTCTCGTATGAGACGAAACGCGTAGGGAAAAAGTTGCAGTAGTAATATGTATGTCTGGGAGCTATGGACTGAATCCTCCATACCCAGTGGTGTAGTTTTTCCGCTATCCCTTCCTGTTGGTGTGGCGTTTAGGCCAGTATCCTCAGGGAGGAAGTGGATACTCCCACTATTTGTATTATAATATTGGGTTTTGGAGGTTGATACTAGTGTGAATTCAGTTCCAATATACTCCGGACATACTTTGTATATTTTAGGGAGGTAGGATTTCTTAGTGAAAGGGCTGAATAGATGAATTTATACCACATTTACTCGCCCATACTTTTCCTATCCTCCGAGGGGATGTGGCACAAAGATTAGTGCACACCCAGTAATTATCTGGCGCTTCCATTGCCTGGTCTGCCGGAGATGTGTTTTTACCTTTTTTGTTGTTTTTTATCTGCAAAAAAATAAAGGTGAAGTTTTATTTTTATTTTTGGTACTTGTTTTGGGATTACTCTCCCTTCAGTGAATTTTGTATAAAGAAAAGTACTAGACATTGAGTAGTCAGTGAATTTATGTCTGTTTTTTGTGCCATTATTGGCGTCCATTTACATCATTAAAGGGATGGCAGGTTTTGTTTTCTCTGCAGTCAATACAGAAAGTTTACTCAGTGAAGCACATAGTGTGTTCTCAGAGGGGGAGTTACCAGTCTCCAGCTTGGGACCTTCCTCCCTTAAGGGGACGTTTCGGCAGTTGACAAAGATCTATAAAGACTATTATAGAAGTTGGTGGGAAGTCCAATCTCTGGATAGCTATATCAAGCATAATATTGTCCCACGTGGGCTAAGGATTACATTATTACCTGCACCAAGGCTTAGATCTAAAGATCTACAAGATAAATGGGATAAGGAAATAACTCTTAGTTCTCTTAAGCTGATGCAGATCTTACTAGAAGAAGAAAAACAACTTCTTAAAAAATTGGAGGTGGAGCTTAATACGGAGAGGGAAAAAGCGAAATCTTTGGCCGAATTGTCAGGCTTTGAGGGGAAAGATAGACAATTACAGCAAGTGATTGAGAAATTTAGCTCTCAAATAAAGGAACGCAAACATTTCCAATTTTTAAGGGATTTACAGGAGTTTAGAGATAAAAAAGCATATGAGATTGTAACCAATCAACAGCAACAACAAAAAATAGCAGCCAGGGACCATCCTTCATCGTCAGAGGGTGAAACAACTGACTCTGAACGGTCCACTACTAGTGCTGCTAATTTGAGATTGACGCCGAGAAACCAATCCCGTGGGAGGAGAGGGAGAGGTAGAGGTTCCACCAAAGAACATTTTTTAGACAAAAATCCCCCCATCTCGAGTCACCTACTGCGGGGCAGGAAGGACAATTGAATACAATGTGTCATCCGTACCCTGAAGAGAGGGATACTTTAAGGGACAATAAGAGTAGGGTCATTAATCTTTCCTCACATGTGTTCACACAGGCAGAGATTGCGTTACTGAGCAAAGGATTATCTTATGTCCCGACAGTTAAATTTAATTCTTTTGACTGGGTTAAGGACATTAATCTTTTTGCCAGGAAATTGAAGTGGAAGAAACATTATATGAAATTGAGGCGTGAAAAATGTGAGGAGGTGGGTTTGGAAGCTACAGATTATGAGGGTCTAAAAGTATTGGAGGACCTTCTTAAAGAATCAGAACAGATAGAAGGAAAAGGCCCATTTACCAATCTGAAAATATCGAGCAAAAAGCAGCCCCCTCCGGGGGATTTTACTCACATTGACCTATTTACCCAGTTGGTGTCGGATGGATTAAGAGAGATGGAGGGAATTAGTAACGAATTGTACCAGTCTAATTTAAGTAAAAATGAGGTGGAAGCCCTACTTGCATTGGAAAGGGACTATAATCTAGTCCTAAAATGCGCTGACAAAGGAGGCAATGTGGTAGCCCTGGACAGGGAAAGATATACAGATATGTGTTGGAGCATGCTAAAAGACACTGATTGTTATGAGATAATCAATAAGGAGATAGTGGGGGAATATAGATCTGAATTGAAGGTAATCCTTGACCATGCATTGCAAGATGGACTTATTGACCAACAAGAGAAGGATTTTTTGTTTCCTCGACATCCAGTACTGGCTACTTTTTACGCACTGCCCAAAATTCATAAGGGGCTGCGGCCTCTTAGGGGTAGACCCATAGTGTCCCAAATTGACAGTCTTACACAGAATCTAAGTATTTATTTGGATAATATACTGAGACCATTTGTTCTGGGACTTACATCATATACTAGGGATACTATGGACGTCCTAAAGAAATTGGATGGTGTGGTGATGGAGGAAGGGAGTGCGTTTGCCAGTCTGGATGTCGAGGCATTATATTCCTCGATCCCACATGCAAAGGGATATGAGGCAGTATGGCATTATCTCAGGTCCAGAAGGGTTCAGCTACAACCTCATAACGAATTGGTTATGAAGTTGCTGGCTTTCGTCCTTGAGAGAAATATTTTTTTGTTTGAGGGGCGGACCTTCCACCAGCTGAGGGGGACGGCGATGGGGAGCCCTGTGGCTCCCACGTACGCCAATCTCTTCCTCGGCTGGTGGGAGGAAACCGTGGTTTTCTCGGACGATGACAGTTGGTGGACTGAACATATTGACCTCTGGTGTCGTTACATCGACGACGTGTTGATTTTGTGGAAGGGGTCTAAAGAACAGTTTGAACGGTTCGTTAGCCAACTTAATATCAATACACTAGGGTTGAGATTTACGGCGGAGTTTGATTTTCACTCTATAACCTTTCTGGACCTTAGGTTGGAAAAAATGCAGGATGGGAAGATAGCCACAACTGTCTTTCGTAAGCCTACTGCAACGAATAGCCTTCTAAATTGGGGGAGCTCTCATCCAACCCCCCTTAAAAGAGGGATCCCTGTAGGACAATTTTTGAGGGCAAGGCGTAATTGCTCCTCAGATTCGGAATTTATTCGAGAATCAAGGGAATTGTCACAGAGGTTTGAGGAGCGAGGATTCCCACGACCAGTGATTCAGGGAGCATTTAGAAAAGCACAAAAGACAGAACGGAAAACACTCCTGGTCCCAAAACCACGTATACAAGGGTCAGAAAGTTGCAGGGTGATTGGCACTTTTGATTCTTGTCATAAGGAGATACGATCCCTGCTACAAAAATATTGGGGCATCCTTAAAGCTGATGCTGAAATAGGTGACTTGTTGGGTGACAAACCCGATGTAACATTTCGACGAGGTCGAAACCTCAAGGACAGGCTGGTCCATAGCCTACTTCCTGAAATTCCTAGAGGGGAGACCTGGCTCTCCGGTGGTAGGAGGGGTGGTACACATAGCTGTGGGAGGTGCACAGCATGTCCATTCATTGATAGGAATAAGGAGTTTGGGAATAAACAAACAGGTAAAACATTTTTTTGTAGGGATTTTGCCACCTGTGCGACCATGGGGGTCGTCTACCTCCTTAGCTGTCCATGTCCAATGGTATATGTAGGAAAAACTATTAGACAGCTAAGAAGGAGAGTGAGAGACCATGTATGTGATGTGCTTAATGAAAGGGACACACCAGTAGCACGTCACTTTAATACCTGTCACGCAGGTTTGGTGACAGGTCTAAAGGTCCAGGTGATCGAGGTGATTAGACCACCAAGGCGGGGAGGGGATTGGGACCGTCTCATTTTACAAAAAGAGACACAATGGATATATAGATTGGATACAGTATCCCCTAAGGGACTGAATGAACAAATGGACTTTTCTTGTTTCATTTAAAAATATGGGGGGTTGTTTTGACTTACCTATATAGTTGTCCATTTCTTTTCCCTGTTTTGGCTGTAATACCTCTAAACGATTGCTCCGTTTCTTCTTTGTAGCCTTCTTTATTGGTATCTCGATACATTTGTTTTGTGTTGGGTAAACTAGATGTCACACATATTGATACATTGGGTTATACCTCTTTGTCCGCTCCGTACTGCGATTTACTTTTTGATACTCAGTAATGCTGTATTGTAAGCATGCAAATACCTGGTGAATATATCCCTTGTCTTGGTATTTTCAGTATACGTGTATAGTCCCCGATTGCATAACTCACCAAGTCTCGCTTATACACCCCCATGATAAGGATTGGGAATGGTGACAGGCTTGGATGCAATACCTCCGCCATTACGAGTCGACTTACCTAATGGTTCCGTAATAAAGTCCCGTGCATGCATGTTAAGTCATTTGTTATACAATCTTGGCTCTAGACTAAGTTTTGGCGCATGCGTGTGATGTCATCCTGTGTAAACATGTTTATGTGTAGTCCTCTATCAATATATTTTGGGAGGATTACGATAATATCTGTAGCATTACATGTGCATCGAATGAATTTTTATCATTCAAGATGAGGACGATTGATACAAGATAACTGCTGGACAATTGTTTGCGGACAATGCCGCGATGTAATATGGCAAGAGAAAAGGAGGGAGGTACCTGTCAGTACGTAGCCATTCAAGGAGGGGGTGTGTACTCTATTAACATATGGAGCTATTGGTGTGTCATGATAGGCGATGCCAGATTGGCTGAGTAGTATATCGGGGGGCGTGGTTACTGATATAAAAAGACCGGCAGTAACAGGGCACTTCACCGCTGTCTGTGGAGCGGTCCTGCCGGCGGTCAGTGCATCGTACCGCCAGACACTTGCACTATCGTGTGGCTTATGCCACTTTTTTGCAACAAATTGACATACTATATACCCCTGAGGAGTCTCGTATGAGACGAAACGCGTAGGGAAAAAGTTGCAGTAGTTATATGTATGTCTGGGAGCTATGGACTGAATCCTCCATACCCAGTGGTGTAGTTTTTCCGCTATCCCTTCCTGTTGGTGTGGCGTTTAGGCCAGTATCCTCAGGGAGGAAGTGGATACTCCCACTATTTGTATTATAATATTGGGTTTTGGAGGTTGATACTAGTGTGAATTCAGTTCCAATATACTCCGGACATACTTTGTATATTTTAGGGAGGTAGGATTTCTTAGTGAAAGGGCTGAATAGATGAATTTATACCACATTTACTCGCCCATACTTTTCCTATCCTCCGAGGGGATGTGGCACAAAGATTAGTGCACACCCAGTAATTATCTGGCGCTTCCATTGCCTGGTCTGCCGGAGATGTGTTTTTACCTTTTTTGTTGTTTTTTATCTGCAAAAAAATAAAGGTGAAGTTTTATTTTTATTTTTGGTACTTGTTTTGGGATTACTCTCCCTTCAGTGAATTTTGTATAAAGAAAAGTACTAGACATTGAGTAGTCAGTGAATTTAAGAGTTGAATCCAGTGGCGTAACTAGGAATGGCGGGGCCCCGTGGTGAACTTTTGACATGCCCGCCCCCCCCCCCCCCCCCGACCGACCGACACCGAAGACCTTGACCGACCCCCCCCCCCCCCCGCCGCATTCCTTCGTGCTCTATTATGCCCCATAGTGGCCTCAAGACACAGTATTGTCCCCCTCAGTTGCCCCTGCACACAGTATTTTACCCCATTGTGGCCCCTGCACACAGGATAATGCCCCATAATGAACAATTATACTCTGGGGTATTTTCAGACCCCAGAGTATAATAATCGGAGACAGAGTGGAGATACAGACATAAAAAAAAAAAAAAAAAAAAAAAAAGTCACCTGTCTCTGTCTTCGC